>NW_022436947.1:6440950-6753390 GCF_009761245.1 Sapajus apella
TTTTGACTTCTTCCTGGTTTAGGCTTGGGAGGGTGCAAGTGTCCAGGAATTTATCCATTTCTTCCAGGTTTACTGGTTTATGTGCACAGAGTTGTTTGTAATAATCTCTGATCATAGTTTGTGTTCTGTGGAATCGGTGCTGATATCCCCTTTATCGTTTTTTATTGCATCTATTTGATTCTTCTCTCTTTTCTTTTTTATGAATCTGTCTAGAAGTCTGTCTATTTTGTTGATCTTTTCAAAAAACCAGCTCCTGGATTTATTGATTTTTTGAAGGGTTTTTTGTGTCTCTATTTCCTTCATTTCTGCTCTGATCATAGTTATTTCTTGTCTTCTGCTAGCTTTTGAGTTTTTTGATCTTGCTCCTCTAGCTCTTTCAATTTTGATGACAGGGTTTTGATTTTAGTTCTTTCCTTGCTTCTCATGTGGGCATTTATTGCTATAAATTTCCTCTAGACACTGCTTTAAATGTGTCCCAGAGATTCTGGTACGTTGTATATTTGTTCTCATTGGTTTTGAAGAACATCTTTATTTCTGCCTTCATTTCATTGTTTAGCCAGTCAACATTCAAGAGCCAGTTGTTCAGTTTCCATGAATTTGTGCAGTTCTGAGTTAGTTTCTTAATCTTGAGTTCTAATTTGATTGCACTGTGGGCTAAGAGACTGGTTGTTACGATTTCCGTTCTTTTGCATTTGCTGAGGAGTGATTTACTTCCAATTATGTGGTCAATTTTGGAGTAAGGGCGATATGGTGCTGATAAGAATGTATGTTCTGTGGATTTGGGGTGGAGAGTTCTGTAGATGTCTATTAGGTTTTGCTGGGTCCAGATCTGAGTTCAAGTCCTGGATATCCTTGTTAATTTTCTGTCTCACTGATCTAATACTGACAGTGCAGGTTCTTATACAATACCCCCATTCTGCCTGTAAAAAGGCTAAACTGTGATGAATACTGATTTGTCCAGAACTTAACAGCAATTAATGAGATAGACCAGGATATTCACCCAATTGGGTCTAACCCCTCTGTGATATTGTGCCAGAATTGCTAGCCTTTGCTTTAGTTATTTAGTAATAACTAAAATAAGCAGCCCAGGATAACTAAGATCTGTGTGTAAACAAATGCTTATCTTGACTTCTGTAAACCACTGAAGTAACAAACAGAATGACAAAAGTCCCCTGGACCTTGGAATGTCCGGAGACCCCTGCCCTTGTCTCCACCCAGCAGGTGAATTACAGAATCCCCTGGACCTTGGAATGTCTGAAACCTTTTCATCCCCATCCCCGCTCTTCACCCCCACTCCCAAGGTGGTTTTTCGGGTATAAAAAGTCATGGCATCCTCCTTTTGACGCCACAGGTTGGAGAGACGTGAGTCCTCTGTGGTCGCCGGCATAATAAATGACCCTGCAATCTGGCATACTTTTGTCTTGGTGATAACTTTCTATGCTCCGGTCAAATACAACACCTCTACTAAGTGCCATGCTTGGAAACTACAGATGGTTTTCAGTGTTGGACCTTAAAGATGATCTTTTCTGTGTTCCAGTTGAGGAAGCAGCTCACCAGTTATTCTAATTTTGGGCTGAGGCCAAAACACTTTGGAAAGCTTTAAGGGACTAGACTCAAAGACCCTCTAAGGATAAATTAATAATAACCCCAGCATTGGGGCTACCAGACCTCCAGAAGCCATTCAAACTTTGTACATAAAAAACATTGAGTCAGTTTGGGATGTGAATTCAAATGCAGGAGGCACCCTGTAATCCATAGCCTATTTATCTAGGCAATTGAATCAGACAACCAAGTCGTGGCCATCCCGCCTTCAGGCAGAGTAGCTACCTGTATGGTTTTGCGAGAGGCAGAAATATTTTCTCTGGGACAGTTAGTTACAGTGTTTGTACCCCACCAGGTATTGACTTTGCTAAAACAAAAGGGAGATTATGGCTCACTGCAGGGCAAATGGGCAAATACCAGGCCATCCTCTTGGATGACCCAAATGTTACCTTGCAAACTACTCCACCTCTAAATCCCACCACACTGCTCCCAGCTACAGGACCCAATTCTGATTTACAGCATGGCTGTTTAAAAATCCTTAATGCAGACCAGGCGAGGTGGCTCACCCCTATAATCCCAGCACTTTGGGAGGCCGAGGTGGGTGGATTGCTCAAGCCCAGGAGTTTGAGACCAGCCTGGGCAACATGATAAAGCCCTGTCTCTACTAAACACACAAAAATTAGCTAGGCGTGGTAGTGCATGATTGTAATCCCAGCTTCTCAAGAGGCTGAGGCATGAGGATTGCTTGAACCCAGGAGGTGGAGGTTGCAGTGAGCCAAGACAGCGCTACTGCACACCAGCTGGGAGGACAGAGCGAGACTCAGTCTGAAAAAACAAGAAAAAATCCTTTATGCAGCCTATTCCAGCAGACCAGACCGGGCAGACCAGCCGGTAAGTGCTCCAGATTGGGAACTCTCTACACCAATAGGAGCAGTTTCATGGAGGATGGACAGCACCAAGCCGGGTATGCAGTGGTAACTACTGACCTGGCAAAAGAAGCCTTTGGCCTTCCTGCTGGTACCTCTGCACAAAAGCCTGAGCTAATTACCTTCACCAGGGCGGTGGAGCTATCCCAGGGAAAGTGGTTACACTGATTCTAAGTATGCCTTCATGGTAATGCATGCTCATGGGGCCGTCTGGAAAGAGAGAGGCCTCCTGACATCAGGAAATAAAGATATTAAACACCCAATGAAAATTTTAGCTCTACTAGAGGAGGCTGCTCTGCTCACCCCGGCCTCCATTACACATTGCCCCAGGCACCAAAAAGATGACTCATTGACAACTAGAGGAAATTAGGCAGCTGATAAAGCTGCTGGGAGATTTAATTTCCCATTTGGACTTGTCAGATTTCAAACCCTGTTACACTGAGCAAGACAAGAAGCGTGCCTGGGGACTAGGAATTTGATAAAACAGACTCAGATCCATTCTGGAAAACTGATGCTTAGGGAACAGTCTTACTCCCCAAAGCCCTAGTCCATGTAGTTTTCAAACATTTGCATGAAAGAACACACGACGAGAGAGACGCCCTCGCAGACCTTGTGTGGCCATATCTCAGGGGCCCACAGCTTTGGAAAGCTATTCAGAAAATTACACAGGGATATATTTTGTGTGCCAAAAATAACCCCAAGACCCAACATAATCCTGCCAACAGAGGAATGTGCCCTTTTAAAGACTGGCAGGTGGACTTCACTCAGATGCCTATAGCCAGTGGCATAAATTCGTAAATTCCTCCTGGTATTTTTTTTCTTTGAGATGGAGTCTTGCTCTGTCGCCCAGGCTGGAGTACAGTGGCTCGATGTTGGCTCACTACAACCTTCGCCCACCCCAGGTTCAAGCGATTCTCATGCCTCAGCTTCCCAAGTAGCCGGGACTACAGGTGCGTGCCACCACACCCAACTAACTTTTGTACTTTTAGTAAAGACGGGGTTTTGCCATGTTGGCCAGGCTGGTCTCGAAATACTGACCTCAAGTGATCTTCCTGCCTTGGCCTCCCAAAGTGCTGGGATTATAGGTGTGAACCACTGCACCCAGCCCTGCTTGTTTTTATAGATACCTTTTCGGGATGGGTAAAAGCATACACCACCAAGTCTGAAAGAGTCACAGAAGCAGCTAAGACATTTTTTACGGAAATCATTTCCAAGTTTGGACTCCCATGCACTACACAGAGTGACAGCAGTCCTCCTTTCGTTTCGGAAGTTACCCAAAAGGCAATTCAAGCATTACAGAGTGAATGAAAACTACATTCATCATGGAGACCACAGTCAATGAGAACGACAGACAAGAGAAACCACTCTTTAATAAAGACAGTGGCCAAACTCTGGCAGAAAACTGACCTGAGCTGGGATAGGGTTTTACCTGTGGCCTTACTCTGGGTCAGGGTAGCATCCCGAAGCAGGCTTGGGTTAAGTCCCTTTAAAATGATACAGGAGAGGCCATTCCAGACCCCTTTGCCAGAAACTCTACCTTTGGGTGTGGTCAACAAGTCCAGAGAAGCAACATGTGCAGCAGTTGAGACAGACGTTGCTGGCCGTCTGCGAGGGTGGGGGACTGCGGTGGGCAGTGGGGTGGCTCATTACTCTGAATCCATGCTGGCCAGGCCTTCCCACAGCAACCAGTGGGTGCTGGCCCTGCTCGCAGTCCTGGCCTGGCAACTCGCCCAGCCCTGGGGATCGCAGTCTTATTGTTTTCAGGGGAATTCCGTAGCGGCAGGAGTTCCTGCCTTCCTGACATCCAGCAGTTTCCATCTCACTTCTGGGGTAAAGGGGCCCTGAGCGCGGTGGGGGAGGATCCACGCTTCCTCTGTGGCCACATTTGCTGAACCTCAATCAGAACCTCTCTGGGCCATAGGCCATCTCCCTTAGCTCCTGTGCCCAGGCACAGAGGGTGGTGTCTTCACTCACTGTCCCCTGCACGCCATGGGCTGCAGAACAGCCTAGGCTTGAATCGCAACTTCCGCATTCACTGCGAACCTTGAACAAAAACATAAGTCAGCGACACCTGGATTTCTTTTTTTAAAACAGAGTCTCACTCTGTCGCCCAGGCTGGAGTGCAGTGGTGCAATTTTGGCTCACTGCAACCTCCACCTCCTGGGTTCAAGCAATTCTCCTGCCTCAGTCGCCTGAGTAGCTGGGATTACAGGCGTGCACCACCATGCCCGACTAATTTTTGTATTTTTATTAGAGACAGGGCACTGCGTTCCTCAGGCTGGTCTTGAACTCCTGACCTCAAGTGACCAATCTGCCTCGGCCTCCCACAGTGCTGGGATTATAGGCGTGAGGCACCGTGCCCCGCTGTCTGAATTTCTTAATCTATAAAATAAAGATATCAGTGCCAGGTGTGTCATGAAGATTAAAACAGTCCATATAAAGGCAGAGCATGGTATATAAACCCAGGTGTTTGGTGACAGTCAGTGACTTAGTGGCTTTTGACTGTCTCCTCATCTTGGCTTTTCTGTCACAGCGCACCCAAGCCTAATCTGTCTTCTCCTTCTTCAAACATCTTCCGAATCCAAAACATCTAAGACAGGTCTCCTCAATCAACTTAGTAAGTTTATTTTGCCTAGATTAAGAATGGGTCCAAAGTGGTTTTACACATTTTAGGGAGACATGGTCAGGGGTGGGGGTGGGGTTCCAGGTCATAGGTAGATAAGAGACAAAAGGTTGCATTGTTTTGAGTCCTTGATCTGTCTTTCACTGAATACATGATTTAGTTTGGCTCAGTGAATCTGCAATTTTTTTTCTTTTTTGAGACAGAGTCTTGCTCTGTTATCCAGGCCGGAGTGCAGTGGCACGATCTTGGCTCACTGCAACCTCCACCTCCAGGGTTCCAGTGATTCTCCTGCCTCAGCCTCCCAATGAGCTGGGACTACAGGCAGGTGTGTGGTACCATACCCAGCTAATTTTTGTATTTTTAGTATAGATGGGGTTTTGCTATGTTGGCCAGGCTGGTCTCGAACTCCTGACCTCAAGCGATCCACCAGCCTGGGCCTCCTAAAGTGTTGGGATTATGGGTGTGAGCCCAGCCAGAATCTGCATTTTTACATAAACAATAGGGCAGAGGAAGCAATCAGATATGCATTTGTCTCCTGTGAGCAGAGGGATGACTTTTTGTCCTACACCTATGAAGATCAGCCATCAATTTACACTGCTAGGGTGAGATTCCACGGGACGGTTTTAGGGTAAAGAGCATTGTGAGGGAGGTATGCAGCTTTTTTGTCTTTGCAGCTATCTTATTTAGGAAAAAAATGGGAGGCAGGTGTGCCTGAGGCAGTGCCCAGCTTGACTTTGCCCTTGGCTTAGTGATCCGGGTCCTGAGATCTCGCAATCTCATCGTCATGTTTTTCGGGGCTTCCTTTTGGACCAACTCCCATTGACTTTTATGTGGGTCCTGCCATGTGCTTCCTGAACCTTGGGAACCAGTGCTGCCCTTTCCAGAACATTCTACCACCACGAGGAGCTGGTATTTGCTTGCTTTGGGCTTCATGAAGTGGGGTTTGATCAAGAGTTTTTGAGGAGGGGCTTTCAAGTGTTCTGTGCAGAATAACAGCAAAAGGACACCTTCCTGGACTTCTCTTGTTAAAAGGCAGATTCACAGATGTTTCTGAGTCTTTGGGAAACAAGCACAGAGGGCTAGAAGTATTTGTCTCTCAGGGTCTCACCTGAGCCTTGTGAGGCCTTTGCCCCACCCATGAGCCTTTGCAGCTGTGGCCAGGACAAGGCATAATCTCCCTCCCTATTAATCATCTCATTAGGCAGCTCAGGGGTCAGGCTGTTCCAGCTGTTTTGCAACGATTTCCATTCAGGTCCACCAGTCACAAGGAATCAGCTGAGAAAATGGAAAAGCCTCGATGTTCCACCCAGAGCCTCACCCTCATCCCCCTCCTCTTCTGCCTCCTGAATCTGGTTTCTAGAAAGTGCAAATCCGCCACAGCCTGGTGGGCTGTCCTCTGCTTGGTTTCCTGAGTGCTGTGGGGGATCATTAGCTTCTCTCTCTGTGACCGAATGCACGTTGGTTCCCTGCAGGATGGGCTGGAGCCGGACTCTGCTATACATGAGCAGATGGTAGGCGCTGGAGGCCCCTCTCTCCTGGGGGCGGCCCTCTGTGCGGAGTTTTGCCTAGAGAAGTTAATTTCCCTCTCTTGGAGCAGCTTCACCTCTTTTTTGGTGTTCCCTGCCCTGCTTCCCCAGAGGAAGCCAGTAGGAGAAGACACAAGTTGCCATGAACTCTGCCGTCACCAGATGGGAGCATGCCACTTCCTCGGTGAGTGCTGGTGGGAGACGAGGGAGAGAAAGATGGGGAGCAGGAAGAAGTGGTGGGGGGGCTACTGCCCTGACTCCTTCTCAGTGCGAAGGCTGAGCCTCATGCTTTAGATCTGCGTTCGGATGATCAGACCCAGGCGGCGCTCCCTCCCCACCTCCAGCCTTAGTGCCCCTTCATGTCACCTCTGGTCACCATCACGACAGACACAGAATCTGCCCTGAATAAGCAGTGAATGACAGAGGCGGGGGGAAGATTTGGAAGATTAGATTTCCTGGCCGTCCCGGCAACTGATGCGGTTTGCGACACCGTAATGCACAGGGTGGATCTGCTGAATCTGAAGGCCTGTTTTCCATGCTGCATTTCAGTTTCTCTTTTCAGAAGCTTTTTCTTTTTTTCTTCTTTTTTTTTTGGAGATGGAGTTTCGCTCTTGTTACCCAGGCTGGAGTGCAATGGCGTGATCTCGGCTCACCGCAACTCCGCCTCCTGAGTTCAGGCAATTCTCCTGCCTCAGCCTCCTGAGTAGCTGGGATTACAGGCACACGCCACCATGCCCAGCTAATTTTTTGTAGTTTTTTAGTAGAGATGGGGTTTCATCATGTTGACCAGGATGGTCTCGATCTCTTAACCTCATGATCCACCCACTCAGCCTCCCAAAGTGCTGGGATTACAAGCGTGAGCCACCGCACCCGGCCCGGAAGCTTTTTCTGAATGGAAGCAAAGGGAGAGAGAGAAAGAAGTCACTTTTACCCAGCAGCCAAAAAGCCCGAGGCACTTTTGGAACTTTATTTTTTTCCAAACAAGCTAATGGAAACGGGCCTTTCTGTTCCTCTTTTACAGATGAGAGAACTGAGGCCCAGAGAGGTCAAGTCACAGTGATCCATGTGGGGGTCTCTCTAGCTGGGCCCTGAGCCCTGACCCCACCACCCCCTCTAACTTATTTTGGCCACCTGAACATAACAGGGAGGACTGAGAGGAGACCCTCTGTTCTGGCCACTACCCGCTGCATGGGGAAAGGGCCTCTCGCCATCAGACCAGTTCTGCAGCCCTCATCAGGCCCAGCCCAGGTGTCTGGGGACCGCCCATGCTGAGCTGGGCTCTCAGGCTTCCCTGGAGCCTGGATGCTGACCCCTGCCTGCTGCTGGTTAGCCTTCCAGCAAAGAGCCACATGCATTGTCTTCTGAGAATGTGTGGGAGGCACCAGAAAACTGACGTCACTCAGCGGAGGTGTCACTACCTCTCGGGAGCCAAAAACAACCCCTAAACCACGACACAAACACTTGGGAAATGAGTTGAACGTTCCATTTGCTGAAGACTGTTGTGTTTCCCCACAGTTTTGGCTTCCTTGAGGCAAACTTGAGAGTGGGGTTACTGGGGACCTCTCCTTCTCGGTGGCCTTTCTTCCTGCTGTTTTTCTCACAGCCTCAGATCAGCTCCTGGAAACAAAGTCACCGTTCTGAGATGCTACTGGACTTCAGCAGCACATTGCTCTGCTAGAACCTCCTAGGGTTATAAACTGGGGGAAGGCAGCTTCCTGACCCTGAAAGCTTACAGCCCAGCCAGGCAAAAGCAGGAAGAAGCGGCATCTAAAGAATATCTCTGATACAAGGGAGAAAATAGCACATGACACACCAGAAAGAAAGGCCACAGGCAGGTGGGGAGTCAGGAGCAGTGGTAGGGGAGGAACCTGAGCTCTTCCAAAGAGGCCGGGAGTAAAAGGGGCAGTGGAGGTGGAGGGGGGCCCAGGGTGAGCAAAGGTACTGAGGCAGGGCCATTGAGGCCACATTGGGAGAAACCTGGACAAACCCAGTGTCGAGAGCCAGGTGAACAGAGTGTTACAGAATGAGCCCAGGTCAGGTGAGCCTTGGAGGCTGGAAAGAAGGGAAGGCTGTATGGGGTATAGATAGTGTCAGAGAGGGAAAGGCATTCGCCTTCCCCCCAGGAATCCCCGACCTTGTCATTACTGTTCTCCGTACATTAGTGCTGCCTCCTGCTCTGCTAGTCTGTCCCTGGGAGCTGGAGGACTGTCCCTGTATGCCCAGGGCCATACCTGCAGGTGACAGTCCTGACTCCACTGTCCCTGTGTGGAACCTTCCTCCTCTGGTGGACCTCAGACAAGCCTTGCAACCTTAGTGAGCCTCAATCTCCTCATTGGCCAAAGGGAAGCAACAAGATGGTAGTGAGAATTAAATGAGATGTATTTTTTTTTTCCAAGATGGAGTCACGCTCTGTTGCCCAGACTGGAATGTAGTGGCATGGTCTTGACTCACTGCAACCTCCACCTCCCAAGTTCAAGCAATTCTCCTGCCTCTGCCTCCTGAGTAGTTGGGATTACAGGCAGGGGCCACCACACCAGGCTAATTTTTCTATTTTTAGTAGAGAGGGGTTTCACTATGTTGGCCAGGCTGGTCTTGAGCTCCTGACCACAAACGATCCACCTGCCTCGGCCTCCCAAAGTGCTGGGAGTACAGGCATGAGGCACTGTGCCCCGCCTAAAGGAGATGTATTGGAAGCTCTTTGTAAACTGTAAAGTGTTATGAAATGCCAGACCTCATCAGGACGCCTCTTTTGATTAAGTCTTACGGTGAAATTACAATCCATGCATTGAGATTCAACCAGAGGAGGAGGTTCTGGCTCATATTCTCATACCATTCTCAATGCCAGGGAGTGCTTCATGAAGAATTCATTCTTTCTCCAAAAAGGAGCTTGCAAGCTTTCTTCTGCCACTGTATGAGTCACATGCACAGACTCCTCCCAGCAAGGGATTCTCCTGGGATTAAAAAGTTCTTCATATATATATATATATATATTTTTCTTTTTTTTTTCTTTTTTTTTTTTTTTTTCTGGTAGAGACAGGGTCTCTCTGTGTTGCCCAGGCTGATCTTAAACTCCTGGGCTTAAGAGATCCTCCCACCTCAACCTTTCGAAGCACTGAAATTACAGGCGTGAGCCACCATGCCTGGCCTACCCATATTCTGATAAGCTCTGAGATGAGGCGTCTCCCATCCGCATCTGAGAAACCCGGCTCTAAGCTATCTCTGGACTGTCCCATGTTTCTGTGAATGTCTTTAAGACCCTAACCCTTCCTCACCGACACACAGGACTCTCAACATCCTGTGTCCCTGCTGTTCATTTCTGTGCCTAGATGACTTGAGGAAATTTATAACAAAAAGCATGCTTATAAACAGTTGGGTGAAGAACATAGAAATAAGCAAGCGCACAGAAAGGAGAGGAAAACGAGTGTGTTTAGAGAGGGCTAGTACCACTGAGGCCACAGTGTTCTCCCAGGCTCTGCGCCTTCTACCAGTCCTGGCTGACGGACTTCTTGGAGGGCACACTCTCTTCACAAGGGAAGGACCAGCCGTTCTCAGGGAAGGCGAGTTTCTCCCGGCTCTATGTTGTAATTATTTTTTCATATGGACCCTCATGTAGGATCCATTTTCCAGAAAACTTTTAAAGCAGATGCAGAAGTGGTTTCCAGGAGCTTCAAGTGGTCCCCATTGATCTAGGCAGACTTTAGATGATTCCGAGATCATCAGACTGTGAACAGTCTTTCACACTGGCTCCGGCTGTACTGGGAAAAAAAAGACAAGTAGGTTAGAGCCCATGTGTTTTCCCCGTCAGGCTGTCTCCCTCGCCTTCACCTTGCTGAAAATTCCCAGAGGTCCCGGGAGAGGGTGTGATGTGAGCTCACTGGCAGACACACACACAGCTGGAGCGGCCACGGCCCTGTGAGCTCACGCACGGGTACGCACAAGTGGCTGCCACACACGTTGCATGTGTGCTAGCCTGCAGGTGTCCTTATGATCCCTCCAGATTCTAGAGGGGGAGACTGAGGCTGGGAGAGGTGACCTCAGGTACCTGTAGTCGCTGAGCTGTGGGGGGAGGTGACAGAATTACATCGGCCCGACTGCTGCGGCTCTTCTCTGACTTGCCTGTCCAGAATCCATCCGTCAATCACTCCTCCTCCCCCTCCTCTTTCCTCAACCGTGGATTTTCTCGCTGTTTCTCATGGATTCTTCCACACATTCACTGAAACCTCAGCACAGGCACTCAGGACCCAGAGCTCCCTCAGTCTACCTGTGGCCCGGCTTTGACCACTTTAGGAAAAACAGATTTCTTCCACGTGTTCTGAGCAGCCTCAATACATCCTCAATACAGCCTCAATACATCCTTTTTCCCCTAGAAGTCTGAAGAGAGTAGATGTGATGTTTCAGAAGAGTTCCAACCAGTTAAAGTTTGGGATTTGTTAAAAAAAATCAGTTAGAAAAATCCTCCATAGTCATTGGCTTGCACATTTGTTCATTTGTTTTATCAGTGCTGGGGGCAATAACTATGTACTAGGGATAGAGAAGTTATGTGACTATCCCGTCTTTTGGGTAAAGAATCATAGGATTATGATATGAGTGTTTGGGACCATGGTAAACATGCTCATGATTCCGTAGGAGCCCCTGAGGAGGGGGAGCCCTTGTCTAGTCTGAGGCTGGCTGGGGTGGAGTCAGGGAGGGCTTCCTGGAGTAGGTGAGCATGCACTAAATAGATGAGCTGAAGCAAAACTCTTACATAGATGTTTTAGGACCTAGCATTAGGAGATGAATGAACAAATGCTGATTTGTAATGGAACCACATGATCCTGCAGAGATGAACCAGGGTCAGGTCAGTGGACCCCGTATCAGGAGCCTGGACCTTAGCCCTGGGCTCTCCTTGGTGAGCAATGCCAGGCTTCCTCCATCCCTGCAGCAGGACCTTGCAGGAGTAGACTGGGAAGGAGCGAGGATGAGCATTGCTGGTGCTCGGCCCTCTATCTCCACACTGGACAGGGTGTGGGCCACTCCACCCACCTCCCATCCTTTCCAGCCAGCACTGTCCCAAAGTTAGGGCTTCCTTAGGGGGACCAATGCTCTTACCAGTGGTTCTCAACTGGGGGCGAGTTGACCCGCAGTGGATATTTGGTAATGTCTGGAGGCATTTTTGGTTGTCGCATGTTGGGGGAGGGAGTGCTGCTGGCCTCTCATGGGTAAGGCCAGGATGCTGCTTAGCATAAGATCACACACAGGACAGTGCCCATGCCACCACACACCACACAACAAAGAATCGTCCAGTCCAAAACATCAATAGTGCTGAGAGGTTGAGAAACTCTGTCTCAGAATATCAGAAGGTCATGTTTCCTTGGCACAGTGCTGTCCTGGTGATGGTAGGGGAGACCGCCCAGTTCTTCTGGTGACGTGCTTCCCTCTCTCCACATCAAAGCTAGTGGTGACCCCCACCCCCACCTCACCTCCTGCTCCCTCTTTTGCAGAGCAGAGCTGTTGATCCATTTAGGCGCAGGGAGCAGGGTGCCCGGGGCCCATGAAAATCTCCTCATTTCTTTTAAAATTGGAAGGAAAATATGCACTTCAAGGTCAAAGTAAAGGTTTTAATATGTTAATATATTCATCTTTACACTAATGTAGTCCCCAAATATAATTTTTATTTTATTTTGTTTTCAAGGCAGGATCTTGCTGTGCTGCCCAGGCTGGAGTGGAGTGCAGTGGCACTGTCAGGGCACACTGCAGCCTCAACCCCTGGGCTCACATGATCCTCCTCCTTCAGCCTCCTTAGTAGCTGGGACTACTGGTATGCACCACCACCCCTGTGTAATTTTTGTATATTTTGTAGATATGGGGTCTTGCCATGTTGCCCAGGCAGAGTGAACCCTGGGCAACATGAAGAATGAATTCTTCACGAAGTACCCCCTGACACTGAGAATGGTATGAGAATATGAGCCAGAACCTCCTCTTCTGGTTGGAGGAGTCTTTCAACTCAACGCATGGATTGTAATTTCACCATAAGACTTGATCAAAAGCAGCGTCCTGCTGAGGTTTGGCATTTTATAGCACTTTACAGTTTACAAAGAGCTTCCAATACATCTTGTTTAGGAGGGGCACAGTGGCTCATGCCTGTAATCACAGCACTTTGGGAGGTCAAGGCAGGTGGATCATTTGTGGTCAGGAGCTCAAGACCAGCCTGCCAACATGGTGAACATGGCAAGACCCCGTCTGGTCTTAAACTCCTGAGCTCAAGTGATCTGCCCTTCTCAGCCTCCCAAAGTGCTGGGATTACAGGAGTGAGCCATCATGCCCAGCTTCCAAATACAATTTTACATGTTTTCTCTAGAGGAAGGGGCCCACAGAGTCCAAGTGCTTAGCGCCTGTGAGCATCATAACGTGGTCCTGCTCTGGAAGTGGTTCTCTGAGGCTGGGCTGATGTAAACAATATGTAGGCGAGCAGCTGGGCATTGGAGCGGGTGACCTCAACATTCTCCCTAGAACTGTCTCCATGAGAAGCCTGCACTATCTCCAGGGCTGTGTCATTGTAGAGACCTGCTCTCTGTGATCTGCCTGGGGCTTCACGCCCTGTGGAAACACATCACGTAGAGTGGCCTGATCTTCATATTGGTGGCCTTACCACCTTCTGGCCACACCAGAGACAATGCTGTCATGTTCATCTCACTCACGACCAGATTCTCAAATGTTGGCCCTAAGCGCATATGCAAAGCCCTTTGAGCATGTGGAAATATGGAAGCTCAGAGTAATTGGAACAGCTAATAGTGATAGGGCGATTTCACCGTGGCAGGTGCTAGACTATGCCCTCGTGATCCAATTTGATTTCTCATCCATCTATGAGGTAGGTGCTATTGACATTTATATAGATCAGAAAACTGAGACAGAAATATGAGGAATGGGCCTGATTAGGAAGCTATCCAACCAATAAGTTGGAGGGAAGGTCTGCAACTCAGCGTTAATTTTGGTTACGCGGGGAGGAATGCAAGTTGGCTCTCATTCTGTATGCACGGCACTCATTTACGGTGTATGTTACACTCATTCGTTCAGTCTACACTGAGCACAGTGACGTCACTAGAAGCTGGATGAGTGAGAAGGGTGAGAAGCAATCCATGCATGCTTGGAACTGACATCCCAGCAGAAGGGATGGGTAAAGAAGCCACCCATTACGACAAACGTGGGGTGAGGAGGGCTTTGGCAGATGGAAACCCCGGTCCCTGTGGAAAACCTACCCATTTTCTGATCTTGGAGTTGGTCCCCATCTCCTCTCCCACAGAGCTGCTGCTCAGCCAAGGCTTCGGGTAAGGCGCCCACTCCCCTTGCGTGGCCCCAGACTTCACGCAGAGGCCCTACTGTAGATCATAGCATAGGAAGTCACTGCTCTTTTGCGTCTGCACCTAAAATCCCTAGCTGGCCAACACTTATCCCATCCCACTTGTGTTTTGAAGGCTGTCTGTCCAGTGGAAATCAGGATTCCACTTGATCCGTCTTGAAATGCCCAGAGGTATCCTTTTCTTGTTCCCAGCAGAGCAGTGATGTCGTGCTCAGCTCTCACCCTGATGGCCAAGGCAGGAGGACAGACAGGCAGCCGGGAGTCCCAGCAGCAGCTGCCTGGCCTATAAAATCTTGAACATCCCCTCATGGTATCTCTGCATCTTCTTGGGGATCCAGGTAATTCCTCCCAGCAAGCCCTGGGACTGAAGAGCCTCTGCTTTAAAAACCTGCATCAACACGCAGTCAGGTCAAATGAAGTTGTTGTCTCCCACGCTGACCGCTCACGGGAACTCAAAGCTCCTCCAGTCTCTTTCTCTAGACTAGAGGACTAGAGGAGGATTTACCCTCATACTGCATTGACTGTCATATCCAAGACCGACTCCATTGTTCTAGCGTGGGTTCACTGGGCTGGTTAAATGTCCAGTTCTCTTGGAGGAGGCCAGAGGTACCAGGCCAGCTCTGCTTCCTTAAAGCAATACCTGTGGATGATAACTTCTTTTCCAAATTTATCTTCCATGAAAATACCTGGCGGCCTGGCAAGGTGGCTCACACCTGTAATCCTAGCACTTTGGGAGGCCAAGGCAGGCAGATCACTTGAGGTCAGGAGTTTGAGACCAGCCTGGCCAACATGGTGAAAATACAAAAATTAGCCAGGTGTGGTGGTGTTTGCCTGTAATCCCAACTACTCAGGAGGCTGAGGCAGGAGAATTGCTTGAAACCAGGAGGCAGGGGTTGCAGTGAGCCAAAATTGTGCCACTTCACTGCACCCTGGGTGACAGAGTAAGACTCTTGTCTCAAAAAAAAAAAAAAAAAGCTGGGCACGGTGGCTCATGCCTGTAATCCCAGTCCTTTGGGGGGCTGAGGCGGGTGGATCATTTGAGGACAGGAGTTCGAGGCCAGCCTGGCCAACTTGGTGAAGCTGTCTCTACTAAAAATACAAAAATTAGCCAGGCATGGTGGCAGGCTTCTGTAATCCCAGCTACTCAAGAGTCTGAGGCAGGAGAATTGCTTGAACCCAGAAGATGGAGGTTGCAGTGAGCCAAGATCTCACTATTGCACTACAGCCTGGGCGACAGAATGAGACTCTGTCTCAAAAAAAAAAAAAAAAAAAAGGAAAAAATGTCTGTACAGTCAAGAGATCTATTTGCTAATGAGGGGAGTTAGCCCTGTCTGGTAAGCATGGCTGTAGCCAGTGCTGCTGGGCAGGATATGAGATGAGCAACACTGGTGGGTTCTTGGCTGGAGACTATTATGGTCTGCATTAAACTAGCGGGTAACATGTCCAAGAACATCTATGAGAGACCCTGAAGGACAGTAGGAACAAAGGCAAGGATTGTCAGAGTGCCCCTACAACACGTAGGCGTCTCTTCTCTGAAGCTCTCCCACCCCCTTATCGTCTTCCCCAAGGGGCAGACAGTTTTTGGATGACCACTGTTTGTCTGTTGAATCTGCTGGGTTAACCAAGGAAAGAACGCAAGTGGGTTCAGGGTCACCTCTGCCGCCTACACACATTGCACACGTCCCCTCTTATTCTGCTGTCAAAGAGCAGCGCAGATCGCATCGGGCGGATTATTTCAGGGGATTAACCGTGACTGGTTAAATGGCCTCTGAGACACTTGAAGTGGCCACAGGAGCTGGAACCGCTCCCGTAAAGAAGGCCTGCACGTTTCTCTTTTGCTTTTCTTCTATGCAGCTTCCACTCATACGGCTGGAGAGACCTGGGGTTCTCGCTTCCCAGGTGGAACCGCCCAGGCTGCTTCCTGGGGCCTGTCTCACCAAAGACGGTGGGCAAGACACTCACTTGCTTTCTCCCTCTGGCTTGGAGGAGAGGGTGCGATCCTCGATCCTGCTGGGATCCCACGTTTTGGGGACTCAGCTTTGCCTGGGGGTGAGTGGGCATTGGAAAAGCAGGCCTGTGCCCTGTATGGATATTTTCTAGGTTTAATTTTCTTAAGAAAAATCAACGTTCCTGTGGTCTAATTTAGCTCACATGGAGGTTTGGATCAGAGCCCCAACTAAATAAGAACATCATGATCTGCCTTGCTTTGCCGCCTCTGTGTGCTGATCTCACTCTGGCTCCGTGTGGTGTGGAGGAGGAGGGGTTGGGACGAGGCAGGATCAGTGTTCTGGGTCTAATTCCTCATAATGGCACCTGATGGGAACTCCGCATGGAGCAATGCCTTACAGCCCGCCCTCCCTGCCTGCCTCCCTCCCTCCCTCCCTTCCCTCCTTCTCTCCTTCCCTCCTTCCTTTTTTCTTTCCCTGTCTCCCTCCCTCCCTCCCTTCTCTCCCTCCCTCCCTTCCTTCTCTCCCTCCCTTCTCTCCCTTCCTCTCTCTCCTCCTCCTATTTTCTTTCCCTTTCTTCCCTCCCTCTCTCCCTGTTTCTTCTCCTCTCCTCTCTTTTCCTCCCTCCCTCCTTTTCTTCCTTTCTTCCTTCTTTCATTTTTTATCTTGACTGACCCAGCACCTAACTTTTATAAACCAAGCCTCCGCTGGCTTGATTTATGCTGTATCCTTAGAGGATGAGGTGGAGGGCCTACACTCCCGGGTAAGCCTGCAGTGGTACATTAGCTGCTCCTGCAGATGCCAAACCAGAGTGATTCTACCAGCACCAGGAACGTGCGGCGCTGTGGAAATGCTCGCCTCAGGTATCAGAGAGCCTGTTGCATCCAAGTGGAGGAGAGAATCGGGTGACTTCACATGTCTGTTCTCAGAATGTTTGGCTCAGTGGCCAGATTTGTGTGGGGACTGGAGCTATATATTGGCCAGTTACTGTGGCTCAGAACAAAATTGACAACAGGCCACAAATGTCCCCCTAGACCAGGCCAGCCTTTCAGCCCCGGGGTTAGAGTGTGTGAGATAGTGGCTGTATTAGTCTGTTTTCACACTGCTATAAAGATACTACCTGAGGCTGGGTCATTTACAAAATAAAGAGGTTTAATTGACTTATAGTTCTATGTGGCTGGGAGGCCTGGGGAAACTTACAATCATGGCAGAAGGGAAAGCAGGCATGTCTTATATGGTGGCAGGCGAGACAGAGAGAGTGAAAGCTCAGGGGAGACTGCCATTGATTGATTGAGTGAGTGAGTCAGAGTCTCACTCTGCTGCCTAGGCTGGAGTGCAATGGCACAATCTTGGCTCACTGCAACCTCTGCCTCCCAGGTTCAAGTGATTCTCCTGCCTCAGCCTCCTGAGTAGCTGGGATTACAGATGTGTGCCACCACGCCCAGCTAATTTTTGTACTTTTAGTAGAGATGGGGTTTCACCATGTTGGGCAGGCTGGTCTCGAACTCCTGATTTCAGGTGATCTGCCTGCTTCGGCCTCCCAAAGTGCTGGGATTATAGGCGTGAGCCACCGTGCAGGGCTGGAAGACTGCCGTTTATAAAACTATCCGATCTTGTGAGAACTCACTATCACAAGAACAGCATGGGGGAGAACAGCCCCCATGATCCAATCACCTCCCACTGGTTCCCTCCCTTGACAGGAGAAGATTATGGGGATTACAGTTCAAGATGAGATTTGGGTGGGGACACAGCCAAACCGTATCAGTGGCCCATTCCTGTGTTGATTGCTTTCCCCATATCTATCAATCAATTGGCCAATCTGGCATCTATATTTAATTTATCCTCTTTATAGCTGAGGCTGCCTGCTATGGGCTCAGCCCTGCCCTGAGCTCTGGGTCTAACTCTGTCCTGTCCAGCGAAACTCCAACAGCCTTTGGCCAATGGCTGAAAGCTAATGCTCAGGCCCTCGGAGGTGGTCTGCTCTCACCGTGGGCCTTGTTTAATAATGAGCTTCTTGCCTCCCTCTTGTTCTTAAAGCCCCACCTTGGTACCCGTTACCCACTCCTATGCTTGTGTTCCCGCCTTGGTTTCCTCCCAGGATATGAGTTCCTGTAGCCTGTTCCTGCTCCCGAGGCCAGTTCCTGTGCGTTCCTGCTTCTCGCCATCAGGCCTTCCTCATTCTCCCTACTTCCCTGGTCTTTGCCTGTCCCTCATGGCCAGGTGGCTCTCAGAGCAGTGGGAAAGGCACCCCTGTTACGGTTGGGCACACTCTGGTTTGGGGAGTGAGAGTAGAGCCAGCGGCCACAGCATCACACGCTTACTCCTCTCACTCTCTGCCCGCAGCACTTCCTCATGGCCCTGGGGGGCCTCGCGGTGGTGCCACTCATCCTGACCAAGGACCTGTGCCTGCAGCATGGCCCCCTGACACAGATACCTCATCAGCACCATTTTCTTCATCTCCAGCATCTGCACGCTCCTGCAAGTGTTTTTAGGGGTCAGGTAAGTTAAACAGTTCCCCGTGGGTTCTGACTTTTACCTGCCAGGGTGCCAGCAAGGCTTGTTTGGCTCGTAGCTGAAGAGATGGTTGGGAAGCTGGTGTGGCGTAAGGGAGGGCACACAGGGTTAGGAGACAGAGCATGGGTTCAAGTTCCAGCTCCATCACTTACTCTCCACATCAGCTCGGATGCTTGATAGGAAGTAACACAAATCCAGATCAGCTTAGGCAGAAATGTATGCTTTATTAACTGATAAGGTTAAACTAAGAGAAACACATGGGCACATCCCATGCCTCAGGAACACAATGAACCAGGGACTCAAATGCTGCTGGGATCCTCTCTGTCTCCTGACTCTGCTCAGGCTTGCCCCTAATATTTGCAAGACCCTCCGCATGAGTACACATAGAAACCCACATACTCTGTGTCTAAATATCGGAAAGTTATAAACCAAGCTGACAAACTCTGAAAGAAAACATTTTCTCATCATTCTACCTGGAAGGCCAGATTTAGACTTAGAATCCTCTGCCTTTTTGGAGTTCTGCTTTGGAGCTTGGCAATGTGGCAAGTGCCAGCCCCTAGCCTGCAGCCACCCACTTCTCTCTCCACTTTGAGCTTCACTCCAAATTACCAATGGTCTCACGTGTATGGATGTGGACACCCCAACCCGCACATCCAACTTCTTTTCTCGTCCCCATGACAATGGACTCCCCAGACAGCTGGCCCACAGCCATCCTTCAGGCCTGGGATGAGCGCACCTGCATCATTGCCTGCCTTCAGCAGGATGGACCTGCAGAAGACACCTAAGCAGCTTCTGGAAGAGGCCCAGGGCCATTTGGGAAGAGAATTTGGGGGGCTCAAAGAGGAGAAGGACACAGACCTCAGGTGGGCACATCCCCTTGGCCCTGCAGACTCCTCCCTGAGAAGCCAGAACGGACCCTCTGAGGAATCAAGCTAAGTGCAGGGGGCTCTCCTCTGGCTGGAGGACAGGACCGTCTCTTCATTACTTGGCCAGTGCCTGTGCTTCGTACTTGCAGTCTTCCTGCATATGTACATTAGTCAGAGTTCTCAGAGAAGCAAAGCCAGTAGGGTATATAGAGATCGATGAAGAGGAGATTTACTGCAGGTATTGGCTCACACGGTTTTGGAGGCTAAAGTCCCGTGATCTGCTGCCTGTAAGCCAGAGAACCAGGAAAGCTGGTAGTGTGGTTCAGCTGAGTCCGAAGGCCTGGATGTGGGTCAGACAGAGGGTTGGACGCCCATATTATAAGTTTCAGTCTGAGTCTGAAGGCCTGAGAACCAGGAGTACCAGTGTCTGGGGGCAGGAGAAGATGGCTCTCCCAGCTCAAGAAGAGAGCAAGAGAATCCCCTCTTTCTCTGCCCTTTGTTCTCTTTGGGTCCCCAGTGGATTGGATGACATCCATCACATTGGCCAGTCCACCAATTCAAATGATAATCTCTTCCAGAGCCACACTCACAGACATACCCTGCAATATATTCCCAGCCATCTGGGCAACCCTTGGCCTGGTCAAGTTGACCCAAACATTCAACCATCACAACGTGACTGCAGGCAGCATTCCTAGACCTCTTCCCACTTACCACCCAAAAGCAAGTGACGACTACTCTGGCTAGTTTCACATTGTGAAATTCCAAGAGAGCTCTAATGCTCAGCCCTGGAGCTGCCTGGGCAACAAATATGGCAACTCACATTCGGGAAGATTTCCCAATGAAGCAGAGTAGAGGAATTCTGTTCTGGGTAGACAAGACAGCAGACATTCACTGAGCCAGATATGTGGTTTGGGGCCTGTGAAATGCAGCTAATGAGCATATGTGCCTCTGCTCCCTTACAGTATCATTGAGATGCTCAATTGGCATAATCAGTGGAATCCCTTTAAAAAAAAAAAAATCAAGTCCCTTGTGCTTACATGTGGGTTGCTAAAATTAGCCTGAGTAGAATGGAGCACTGTTACTCTGGCCTGGACAAAATTGTGAAACCAGGAAATGTGTCTTGAAGACCATTCCTTCCTCATTTCCACACATCCTCTCTTTTCACATTCTCCACGACCATTCCCTGCCCTACCTTGATTCCCTGGAACCCCACACAATGGCTTCTTTGGGTTACCACCTTCTCAGGAAATTCCTCTTTGTGGGTCCTCTTGATATTTCTTATTCTCCTCCCTCCCCACAAACCCGTTATTCCAGTCTTCCTTCCTTTATGTTTATTTAGCTTCGAGTCCAAGGAGAGCGAGTTTTGCACAATCTGAAGCTTATACAGTTTTCGGTGTCTCCTTTAAGAAAAAACAGAAAATTACAGATATAAAATTGTATACAAAAGAGAATATTTATTTAGATTTAGGAAAGTAATCACAACAAATGACAGGCCTTAAAAAACAGATAAATACTGCAAATGTCACACATTTCATAAAATAGCATGACATTTTTATTTAACCATCTGACAAGTCACCTACAATACTTTCTTCCTCTACATTTTATGGTTTCATCTCATCAGTTACCTCATTTTGTAGAAAAAGGGAAAGATAACTCAGTCATTCCTCTAGCATGGGTCAGTCCAAGTTTATTTGTTATTACTGCTAGCTGGGATGCCTCTTTATGAAATTCATGCAGACTGTGGTACTGCTATGGACATGTGCCTTACAAACACAGGAGTTCTGATAAACTTTATTGTACTTGATTCCAATCAAAAAATGTTTAAATGCATAGCTTTATAAGTTTATATGTGGCATTCCTAAGTATATTCCTGATAGGAGAAAATGTCCATTTTGCCTAGACATCAATAACAACCAAATCTCTGGCAATTTTGCATATCTGATGATTGTCAAATTTTCCACAGATAGCTCCTGGCTCCATACATTTCAAACCTTGATTGTCAAACACTATCTGTGTACATCAAATGCCAGGTGCTAGAGGACATATTCATGTCCTAATGTGGCCTCTGGTCCTGCACCATCCTGTCATGACATCGGGTAAACTAGTTCAGCAGGTGTTAGGAGAATTGCTGGAAACCGTGATTATACTAAGAAGTCTAGCAATCAATTCATTATACTTAGGTGGATCAGTGGTCTGCAACCGCATTGATATATCCCACTACATTCTAACTAGATTTATCCTGACTCGACTTCCCCTTAGCCAAATCCCATGGCCTCTGAAATGCCATCTGAGGCATGGGTTAGAGTTAGGGGGATCGAAGTGTACAGAGACAGCTGTTGAAGCCAATGGCAGCTGAAACCTTTTGCTCATACAGATTTTACAAAGGCACATGGTTAGTGAACACATTGCTAGACTCATCTGGGCTTTGGAAGGAGCTATGCAAAGGAGGGGTCCATCACTGTCATTTCACTTTCTACCTGATCTGTGCCAAGCCTGTGCTCCGCTCTGGGGTTGCAAAGGAAAATGCAAAACATTCCCCACAGAGTGCTTCCATCTTGCTTAAGACAAAATGACTCGGCAGGAGCCATGAATATGCAATTAGTCTTAATTATCTGAATCATAGCTACACAAGCGCAGACTGAGGTTGGCTAGTTATTTCCAGAGTAGACAGCGTCTGGAGGAAGATATTCATTCCTAGAATGGTCTTTTTGTCTAAATAAAATCAAAAGTACTTCCCAAAGTACTTCTCTGCAAGTCATTTCCAGGAGACGTGACAATGCTTAAGCGCTCCCTGTGTTCTGTAGAGGATGGGATGCCAGTGCCTCCCTCTTGGACAGGTGACTTCCTTTCCCCCTCTTTCTTCTTTGTCACTATATCCGTGAGCCAAGATGTCTTCCAAGGGTTCACTCTGGTCTGTCTCTCAGGCCCCTAAAATCCAGACCCTTGCGTTCCAGGATTAGCCCCGCAATGTAAGATGCTGCAGTAGCAGTAGAGAGGCCTTGTAACTCCCTGCTGGGATGCCCAGGAGCCCCCACCCCATGAAGAATTATTGGGGAGCCTCTCATCCAAACCTGAGGTGATGTTAATTTTAATTACGGAAAAGCTTCAAGTTTGAAAACTAGAGGCCTGAACTCTAGTCCTGGCTCTGTGCTGCGGGAACTTGGATGAGTCATAAACCCTCTCTAAGGCTCAAGTTTCTCATCTGCAAGTTAAAGAAGGTGAACTAGGTAGTATCAAAAGTCCCTTCCGTCTCTAATACTGTGGACACCTCTGATGTTGACAGAGAAATTGACCAAGTACCCTGTTTATTTTATTTTATTTTATTTTATTTTATTTTTGAGATAGAGCCTCACTCTGTCACCCAGGCTGGAGTGCAGTGGCATGATCTCAGCTCACTGCAATCTCCATCTCCTGGGTTCAAGCAGTTCTGCTGCCTCAGCCTCTCTAGTAGCTGGGATTACAGGCACATGACACCATACCCGGCTAATTTTTGTATTTTTAATAGAGACAGGGTTTCACCATGTTGGCCAGGCTGGTCTCAAACTCCTGACCTCAGGGGATCCGCCCGCCTCAGCCTCTCAAAGTGCTGAGATTACAGACATGAGCCAGCGCACCTGGCCAAGTGTCTTATTTCAACTGAATAATCATGACTGAAAAGGCCTATGGGCCTAGCCTTCTCGTAAGTTCTGTGAAAAACACAAACTAATCAGAAATTAGGGTTCAAAGAATTTATACCCTAATTAAACATGCAAAGAAAGAGGGAAATACGATTCAGAAATAAAACTGTGCTCATGCCTTTAGACTAAGGTGAGAGAAGAAATACACTTGAGTTTGGTTTCACCCCTGCAAATGGGCTTCCCTCTCAGATCCTAATGAGTCTGCGATCCTGACCTGAGACAGATAGGCTGTAAAACCTAACTGACAGCTTATGGACCAAAGGCCAATAGATTTGATTGCTGGTTAAGCAGTATTTAATGATAGACTTTTCTAGATATAAGAAAGTTGATGTCTCAATAAAACTTCAGATGATCTTAGCAATTCCTACCTTGTTATACTCGGAAGGGAGAAGTGAGAGGCAATAGCTGCTGCTTTGGGCATAAGAGCTAACAATTGTGTCACCCAGGGTGGGCAGCAGTAATTCCCAACAGTGTGGATTGCTGCCTCCTGGGTATGACTTTAGAGGTCTTGGGTGTATCCCCTAAAGGTCATCTTTACTTACATGCTGACTTCTGAAATTCACATAAAGGAATGCATCACCATTCATTTCAAAAGAAGACATCAAGTTTAAAAGGCAATTGCTAGAGGAAGAAAATATTGACACTGTGAAACTCCAGATTTTAACTCATCTCTGGAATTATTCATGATTTTTTACATAATTCTGGTAATTTCTTTTTCTGGAGTGATCCCAGGCGATATGTCTCCCTTTCTATTATCCTTAGAATATCTCAAATGTGGAGCAAGAACTCTTGCCACAAAGTGATTCCAATGTCTCATGCTTACTTGCATACAGTTTGGCCCAAGCCATCCCTGGCCTGGGTCCTTTTCATCTGCCGTCTTTCCTGATGGCTGAGTCCTACCTTGTGCTAGCTCTGCACTTGCCTCTGGTTCTGCAAAAAATCATGCTTACGGCCAGGGCTCTGCAGCCATGTTGTCACTGCCTCTGTTGGAAGCTAAGTTACCAGATGCAACCCTGGGACTCTGGCCAGAGGTGTCGGAGAGTGAGCTGGTGATCAGTCATGTCAGAGAAGCTAGAGGGGCTGATGTGTTTGGAGGAGGAAGCTGGGTTTCCATTGGGTAGTCATCCACAGGGAAGGCATGAAAGGACCCCTTCCATAATTTAGCAGGTCCTTCCCTGCTTGATGTAGGGAGCTCAGGGAAATAAAGTAACAAAGTAACAAAGTTGGGGCCTATGAGGTGCCCAGAATTTCTCAAAACACAGTGACCTTTTTAAATTTAAGAAGAATTAATCAGTCCCATTTCACATTCCAGAGGCTTGCCTCCCCTTCCTGACCTATTTCAAAGAAAAGTCCTTGTGACATCATTTTTTACCCATTCACTGGATGGGCTCCAAGAGGGGAACACAGAGGTGATGATGCAGGAGAGGTTGGATTCCAGCAACTCAAGCTCCAAAGGCATCCACCCCCTGCTGGTAACATCTCTCCCATTTACTCACAAGCTGGTCAAACTTCACACCTCTGTAAGAATAAAAGAAAGAGGAGAGAAACACGAAGGGTGGCTTTACAGTTATCAGAGACAAGTTTATTTTAAACAAACCTGAGGGGCTGCTGGCTGAGTTAAGTGAGAGCCCCACTCTTTTTACAGGCTAACAGTTTTTAAGAATTCAGGGTGGGAGAGTTTATCAGAGGCTTGGACTGCTTCTGTGTCTCTTTGTTGTGCTTATCTGGGAGGGAGAGTTGTGCATCTGTTCCCATACATCTTTCTGCAGCTGCAAGCATATTCCCTGAGTCTGCTTTTAGCTTCCCTATCTTAGTGCACCTGAAGAGAAAGGAATGTGCTTATTAAGGCCCACTGTTTTGCTGGGGCCCACTGTATGAGAGTGAAGTTTGGCAATTACCCAAGAGACTTTCCCTCCCCTCCCTCTGTGCTCAAGCTATCTTATCTGTATGTTACTGTCTGCTCTTTCTGGCTGCTTGTAGTTAGAAGAGAAGTGATTTCCTTGAAATGTGTGAGGCTAGAAAGAGAGCTGGAACTTAAAGTAGCGGTGTTTGTCCAGGATGATAGCACTCCCGTTCCGTCAACATCTCAACCCTAAACCTGGTGGGGGCTTCATCCTCTCCAAGGCCCTAGTGCACAAGGCATAGTGCCCTGCCTAGTGGGGGCTTCATCTCGCTCCTTGTCCTCCCTACCCCAGCTTCCAAACTTTGAAAATTAAATTAGATATTGTGCATAAAATACTTAGCTCAGTGCCTGGCACAGAAAATTTATTTTTCAGACAAAAAAAAAAAAAAAGGATCATACTAGATATACAATTTTGTTTCTTCTCTGTCTTTAAAATAATTTTTAAATTTCTTAATAGTGGAGAAAAAAACAGCTCCGTATTTTCTAAAGCATATATAATGCATTGCAAATGTCTTTCCATTTCAATTAACACATTTCTGCAATAGCACTTTGTAAAACACTGGTTGTTTAGTATTCCATAGAATAAATATATTTTGGTTTATTTAAGCATTTCCTATTAAAGGGCATTTAGTTGCCTCAAGTTTTTCACTATTATTACTGTGATCAGTGTAACTCCTGATTATGAGAGACATACACTGTAGATGTGCTGACATGTATTTATCTATTGAAAAATAGAAAAAAGACTGGAAGAAATATATCTTCTGCAGTTGGGTTGTGGAGCATTCCTGCATATCACATTACAGTGAGCCAAGGAGAACAAGATCCACTTGCAGACTCAGAACTTCCAGTCAACCTTTTAGGACTCTGCTCTTAAATATATGCAGGTATACTGTACAAAGATCCCCAACTATCAAGGGAGTATGAATGACAGAGACCCAAACAGAGGCAGATGAAAGTAACTTTTCCTGCAAGGAGATAACTTGTAAAAATCAGTCTTATTTATGTCTTTGAGAGAGAAGAAAAGATTTTGCATTTCTAAAACACGAACAGGATACATCAAGAGAAATATTCACAGAACAAAAAGAGCTCTTAATTCAGTAGAAGACGTAGAAGATAAAATTGATGTGATTTCCTCCCACCACGATAAGCAAAAACACAAAGAGATGTAAACAGGAAAGAAACAATAAGAAAATTAGAGAACTAGTTCAGGAAGTCCAACATGTGAATAATAGGAGTTTCAGGCCAGGTGTGGTGCCTCATGCCCATAATCCCAGAACTGTGGGAGGCTGAGATGGGAGGATCCCTTGAGCCCAGGAGTTCGAGACTAGCCTGGGCAACATGGCGAAACCCTATCTCTACAAAAAAATGCAAAAATTAGCCAGGAGTATTGCCACATGCCTGCAGTCCAAGCTGCTTGGGAGGCTAAGGTGGGAGGATGGCTTGGGCCCAGGAAGTTGAAGCTGCAATGAGCTGTGATTGTGCCATTGAACTCTCTAGCCTGGGTGACAGAGCAAGAACCTGTCTCAAATTAATAATAATAATAATAAATAAAGAATTAAATAGAAGTAAATAGGAGTTTCAGAAAGAAAATCAAGGAAACTAAAGGACAACTATTTGCATATTGAAAGGGCCTATTGAGTACAAAGTGTAATGGATAAAAATAAATACAGGCCACAAGATGTAATTGAAAATTCACAACACTGGAGTTATAAAACAAATGCTTCCAGCTTTCAGAGAGATGGAAGAAAATGATGAATGTGGCTTTGGACTTTTCCTAATTGAATGCCCTTTATTTCTTTTTCTTGCCTGATTGCTCTGGCTAGAACTTCCAATACTATGTTGAATAGGAATGGTGAAGGAGGGCACCCTTGTCTAGTGCCAGTTTTCAAAGGGAATGCTTCCAGTTTTTGCCCATTCAGTATGATATTGGCCATGGGTGTGTCCCAAATAGCTTTTATTATTTTGAGATACATTCCATCGATACCTAGTTTATTGAGAGTTTTTAGCATAAAGACTGTTGAATTTTGTTGCAGGCCTTCCCTGCATCTGTTGAGATAATCATGTGGTTTTTGTCTTTGGCTCTGTTTATGTGATGGATTACGTTTATAGATTTGTGTATGTTGAACCAGCCTTGTATCCTGGTATGAAGCCTGCTTGATTGTGATGGATAAGCTTCTTGATGTGCTGTTGCAATCTGTTTGCCAGTATTTTATGAAGATTTTTGTGTCGATGTTCATCATGGATATTGGCATGAAGTTTTCTTTTTTAGTTGTGTCTCTGACAGGTTTTGGTGTCAGAATGATGTTGGTCTCATAAAATGAGTTAGGGAGGATTCCCTCTTTTTATATTGTTTGGAATAGTTTCAGAAGGAATGGTACCAGCTCCTCTTTGTAGGTCTGGTAGAATTAGGCTATGAACCTGTCTGGACCTGGACTTACTTTGGTTGGTAGGCTATTAATTGCTGCCTCAACTTCAGACCTTACTATTGGTCTATTCAGGGAGTCAACTTCTTCCTGACTTAGTCTTGGGAGGGTGTAAATGTCCAGGAATGTATTCATTTATTCTGGATTTACTGGTTTATGTGCATAGAGTTGTTTGTAGAAATCTCTGATAGTAGTTTGTATTTCTGTAGAATCGGTGGTGATATCCCCTTTATCACTTTTTATTGCATCGATTTGATTCTCTCTTTTCTTCTTTAGTAGTATGGCTACCAGTCTATCTATTTGTTGATCTTTTCAAAAAACCAGCTCCTGGATTTGTTGATTTTTTTGAAGGGTATTTTGTGCCTCTATCTCCTTTAGTTCTGCTCTGATCTTAGTTATTTCTCATCTTCTGCTAGCTTTTGAATTTGTTTGATCTTGCTCCTCTAATTCTTTTAATTGTTATGATAGGGTGTTGATTTTAGATCTTTCCTCACTTTTCGTGTGGACATTTAGTGCTAGAAATTTCCCTCTAGACACTGCTTTAAATATGTACCAGAGATTCTGGTACATTGTGTCTTTGTTCTCATTGGTTTTGAAGAACATCTTCATTTCTGCCTTCGTTTCATTATTTATCTAGTAGTAATTCAGGAGCAGGTTCTTCATTTTCCACATTGTTGTGTGGTTTTGAGTCAGTTTCTTAATCCTGAGTTCTAATTTGATTGCATTGTGGTCTGAGAGACTGGTTGCTATGCTTTCCATTCTTTTGCATTTGCTGAGGAGTGATATACTTCTGATTATGTGGTCAATTTTGGAGAAAGTGTGATGTGGTGCTGAGAAGAATGTATATTCTGTGGATTTGGGGTGGAGAGTTCTATAGATGTCTGTTAGGTCCACTTGATCTGGATCTGAGTTCAAGTCTTAGATAGCTTTGTTAATTTTCTGTCTCATTGATCTGTCTAATATTGACAGTGGAGTGTGTGGGAGTCTAAGTCTTTTTGTAGGTCATTAAAAACTTGTTTTATGTATCTGGATGCTCCTGTATTGGGTGCATATACATTTAGGATAGTTAGCTCAGACATATGCATACATATGTTCATTGTGGCACTGTTTACAATAGGAAAGACTTGAAAATGCCCATCAATGATAGACTGGATAAAGAAAATGTGGCACATATACACCATGGAATGCTATGCAGCTATAAAAAGGGATGGGTTAATGTCTTTTGCAGGGACATGGATGAATCTGGAAACCATCATTCTCCTCAAACTGACACAAGAACACAAAACCAAATACCACATGTTCTCACTAATAAGTGTGTGTTGAACAATGAGAACACATGGTCACAGGGAGGGTAATATCACACACTGGGCTCTGTTGGGGTGTAGGGGCTAGGGGAGGGACAGCAGGGGTTGGGGAGATTGGAGAGGGATAATATCAGGAGAAATACCTAATGTAGGTGATGGGGAGATGGAGGCAGCAAACCACCATGGCATGTGTATACCTATGTAACAAACATGCAAGATCTGCACAGGTACCCCAGAACTTAAAGTATTAAAAAATAATAATAATTGCCATTCTGACTGGCATGGGATGATTTCTCATTGTGGTTTTGATTTGCATTTCTCTGATGATCAGTGATGATGAACTTTTTTTCATATGGTTTTTGGCTGCATAAATATCTTTTGAGAAGTGTCTGTTCATATCCTTTGCCCACTTTTTGATAGGGTTGTTTTTTTTCTTGTACATTTGTTTAAGTTCTTTGTAGATTCTGGATGTTAGACCTTTGTCAGATGGGTACATTGCGAAAATTTTCTCCCATTCTGTAGGTTGCCTGTTTACTCTGATGCTAGTTTCTTTTGCTGTGCAGAAGTTCTTTAGTTTAATTAGGTCTCATTTGTCAAGTTTGGCTTTTGTTGTAATTGCTTTTGGTGTTTTAGTCATGAAGTCTTTGCCCATGCCTATGTCCTGAATCATATTGCCTAGGCTGTCTTCTAGGGTTTATATGGTTTTGGTTTTACATTTAAGTCTTTAATCCATCTTGAGTTAATTTTTGTATAAGGTGTAAGGAAAGGGTCCAGTTTCAGTTTTCTGCATATGGTGAGCCAGTTTTCCCAGCACCATTTATTAAATAGGGAATCCTTTCCCCATTGCTTGTTTCTGTCAGGTTTGTTAAAGATCAGATGGTTGTAGATGTGTGGTGTTATTTCGGAGGTCTCTATTCTGTTTCGTTAGTCTATATGTCTGTTTTGGTACTAGTACTGTGCTGTTTTGGTTACTGTAGCCTTGTAGTATAGTTTGAAGTCGGATAGTGTGATGCCTCCAGCTTTGTTCTTTTTGCTTAGGATTGTCTTGGCTATGTGGGCTCTTTTTTGGTCCTATATGAAATTTAAAGCAGTTTTTTTTTCCCTAATTCTGCAAAGAAAGTCAATGGTAGCTGGATGAGAATAGCATTGAATCTATAAATTACTTTGGGTAATATGGCCATTTTCACAATATTGATTCTTCCTATCCATGAACATGGAATGCTTTTCCATTTGTTTGTGTCCTCCCTTATTTCCTTGAGCTGTAGTTTGTAGTTCTCCTTGAAGAGGTCCTTCACATCCTTTGTAAGTTGTATTCCTAGGTATTTTATTCTCTTTGTAGCAATTGCAAATGGGAGTTCATTCATGATTTGGCTCTCTGCTTATCTATTATTAATGTATAGGAATACTTGTGATTTTCACACATTGATTGTGTATCCTGAGACTACTGAAGTTGCTTGTCAGCTTAAGGGGTTTTGGGGCTGAGACAATGGGGTTTTCTAAATATAGAATAATGTCATCTGAAAACAGAGACAATTTGACTTCCTGTCTTCCTATATGAATACTCTTTATTACTTTCTCTCCTGATTGTCCTGGCCCGAACTTCCAATACTATGTTGAATGGGAATGATGAGAGAGAGCATCATTGTCTTGTGCCAGTTTTCAAAGGGAATGCTTCCAGCTTTTTCCCATTCTGTATGATATTGGCTATGGGTTTGTCATAAATAGCTATTATTTTTTGAGATATGTTCCATCAATGCCTAATTTATTGAGAGTTTTTAGCTGAACCAAATCTATCTATTTTCTTGTGGCCCAGAGACCCTGTTCTTTGCCTTTTCCAGAGAATAAACTCTTAGTCTTATGCCAAGATGGTAGGACTATCACCTGGCTGATGCTTAAAGAGGACTTTGAACTTGTTTTAGCTTCACATATATCCCACTTTAAGAATCAATTCCTTGGAATGTGTGTTTTTGAGAATATTGCCGTCTACCTATTGCTAGTGTAAGATTCTGCTTCTCCAGGGCTGTTAAATCAGTTACCAATCTATACCTGCTTTTCAACTTGCAAATTTTTACTGTGATTGTCTCCTGCTCTATTCTCATAATCCTTGTGATTTATGCTTTCAAAATACAGTTTAATGTCAGTTTAGTGGATTTTTAAGAGGCAGCAAGAGTGCAATCTGACATTTTTATCAAGAAGTCAATGTTTTTCTTAGTTTACAAGGAATTAAATTCATATAAAGAATGTTAAAACTTTGTCTTTTTTGTCATAAACATGTTTAGTTCTTTTTGCTTAGGATTGTCTTGGCTATATAGGCTAAAGTGTGTCTTTAATTTTAATTAAGGTATTTTTGCTATACCAAAGATTTACTGTTTTTATGGTAAAATGTATCACTTCTATTCTTTCAAATTTTAATCTAATTTTAGGCTTAGAAATTCTTCCTATATTTAAAAAACAAGATAAATATTACCTCATTAACTATATATGATCTATAAATATAAAATCTATAAATATAAATATTACCTTATTAAAAAGTAGCGTGTTGCTAATAAATAAGATAAAATCTTACTTAGACTAAGGAGTATTGTGTTATTTAGATTTTTAAAATTTAAGCATTGAACTCCCCTGGAATTTATTTAGGTGTATGTTGTAAAGTGAGGTTTTAAAATTATTTTTTTTCTTTCTAACAAACAATTTCCTCAACATCATTTGTTGATTAAATCCATTCCTTATTGAGAATCATGACTTTATTCATCACACTATTAGTTCTTTTCTAGCTTGGGATTTATCTCTTTCTGGGCTGCTATTTTTTTCCATTAATCTCTTTGTTATATCTTCAATTAATACTGCACTGTTTTAAAGTTAATAACTTTATAGTGGACTTCATCTGGTTTGGTATGATTTTCCTCTTTATCTTTCCCTTTAAAAATTTTCTAAATTATTTTCATTTTCTATTCTTCTACATTAATTTGAAATGAATTTTATTAAATAAAACAATCTCATTGGGATTTTGAAATTGTATTACAATTGTAAATTAACTTGTGATAATTGGCATCTTCATAATAGTGAATTTTTCTTTCATAGAACATGGTATATGTCTCATTCAAGTTTCCGTTTTGTCTATTATAATTTTGTAAAAAAAGAAATCCTGAGTTAATCTATAATGCAGCTGTATCCTCTTTAATATTTCATAAGTGTACTCAACAGTTTTCATTTGCTTCTTACAGAAAATTCTTCCCCTAAGTCTTCAGAGCAGGGACACCATTCCCTCCTTGTTGCAGGATTTTATACAGGACTGAGTCATTCAGGGTTTTCCATTTATTTGTCATTTAATCTGGAGAGATCTATCTAAGTGTCAGTGCCTAACATACAATGTGACTAGAATGTTCTTTGTCCCCCAACCATCTGAACACTTGGGTCCTGGCAGCCACTTTTTTTTTTTTTTTAAACAACCTAAGATTGTGGACACAACCTGTAGCTTAGTTTAGGATACTTAGCTTCCATTCTTCTAGTTGCCAAGCCTGAAGCTGGCTGACGCCTTATTCCAACTGTTGGTGTCTCAGTCTATGCCTGAGAGTCTTTGAGTTTGCAGTTCTTCTTTGGGCAGGGTGATTTTTTAAGACCACTCACTTTCTTCATCATGAACAGTTTTGAACACGTTTTTCTTCTCCACTCACTTATATTTCTTGTTAAGTGACTAAAAAATTCAGAATTCTGGAATTCTCTGTAGACTCCCCTTTTCTTGTCTTACAAGCCAAGACTGTCATCTCTGAAAGAATGTAGGCTGGTGTGGACCCTGAACCACCTGCATTAACATCATCTGAAGTGCTTGTTAAAAACACACCTTTATAACTAATCACAACCAGTTACAGATTTACTTGTTCCTTCTCTGCTCCTATGGCTTCACTTGACTACAAAATAAATGCAAAACACAAAAACATATCTTTTGGCTGGCTGTGGTGGCTCATGCCTATAATTCTAGCACTTTTGGGAGGCCAAGGTGGGAGGGTCACTTGAGCCCAGGAGTTCAAGACCAGCCTGGGCAACATAGTGAGATTCCCACTTCTACAAAACTAAAAATAAATAGCTGGTCATGGTGGTGTGCACCTGTAGTCCCAGCTACTCAGGAGGCTGAGGCAGGAGGATTGCTTGAGCTCAGGAGGTCAAGGCTGCAGTGAGCTATGATCCTACCACTGTACTCCAGCCTGGGTGACAGAGAGCAATCTTATTTCCAAAACAAAAACCAAACCAAAAATGCATTTTTCTGGGCCCTCTTCCAGACCTACTGAGCTCTCAGGGTTCTGGACATTTTAACAGAATCCCCAGGTGATTCTTATGCACATTAATATTAGGGAATCGAGAGGCAAAGATAGAGTGGGAAGGTCATGAGTCAGATGATGGCCTGTTTTTCACGGCAGTGGAGCCGTGGACTTGGATGGATAATTGATAAGGTCACCTGGCAAGGTCTGGACTAGAGGGTAAAGCACGTGGCACGTAATCAAGAATATTTTCCTCAATCAATTTCATCAATGAGGTAATTAGTAGCAATTACACCTGAACCTTGGTTTTTGCCTAAGCGTGGAGCTGTAAATTTTTGTGCCTTCTCCACGTGTTCTAATGAAATCCGGAGGAAGCATATTTGACATGATTAGTCACTCTCCAAGTTACCCTGAGAGCACCTCACCTCCTTCAGTCACTGTGACTCCCTGCTGTCCTTTATCAGGCCTTGGTGACCTCCTTGAGACCTGCAGATTCAACCAGGGCAGTTGAATAGGCTTCACTCTGTGTCCTCCCAGAGGCCCTCCAGATCCAAGTGGGCTTATTTGCAGTTGATTTCCTCATACCTCCTCCCTGCCGAGTGGAGAGAAAACAAGGGGAAACTGTTGCTGATAAACTGGTGAAGAGGAAAACCTCAGGTCGACTCCATGATTCACTTTAAGTCAGGTGGGACAGCAGTCTGAACACAGGGGCCCAGCCCAGTACCTCATCTGTACCCCCTTCCTGTAAGATAATAGTATGGGTGACGCATGAATGAGCACCATGTGACTTACAAAACGTGTAATGCTCACTACACCATTTGAGGCAGGTATGATTATTAGGCTTATTGTGCAGAGGATGAAACTCAGGTGTAGAGAGATTAAGGGGCTCACCTGTTCCCCATTCCATCTTGTTGCTAAGTGTCTTAGTCTGCTAAGGCTACTGTAACAAAAGACAATAGACGGGGTGGTTGAAACAGCAGAGATGTTATGACAGTAGGCTGGGGAATTCTTGGATCTTTGTAATTGGAAGGCTTTGAATGCTGTCAGTTCCCTGTAGGCACGACCTCCGCCCTCGATGCTGTAGCATTATTAGTGAGTCCTGAAACTGGGGTACTAGCAGCCAGACCATATCAGTAGGCATAACCATAAAGCCTTTCAAGGAACCTCTGAAGGTAAGTTACTGCAACTGATTAGATTCTTAGTATGAGGGCTATCTCCATGCAGAGAAATGGTAACTAGAATCCAAGCCGGAGTCTTGTCTTTCCGTAGTATCCCCAATACTTTGCACCCAGTGAGTGCCTCATAGCAGACCTTCAATAAATATTTGTTGAGTATGAGCTGTGCATATGGAATTATGAAAAAAGAGGAAACACAAGCCCTGTGTTATATACTCTCTGATTATACCCTATAGAAGATTTTTTTTTTCAGAGACAGGGTCTTGCTCTGTCACCCAGGCTGGAGAAGAGTTGCGCAATCATGGCTCGCTGCAACCTCAAACTCCTAGGCTAAGGTGATCCACCTCAGCCTCCTGAGTAGCCGGTACTACAGATGTGCACTACCACACCTACCTAAATTTTTTTATTGTTTATTTTTCAGAGCCCGGGCTGGTCTCAAACTCCTGGTCTCAAGCACCCCCCCTACCTCGACCTCCCAAAGTGCTCGGATTACAGGCATGAGCCACCACTTCTGGCCCCTATACAAAGATTTATATGTTCACTTGAAAAGCTCAAAAGGAGGCCGGGCGCGGTGGCTCAAGCCTGTAATCCCAGCACTTTGGGAGGCCGAGGAGGGTGGATCACGAGGTCAAGAGATCGAGACCATCCTGGTCAACATGGTGAAACCCCGTCTCTACTAAAAATACAAAAAATTAGCTGGACATGGTGGCACGTGCCTGTAATCCCAGCGACTCAGGAGGCTGGGGCAGGAGAATTGCCTGAACCCGGGAGGCGGAGGTTGCGGTGAGCCGAGATCGCGCCATTGCACTCCAGCCTGGGTAACAAGAGCGAAACTCCGTCTCAAAAAAAAAAAAAAAAAAAAAAGCTCAAAAGGGATTTTGCAATGATATAAGTAGAGCACGTGTTCCTTTTCTGTCAAGATGCTTAGATTCATAATTTTAAAATAAAAAGTGTACACACACGTACACATTTATACACATACACAGCGGCACCAGCATGTTCCAACCCTGTGTGCACAACGTACTGTGCCCCATTCTCCTGTGGAGCCTCGTGGGGCTAGATTTGTGACTCTAGCCGTTCTCATGGATGGCTGCACATTAGATGTGCCTGCGGAGCTTTAAGCCATCCCCATGCTGGACCCATTCCCACACAAGCCCACAGACTGGCTTGGGCGATGTCCAGGCATCACTCATCCTCATGTTCACCAGGGCACAAAGGCCATTTCGGCAGCAAAACTCTTTCACAAACTTTATATGTTCTTCACATAAAATGTGTTCCTTCTCAAGAATCATCCTTTATGCTTTCTTCATGAAGCACAGATTCAAAAATACCCTTCTATGTTCAGAAAAAGTACCTGGACTAGGTGGGCCACGGTGACAAATGCGTCAAGATGCCACGGTCCCTCTGTCCCACCGTCCTACCCCCAGATTCTAATGTCCAAAGCAGGCAGGCCTGGGAAGCCTTGATAGCTTCTGACCCTCTAGCAGGAGGGGTGGCTGGAGGCTGACTTAGCAGGCTGCCTTGACCTCAGTGGAAAGGCAGGTGAGGCAGGCACTGCTAGGAGTTCTCACAGAGGCCAAAGTGAGAAGCTCAGCAGGAGGGAGGAGGGCTGGGCTCGGAACATGACCTGACAAAGGACATATCTTATTGCCCTGCAATAAGAAGGAGCCTGAGGGTCTTGGATTACTCTTGGTTTCTGAAGACACAAAACAATCTGGCAACCTAGATTTTAAGCTGTGCAGCTCTTGATAGTGGGAGAATTGATCGCTGGGCACCGCACATGTGGGACCTCTGCTGTGGTCCTGGGGCCTGGGAAGGGTTCTCTGGAGCTGAGTTAGAGAATGGCACCCACTAGGTGTGTTCACTGAGCTCCATGTTGACCCAAAATTCTTTCCCAGGGCCTGACTCCCTCTTCCCGGGTTTGCATCCTCAGGCCCAGGTCTGGGTCTGGGTGTCTTTCCCCTGCCTCTCTCTCCTCCTTGTCCAAAGCTTGACAGGGCTCATGGGTCTGCCTTGAAGTTTGATAGGAGAACTGAGAACAGAGGGGTCATGGTTTGCTTCTAAATTGGGCTCGGCCGGGTACAGTGGCTCACACCTGTAATCCCAGCACTTTGGGATGCCTAGGTGGTACATCCTGGATGCCAAGGTGATAGCCATCCTGGTGGTACATTTGTAGCATTTTTATGATGCTATTGGGATGATTTAGAGTTAACTATAATTGTTCCTCCTCAACATGTAGTTCTGCTTGACTTCCTTGGGTCATTTTTTCCCTGTGCTTACCACATTAACTGACGACCAGAGTTCAATATCCTGATATAGACTTTGTTATAGGTACCACCGTTTCCGTAATTTTCACCTGAGGTCAGGAGTTCAAGACCAGCCTGGCCAACATGGTGAAACCCTGCCTCTACTAAAAATACAGAAATTAGCTGGGTGTGGTGGTGGGTGCCTGTATTCCCAGCTACTTGGGAGGCTGAGGCACAAGAATCACTTGATCCCAGGTGACGGAGGTTGCAGTGAGCCGAGATTGTGCTGTTGTACTCCATCCTGGGCAAACAAGAGCAAAACTCCACCTCAAATAAAAAAATAAAAATAAATAGGGCCAGGACCTGGGGTCGAAGGCCCAAATTGCACTGCTAGGTAATGAGGTGTTTTGTGGATTCTGTTGCTTCTCACTGGTCAAATACAGGTAGGAATAGGAATCTTACTATCGTTTCCCATCTGCCATGTTTGTCCTTTGTATTTCCCATACGGGGGAATGGCAATGGTTGAAGCAATGAGGCCGTGAGGAGTAGCATTGGCTGGGTCATAGAATGTGCATGTGTCCACCTTTAGTAAGCACTGCCAGATCGTCCAGTTTACACTCCCACCAGCCATGTGTGTGAGCTCCAGTTGTTTTACATTCTCACAAACATTTTCTGTCTTTTTCATTTTAGCCATCCTGGTGGTACATTTGTAGCATTTTTATGATGCTATTGGGATGAGTTAGAGTTAACTATAATTGTCCCTCCTGAATGTATAGTTCTGCTTGATTTCCTTGGGTCATTTTTTCCCTGTGCTTACCACATTAACTGGTGACTGGAGTTCAATATCCTGATATAGACTTTGTTATAGATATCACCGTTTCCGTAATTTTCATTTCATTGAGCATCATGCAAATCTTAATCTAACATAAAAGTAACAAGCAACAGACCATGTCCTAATGTGACAGCATCACATTAGGAATTGGCTATGTTCACAGCGGTCCCTCCTTTTTGCCCATCTAGCTCAGCTGAATATACTCTGGGTTCAGGTTTTATTTGTTGTTGGTTTTTTTTACAGACGAAGTTTCGCTGTTGTTGCCCGGGCTGGAGTACAATGGTGCAATCTTGGCTCACCACAATCTCTGCCTTCTGGGTTGAAGTGATTCTCCTGCATTAGCCTCCCAAGTAGCTGGGATTACAGGCATGCGCCACCACAGCTGGAGATGGGGTTTCACCACGTTGGCCAGACTGGTCTCGAACTCCTAACCTCATAATCCACCCACCTCAGACTTCCAAAGTGCCTGGATTACAGGTATGAGCCACTGTGCCTGGCCTCTGGGTCCGGTTCTATTAAGACAATAACGATAAATGTGTTTCAGTTTGGTACAATCAACCCTGATGCCGTCATCTCTCATCTAAGACTGAAGATATATCTAAAAATATTGCTAAGAAAGAATTTTACTAGCAACTTATTTTAAAGGTAAAGGGCAAAAGTGGCATTATTTGGTACAGCAGTTTTTCTGGTGGCTCCAGTTCTTTTCGCCACCATCTTTCTTTTTTCCCACTGGGATCCCTTCGCCCATTCCCTTGCTCCTATTCAAGGAGGAGTTTTGGATTCCTTCTCTGTTATCCTTCAAATAGTGAACAGCAAAAGTAACCCTGTTAAACTGACTTCACATGTCCTTCCCAAGGTACTTTCAAATGACTTAATAAGCATATTGTAACTGGGTCCTCTACACTGGGTAGGATGCACTTGAAAATATCAGATTTTTCAATAGAACTCACACATGCCTTCAGGGTTCCAACAAGTGAAATTAAATTAATATATATTATTCCTACTTTAGGGAACACAGTCAAATCTCTGGTCCTGGAAAGGTCTCCTTATCTCTCCATTTCTCAACCTATGCCTTAGACAGTGCTCCACTGTTGACTTGCTCCTGGGCCCCTCCTACCCTGGAAAGCCAGGCCTCCGTGCCTTGGTCACCAACATTTCGTGGCTTCAGGCACACATTCCAATTTTTTCAAAATTGTGCTGCTGTGTAGAAGTGATGTGAAATATGAAAAGGTCATTTGATATTGTATTTCTTGGTCTACTCTTGCCCTGTTCACGTTGTGAAAAGTGATCCTTGAGCTGTTGACTTGAGAGTTGATGTCATGTTGGTGGCTGATCTGGGCTGCCAGTCTTTTTATAGTACTCTGGGTCAGATCTTCCGTTGCAGAACGGGCAAAGCTCAAACCAGAAAGATTGTCGATACCAGTTTTTAAAAAGTCTTTAAATTTCCCATGCTCTGTGATATGTCTGGGTTAGGCAGCTTGCCAGCTCTGTGATGGGCCATAAACCCTCGAAGTGCATTCCCCCACCAAAGCCACATGAGTCCGTTGCTGTTGACAATCTGGACCATCCTGGGTGACACAAGTGGCCGTAGCTGGAGGTGGGGATCATGTTTGTGAGCGCGTGTGTGCATGGCTCGTGGCCCAAGGCGTCATCTTGTGGACTCTAGTGACTACATTCAAAGACAAACTTCCCTCCTCTTTTTAAGACTAAGGGGCATCAACATGAACAACCAGTCTCTCAAATTTAACCGTGAAGTCCTGTCCCATGAAAAGGAAGAAATGCAAATAGTGTTTCCTGTGATTCACTTGCCAGATCAGGTAGTTTACTGACTATGGCCCGGGAATCTATGTAATTACACATGGTATAATTGCTGGTAGGATATCTGTGTGCAGTTACCACGTTGTACACACCTTGGTCCATCGGCCTGACTTAGACTTACTATACTTCTATCAGAGGCCTTCTGTTGGCTGGAGAGGACGTTACATTCCTCTAGTTACAACCTTTCCCAGTTGAGTTCTACCCTCAGGAAGATGCTAACTAGTGCTTTTGAATTCAAAGATTTGTACAATGGGACCCAAGTCTCTGTTATTGGATTTAGATTATGCTGGGAGGCTATGGCTGTCCTAGGGGATGGGGACCAAATCACTTGCTTGTAGAACTTATGTATCTTTCCTGGGTAATCGTCTTTTCTTTTCCTGAATATTACTGTTTCCCTGTAATCCACACATTTTGTTTATCAGGCCATTCCTCATTTGAATGTCTTTCTGACATCACTCAAGACAAGGTTGACGTCTCTGATCTTAGACTTACTTGCTTATTCATTAGTGGTCTGATCCCAAACAGTGCCCAGTGGTGGACTGCTTGGTAATGGTCTTTCAAAGGGAGAGTGGTTGCATAGCTGCCTTGGGCCACATCTGCACCGAAAGCCCCATGGCAGTGCTGGACACTTGTCTTTTGCAGGGTCAGTCCTCATTCATCGTAGACTCTATCACCGACACTTGCGGTAGCTCAGGAGCGCTGTGCCTGTAAGGACGCAATCGACCAGCCTGAGCCCTAGCTTGTAAATTTCAGCTAGAACCTTCTGTTATTCTTCTCTACTTTCAGAAACAGCCTTTTTGCATGTGCCTATACGCTGACATATAGTCCAGAAGTACACCCAGATGTGCATGGACTCAATAACCTCATCACATTAGTGTCCTTCCTTTTTGTTAACAAGGCATTTCAAGCTTTAAAGAACTGTTCCCTGTAGCTCCAGACCATGATATACCTAAGGCCTTCACTGGGCAAGCTGGTGGAGCCCGGGGTTTCGCCAGGTTGGTTGTCCAATCTCACAGTGACCTGTGCCGCACTGCCTTTTCATATCAGGAAGCGCTTCTTCAGTGAAGCCTATTCATATCGTATCATCAATAGAATGAATCACAGCATGACATGCGGTTTGTGGGGTTTCTTGTTTTTGTTGCTTTTTGCTGTCCCCTAGGGAGCCTATACTTGGCTTTGGTAAATTCAAATTAAAACCGAGCATCTGTTCTGCTAGATTCCAGGACAGGGTTTCCCTATACTCAGCCCTGCTGAGAGCTACGATTCCTTATGTAAGAATCTGTTGCCTTCCTACTTCCCATGAAATAAGATCTGAAAGTTAATTCGTTTTTACTCCTAGCTAAGCCCTTCTGCTGCTCAAATCCTTCCTGTGTTTTAATGCAATGTCTGCCTCTATCACTGCAGTGGAACAGCTCAAACAACTTTAGTATGGCTGCGCACATTGACTCACGCCTGTAATCCCAGCACTTCGGGAGGCTGAGGCGGGCCTGTCACCTGAGATCAGGAGATCAGCCTGGCCAACATGATGAAACCCCAACTATACTAAAAATACAAAAATTAGCCAGGTGTGTTGGTGCACACCTGTAGTCCCAGCTACTAAGGAGGCCGAGACACCAGAATCACTTGAACCAGAGAGGTGATGGTTGCAGTGGGCTGAGATTGTGCCATTGCGCTCCAGCCTGGGTGACAGAGCAAGACTCTGTCTGAAAAAACAAAAAACTTCAGTGCATCCAGAAGCAGTTGCCTTGTGTTTTGAGGATAGAGGACAATAGTTATGGAAATAAATGTTCCCGGGGCCTGAGCAGTATCAGCAGTGAGAGTGGATGTTTAGGGATTTGGGTCATGCCCTGCCTGCACTGAGCACTAGATTCCAAGTGACAGAGGCATTCCTATTTTCTTTAATACATTTGCTGTTTACTTTTGTGCTTGTGATATGCAGAGTCCTCTAAAGCAGGAGTTTGCAAAATATGTCTCTTAGACCAAATCCAGCCTGTGACCTGTTTGTTTTTTTTTTTAATGGCCCATGAACTAAGAATGTTTTAAAAAGGTTGTTGAGATCATGGATCAGAAACTATATGTGGCCTACACATTCTAAAATATTTACTGTCTGGCCTTTTATGGAAAAAGTTTGCCAGTTGTTGCTCTGAAGCACAGCCCCGGGTCTAAGGGAGCCATCTTCACCTGCACTGCCCCCAAGCGTCCACAACAGTGAGCCACAAACCCAGAGTCTTATCTGTGGTATTTTAGCTCCCTCTGCTGGGCCAATGTTTTTCACCAGTGCTGTAAACAGGAGATAAGTTCTTGTCAATTTCAACTTCATCTTATTAATTGATGATTGATTGGCTTGATTCAGCCTATTGGAAGGGAAGACAGATTCTCATGTCTCACTGAGTTATACTGATCTACATACATCTGAAGGCTTGAAACCACTGACGGTCATCTGACCAACTGTGCAGCATGTACTGCCACAGATAAAAGTGACAGCAAGATGGAACCAATGGGAATGTCATTACTCATTGGGATACAAGAAGTAGTGGAGAGGGAAACATGAACGATGATTCTGTTTTGTGGGGATGGTGGTTGCAGAAAAAGTAGAAAACCGTGGGAAGAAACTGCAAATTCAGTTTTCAATGCCTTAAACCAATTTAAACATCGTCCTCCAGTATCATGGTAGTTTGAGCTAACATAGAGCCCACAAACATTGCCAACACCTGAAAATCCTAGATGAACTGTTATTAAATGCAGAATCAAGTTCAAAACCAAAGATGGTAATTATAGCCAGGATCATGGGGCTTGTGCTGGCTGGGTAAAGAATCAGGCCCAGATATAGGACCAAAGGCTAGGAGCTTGGGTTTTAATGATCAGCTGGGATCTAGAAAGCACCCCCTTCATTCCCACCATTTCAGGGAATAAACAAGGAAACTTTTATTCTTCCTAGAGGTCTGTGGGAAGTGTTAGAATATGGAGTTGCATGAAAAATAAGGACTCCAACTCCACAACACATGAACACGTGTGGGTGTGGTGGATGGATTTGCAAGCTCAGAAATTAAAGCTAAAACTGGTCCTGTCAATGAAATACCTGTGGTTCTTGCAGAAGAAAATGTACAATTATTCTTTAGGGATATTTCAACATTCCAAAGCATGCAAGACTCACATGGGAAAAAAACAATTCCCCTGAAGATGAGTTCACAGACATAAATTTTGTCATTTTATGCAAGGTAATAATGTATTATGAGAGAAAATCAGCAGACTTGAGAGCTAATAGGACAATTTAAAAGAAATCAGTATGTTTAAAATAAATAAAGAGAGTCAAGAAACAGTAGAAACTATAATCTAGAAGATACAATGAAACAAGAACAAGGAAATTTGTACATAGAACCAAATAGAACTTTAGTAATAAAACAAAGTCATTGCAATTTAAAAATGCATTTAATGAGTTAAACAGCATTTAGAAACAGCTAAAGAGATATTTATGAACTGAAATATTATCTAAGGAAATAATACAGAATGCAGTAATGAGAGATAAAAAATGGGAAATGTGAAATGGAGGTTGGGAAATATGAAATAGAAGTGAAGAAATGTGAAGCTAGACTGAGAAGTCCCATTTGTTTCTAATAGAAATTCCCGCAGGTGATAATGAGAAAATGGAAAAATGATAGTATTCGAAGAGGTATAATGGCCAATAATATTTTAGAACAGATGAAAGATGTGAATATTCAGAATTAAAAAGCACATGTAATCCCAAGTATACTAAACAATTAAATCTACAATTAGATATAATGAAACTGCAATACACATATAAAGAGAAAAATCTTAAAAGTAATAGGAAAGAAAAAAATACCTACAAAAGAATAGCAATTGGACATTTAGCAGCCTTCTCACTGGCAACAGTAGAGGCTGGAGGACAATGGAATATTTTCAAAATGCTAAGAGAAAATATTATCATCCTAGAATTCTATCCCACTGTAGAATCCCACATGAGGCAACATTGATGGCAAAATAAAGACATTTTCAGGTAAACAAAGACTAAGAGAGTTTATCAGTCACAGACCCTTATTGAAATAATTATTAAAAGCTAAACTTCAGGAAAAAGGAAATGGAATCTCGAATGAAAGATTGGTCGAAAAGAAGCTATAAGTGAGCAGAGAAATATACGGGTAGAAAATATAGGTGGGTTAGTGAGCTTGGGCCGCCACAACAAAATACTATAGCTGGGTGCAGTGCCTGTTTATGCCTGTAATCCCAGCTACTTTGTAGGCTAAGGCCAGAAGACTGCTTGAGTCCAAAAGTTCAAGACCAGCCTGGGCAACATAGTGAGACCCGTCTCTACAAAACAAAAGCCAACCATAGACTGGGTGGCTTAAATGACTAAAATTTATTTTTCCATAGTGCTGGAGGCTGGAAGTCTGAGATCTGGATGCCAGCATGGTCAGGTTCTGGGGTGGGGGTGGGGGTGGGGGCTCTCTTCCTGGCTTGCAGATGGCCACCTTCGAGCTGCGTCCTCACAGATGTTCCTTGGTGCATGCAGAGAGAAGAGAGAGAGAAATCTCTTCTTCTCATAAGGGTACTAAGCCCATCAAAGGGGCTTTTTCCCCCTATGTGTTAGTATTAGTCTGTTTTCATGCCACTGATAAAGACATATCCAAGACTGGGTAATTTATAAAGAAAAAGAAGTTTAATGGACTCACACACAATCATGGTGGAAGGTGGAAGGCACGTCTTACATGGTGGCAGATGTTGTACTATTTGATGGGAGAATAGACATTTTATTTGCCCGTAGACATTGTTAAGTGAAGAATTCACATTAAAAAGTTGTAAGCGGGGCTGGGTGCAGTTGCTCAAGCCTGTAATTTCAGCACTTTGGGAGGCCAACACAGGTGGATCATGAGGTCAGGAGTTCAAGACCAGCCTGACCAACATCTCTACTAAAAATACAAAAATTAGCTGGGAGTGGTGGTGAGCGCCTGTAATCCTAGCTACTCAGGAGGCTGAGGCAGGAGAATCACTTGAACCTGGGAGGTGGAGGTTGCAGTGAGCCGAGATGGTGTCACTTCACTCCAGCCTGGGCGAGACTCCATCTCAAAAAAAAAGAAAAGTTATTCTAAAAGAATAAAATAAGAGGTCAAACATCCAAACAAGTAAAATAAAAAGGGGAAATAAAGCAAACTCAATCCAGCAGAGAAATTAGCAAATTACAGCCCAGGAGCCAGATCTGGCCCATCACCTCTTTTAGAGCAGACGGCCCACGACTAAGCATGGTTTTACATTTTAAGTGGTTAAAAAAAAAGAAGAATATTTCATGACACATCAAAATTATCTGAAATTCAAATGTCTAAGTGAAGTTTTTTTAGAACATGGCTACACTCATTTCTTCACATCTTGTCTGGAAAAGTTGTGACAGAGCCCGTATGGCCATAAAGCTGAAAATATTCACTTTTTTGGTCCTTTACAGAAAAAGTTTGCTGACCTTTGCAGTAGAAACTAGAGAAACAGAAAAATACTGCAGCAAGATGTTTAATGCAGGGGAGATCCAAGACGGCCGAATAGGAACAGCTTGGGAGGGCAGTTCCCAGCGAGAACAACACAGAGGGTGAGTTATTGCTGTATTTCCAAACGAGTTTCTGCCCACAGACGAGGAGATTCCCGCACTGAAAAGCACCGGGAGTTTCTAGCACGGCTGTTTCAGTCGGTGCCACAGGTCTCTGCACAAAACTCACACAAATCTGGGCGGCTGTTTCAACTGGTGCCTGGAATGCCTGAGGCGATCTGCCTTTACTGAGGCAGTCCACCATTACTGAGACAGACCACCATTACTGAGGCAGACCACCATTACCAAAGCAGTTCTAACTGTTCCTCTGTAAATAAACCTGCAAGGAAGCTCACACAGCAGCTGGGCAGAGCCCATAGTAGTTCAGCAATGCCTCTACTGGCAGACTGTGACTAGACTACCTCCTTGCTGAGCAGGGTATCTCTGAAAAAAGGCAGCAGCATGTCAGGAACTTATAAATAAAGCCCCACCTTCCCAGGACAGAGCACCTGGGAAAAAAGCGGTTATGAGTTCTGCAGCAGCTAACTTAAAGGTACCTGCCCAGCAGCTCTGAATGGAATAACAGAGCTCCCAGCACAGCACGTGAGCTCCTATAAGGGACAGACTGTCTCCTCAAGCAGCTCCCTGACCCCTGTGTATCCAAAGAGACACCTTATAAAGGAGAGCTCAAGCTGACATCTGGTGGGTACCCTTCTGGGACAAAGATAACAGAAGAAGAAACTGGCAGCAACCTTTACTATTCTGAAGCTGCTGGAGGTGATCACCAGGCAAGCAGGGTATGGAGTGGACCTCCAGCAGTCCTATAGCAGAGGGGCCCGACTGTTAGAAAGTAAACTATAAAACAGAGGGAAATAACTTCAACATCAACAATAAGGACGTCCACTCACAGACCACATCTGAAAGTCACCAACTACAAAGACCACAGGTAGATAAATCCACAAAGACGGGAAGAAACCAGCACAAAAAGGATGAAAATACCCAAAACCAGAATGCCTCTCCTCCTCCAAGGGATCCCAACTCCTCACCAGCAAGGGAACAAAGTTGGATGGGGATGAATTGACAGAAACAAGCTCAGAAGGTGGGTAATAACAAACTTCTCTGAGCTAAAAGACCTTGAAAAAAGGTTAGATGAAATGCTAACAAGAACAAACAGCTTAGAGAAAAATATAAATGACCTGATGGAGCTGAAAAACACAACGCGAGAAGTTCGCGAAGCATACATAAGTTTCTATAGCCAAATAGACTAAGCAGAAGAAAGGTTATCAGAGATTGAAGATTAACTCAATGAAATAAAACCAGAAGGCAAGATTAGAGAAAGAGAGTGAAAAGAAATGAACAAAGCCTCCAAGAAATACCAGATTATGTGAAAAGACCTAATCTACATTTGGTAGGTGTACCTGAATGTGGCGGAGAGAATGAATCCAAGCTGGAAAACACTTTTCAGGATATTATCCAGGAGAACTTCCCCAACCTAGCAAGGCAGGCCAGCATTTAAGTCCAGGAAATACAGAGAACACCACAAAGATATTCCGCAACCCCAAGGCACATAATCCTCAAATTCACCAGTGTTGAAATGAAGGAGAAAATGCTAAGGGCAGCCAGAGAGAAAGGTTGGGTTACCCACAAAGGGAAACCCATCAGACTCACATTGGATCTCTCCGCAGAAACCCTACAAGCCAGAAGAAAATGGGGCCAATATTCAACATACTTAAAGAAAAGAGCTTTCAACCTAGAATTTCATATCCAGCCAAACTAAACTTCATAAGCAAAGGAGAAATAAAATCCTTTATGAACAAGCAATGGCTGAGAGATTTTGTCACCACCAGGCCTGCCTTACAAGAGCTCCCGAAGGAAGCACTAAACATAGAAAGGACAGCAAGTACCAGCCACTCCAAAATCATACTAAATGGTAAAGACCATTAACACAATGAAGAAATTGCATCAACTAATGGGCAAAACAACCAGCCAGAATCAAAATGGCAGGATCAAATTCATGCAAAACAATGTTAACCTTAAATTTAAATGGGCTAAATGCCCCAATCAAAAGACACAGACTGGCAAATTGGATAAAAAGTAAAAACCCGTCAGTGTGCTGTATTCAGGAAACCTATCTCACGTGCAAGGACACACATAGGGTCAAAATAAAGTGATGGAGGAAGATTTACCAAGCAAATGGAGAGCAAAAAAAAAAAAAGCAGGAGTTGCAATCCTAGTCTCTGATAAAATAGACTTTAAACCAACAAAGATCAAAAGAGACAAAGGAGGGCATTAAATAATGGTAAAAGGATCAATGCGACAAGAAGAGCTAATGATCCTAAATATATACAAACCCAATACAGGAGCACTGAGATACATAAAGCAAGTTCTTAATGATCTACGAAGAGACTTAGACTCCCAAACAATAATAGTGAGAGACTTTAACACTCCACTGTCAATGTTAGACAGATCAATGAGACAGAAAATTAACAAGGATATCCTGGACTTGAACTCACATTTGGACTAAGCAAACCTAATAGACATTTACAGAATTCTCTACCCTAAATCCATAGAGTATATATTCTTCTTAGCACCACATCACACCTACTCTAAAATTGACCACATAATTGGAAGTAAATAACTCCTGGGCAAATGCAAAAGAACAGAAATCATAACAAACAGTCTCTCAGACCACAGTGCAATCAAATTAGAACTCAGGATTAAGGAACTAACTCAGAACCGCACAACTTGATGGAAACTGGTTCTTGACTGGATAAATAATGAAATGAAGGCAGAAATAAAGATATTCTTCAAAACCAATGTGAACAAATACACAATGTACCAGAATCTCTGGGACACATTTAAAGCAGTGTCTAGAGGGAAATTTATAGCAATAAATGCCCACATAAGAAGAAAGGGTAGATCTAAAATCAACACCCTATCATCAAAATTGAAAGAGCTAGAGAGCAAGATCAAAAATCTCCAAAGCTAGCAGAAGACAAGAAATAACTAAGATCAGAGCAGAACTGAAGGAGATAGAGACACAAAAAACCCTTCAAAAAAAATCAATAAATCCAGTAGCTGGTTTTTTGAAAAGATCAACAAAATAGATCACTAGCCAGATTAATAAAAAAGAAAAGAGAGAAGAATCAAATAGATGAAATAAAAAACGATAAAGAGGATATCACCAATTCCACCGAAATACAAACTACCATCAGCGATTACTGCAAACAACTCTACGCACATAAACCAGTAAACCTGGAAGAAATGGATAAATTCCTGGACACTTGCACCCTCCCAAGCCTAAACCAGGGAGTTGAAACCATAAATAGAGCAATAACAAGGTCCGTAGTTGAGGCAGCAATTAATAGCCTACCAACCAAAAAATGCCCAGGTCCAGATGGGTTCACAGCCAAATTCTACCAGATATACAAAGAGGAGCTGGTACCACCCCATCTGAAACTATTCCAAACAATCCAAGAAGAGGGAATTCTTCCCAAATCATTTTATGAGACCAACATCATCCTGATACCAAAACCAGGCAGAAACTCAACAAAGAAAAGAAAATCCCAGGCCAGTATCCATGATGAACATAGATGCAAAAATCTTCATTAAAATACTGGCAAACCAATTGCAACAGCACATCAGAAAGCTTATCCATCACAATTGAGTAGGCTTCATCCCAGGGATGCAAGGCTGGTCAACATACGCAAGTCTATAAATGTAATCCACCACATAAACAGAACCAAAGACAAAAAGAGCATGATTATCTCAATAGTTGCAGAGGTGGCCTTCGACAAAATTCAATAGCTCTTTATGCTAAAAACTCTCAATAAACTAGGTATCGGTGGAACATATCACAAAATAATAAAAGCTATTTATGACAGACCCACAGCCAATATCATACTGAATGGGTAAAAACTGGAAGGATTCCCTTCAAAATCTGACACTAGACAAGGATGCCCTCTCTGACCACTCCTATTCAATATAGTATTAGAAGTTCTAGCCAGAGCAATCGGGCAAGAAAAAGAAATAAAGGGCAATCAATTAGGAAAGGAGGAAGTCAAATTGTCTCTATTTGCAGACAACATGATTGTATATTTAGAAGACCCCATTGTCTCAGCCCCAAATCTCCTGAAACTGATAAGCAACTTCAGCAAAGTGTCAGGATACAAAATCAATGTGGAGAAATCACAAGCATTCCTATACACCAATAACGGACTAACAGCCAAATCAAGAGCAAACTCCCATTCACAATTGCTACAAAGAATAAAATACATAGGAATAAAACTAACAAAGGATACAAAGGACCTCTTTAAGGAGAACTACAAACCTCTGCTTAAGGAAATAAGAGAGGACACAAACAGATGGAAAAACATTCCATGCTCATGGTTAGGAAGAATCAATATTGTGAAAATAGCCATACTGCCCAAGGTAATTTATCGATTCAATGCTATCCCCATCAAGCTACATATGACCCTCTTCACAGAATTGGAAAAAACTACCTTAAACTTCATATGGAACCAAAAGAGAGCCCGCATAGCCAAAACAATCCTAAGCAAAAAGAACAAAGCTGGAGACATCATGCTACCTGACTTCAAACTATATTACAAGACTATGGTAATCAAAACAGCATGGTACTGGTACCAAAACAGAGATATAGACCAATAGAACAGAACAGAGGCCTCAGAGGCAATGCCACACATCTACAACCATCTGATCTTTGACAAACATGACAAAAACAAGCCACGGGGAAAGGATTCCCTGTATAATAAATGGTGTTGGGAAAACTGGCTAGCCATGTGCAGAAAGCAGAAACTGGACCCCTTCCTGACACCTTACACTAAAATTAACTTCAGATGGATTAAGGACTTAAACATGAGACCTAACACCATAAAAATCCTAGAAGAAAACCTAGGCAAAACCATTTAGGACATAGGCATAGGCAAGGACTTCATGACTAAAACACCGAAAGCATTGGCAGCAAAAGCCAAAATAGACAAATGGGACCTAATTAAACTCCAGAGCTTTTGTACAGCAAAAGAAACCATCGTTAGAGTGAACCGGCAACCAGCAGAATGGGAAAAAAATTTTGCAATCTAGCCATCTGACAAAGGGCTAATATCCAGAATCTACAAAGGACTAAAACAGATTTAGAAGAAAAAAAAACCCATTCAAAAGTGGGCAAAGGACATGAACAGACACTTTTCAAAAGAAGACATATATGAGGCCAACAAACATAAGGAAAAATGCTTGTCATCATTGGTCATTAGAGAAATGCAAATCAAAACCACATTGAGATACCACCTCATGTCAGTTAGAATGGTGATCATTAAAAAATCTGGAGACAACAGATGCTGGAGAGGATGTGGAGAAATAGGAACACTTTTACACTGTTGGTTGGAGTGTAAATTAGTTCAACCATTGTAGAAGACAGTGTGGCAATTCCTCAAGGACCTAGAAATTGAAATTCCATTTGATCCAGCATTCACATTACTAGGTATATATCCAAAGGATTATAAATTGTTCTATTATAAAGACACATGCACACGAATGTTCACTGTGGCACTGTTTACAATAGCAAAGACCTGGAACCAACCCAAATGCCCATCGATGATAGACTGGACAGGGAATATGTGGCATATATACACCATGGAATACTATGCAGCCATAAAAAATGATGAGTTTGTGTTCTTTGTAGGGACGTGAATGAACCTGGAAACCATCATTCTCAGCAAACTGACACAAGAACAGAAAATCAAACGCTACATGTTCTCACTCATAGGTGGGTGTTGAGCAATGAGAACACATGGACAGAGGGAGGGGAGCATCACAATGGGGTCTGTTGAGGGGGACTAGGGGAAGGATGCAGGGGGTAGGAAGGTTGGGGAGGGATAACATGGGGAGAAATACCAGATATAGTTGATGGGGAATGGAGGCAGCAAACCACATTGCTGGGTATGTACCTATGCAACAATCCTACATGATCTGCACATGTAACCTAGCACCTGAAGTATAATACAAGATTTTTTTTAAAAAAGATGTTTAATGCACGATGGAGTGTGCTCGTGTTGGGAGTTGTCAACATCATCAGTGTTAACTTTGAAGAATGATACCAAGTACCCCAAAATCAGAAGCCTTTTTTTTTTTTTTAGACTTAAATTTTTTAAAGCAGTTTTAGGTTCACAGCAAAATTAAGAAATGCATAAAGAGATTTCCTGTACTGGAGTTGCTGCTACATACCTGCCCCCAGCCTCACCCACTACGAACATCTCCCGCCAGCGTGGTACGTTTGTTGTAACTGATGAGCCTATGTAGACTTATCCTATCATCCGGAGTCTATAGTTTATATCACGATTCACTTTTGGTGTTGCCCTTTCTTTTTTTTTTTTTTTTTTGAGACAGAGTCTCACTCTGTTACTGAGGGTGGAATGCAGTGGTGGGATCTCGGCTCACTGCAGCCTCCACGTCCCACGTTCCAGCAATTCTCCTGCTTCAGTCTCCCAAGTAGCTGGGATTACAGGCGCCTGCCACCACACCTGGCTAATTTTTGCATTTTAAGTAGAGATAGGGTTTCACCACGTTTTCAGGCTGGTTTCGAACCCCTGACCTTAGGTGATCCACCTGCCTCAGCCTCCTAAAGTGCTGGGATTACAGGCGTGAACCACCACGCCCGCCCCCTCCCCTTGCATTTTCTTATAGCTCCATCAGTGGTTCTCATGTGCAGCCTGGTGGCATTGTATCTTTCTCACATCAGATCTGCCCACCTCTGTCCCTCTGCACACCTCGGGCACACAGCTGTAGCTTATATTTCTGAGCAAATAGCTGAGCCAGCATCTACCCTGAAAGCAGATTCTACATTCTGTGACAACATGGACTCTTTGATACTTGTCCAAGGTTTCAAAGCCTTTAGCATGGACGAGGAGAACGTTTTTCCGCAGGAGGGCCACTGAACCATGCCGAAATACAAACGGAGAGGACCAAGTAAATATAAAGCAACAAATATTTTCTTTCCTGCTAAAGAGAGTGCATTTCATGCAGAACATAAAACTATATTCAATATACAGAACAAACATTTATTTGATATATTATCTCTAAAATAAGGCCCTTTAGAGGAGAGGAAAGAAAGATACATAGACACAGCAGGCTACAAATCAAGTGGAAGGCTTAGATTAACCCTGAAAGAGGCACGAGTGCAAAAACCGTTTCATTTATGGACTCACATCTCCCCCTAGCGGCCCTTCAAGGTATTGCTTCATGTTGCATCTTGGCGATGATGAGCTCTGACCTCTCAGTTCTTCACGTGGGTGGAAGACCTCAGGCTCAAGGCCAGAGATCTCCTGCCAGTTCTCTAGGGTACGATGGCTCCCTGTCCAAAAATCAGTTCTGAGGCCAGAAGAGGCCCAGGGCTGCCTGATAAGTGGAATTGGCGGGTGACTGCAATCTTTATGAGATCACCAGCAGATCCAAAGGACATTGGTTGATCCTCATAAATTGATCTATTGTGCTGTAGTCCTGCCTTTGTTCCCATAGTTAATTGTTGGGATTGTAAACAAAACAAAGTGTTCTTTTGATGTGGTAAGATTTTTTTTTTTTTTAATTTGAGGTGGAGTCTCCCTCTTGTCGCCCAGTTGGGAGTGCAGTAGCGCCATCTCAGCTCCCTGCAACCTCTCCCTCCTGGGTTGCTATGCCAAGAAGTTTTGTAAGTTCCAGGCTTTATCTTGTCCCTGTCATCATTTCCTATGGCTGCTGTAACAAATGACCATAAACTGCATGTCTTGAAAGAATACAAGTGTATTCCTCACATTCCTGGAAGAAATGCAGCTCAGAAGTCTAAAATGAGTCTTACAGGGACAAAACCAAGTTGTGGGCAGGACTGCTTCCTTCTGAAAGTTCTAGCACACAGTCCATTTCCTAGCCTTTTCCAGTGTCTAGAGTCTTTCCTTGGCTTGTGGCCCCTTCCCCATCTTAAAAGCACAATATTCCCACGTCTGCTTTCCTTTTCCCGTCTTCTGTTTCCTTTGACTTGTATGCCTCCCTTTTATAAGGACACTTGTGATTACATTTAAGATCCACCCAGTTAATTTAGGATAATTGCCCCATCTCAAGATCCTTAATGTACTTATTAATTTATCTGCAAAAGTTCCTTTGCCATAGAAGGGACTTTTGCCATAGAAGGTGACATTCACAGGTTTTGGTGTTTAGGGCATAAATATTTCTGGGGGCCATTATTCAGCCTACTACAGTCCTTAATTAAAAATCTTATACAAGGCCAGGTGCTGTGGCTCACGCTTATAATCCCAACACTTTGGGAGGCCATGGCAGGAGGATTGCTTGAGCTCAGGAGTTGGAGAGCAGTCCTGGCAACCTTGACCTCATCTCTACAAAGAATACAAAAATCAGCTGGGCATAGTGGTGTCTATCTGTAATCCCATCTACACAGGACACCAAGGTGGGAGGATTGCTTGAGCCCAAGAGGTCGAGGCTGCAGTGAGTCATGGTCACACCACGGCCCTCCAGCCTGGGTGACAGAGCAAGAACAAGACCTTGCCTCAAAAAAAAAATCCTATACAGTAGCCTGCCCTTATCCTTGGTTTCTGATTCCCTGGTTTAAGTTACCTGTAGTCAACTGAGATACAAAAATATTAAATAGAAAATGCCAGAAATAAATAATATGTAAGTTTTAAATTGAGTAGCCTGATGCAATCTCTCACCATCCTGTTCTTTCCTGCCCAAGGCTTGAATCATCCCTTGGTCCAGCATCTCCACACTACAGAGGACATCTACCCCTTAGTAGCTGTCTTTGTAATCAGATTGACCGTCGAGGCATTGCAGTGCTTGTCCTCAGGTAACCCTTACTTGCAAATATTATATTGTATAATTGTTATATTTTTTATTAGGTGTTTTATCAGGGATGCCTAATTTATGAATTAAACTTTGTCATAGGTGTGTATGTATAGGAAAAAACATCGTCTATATAGGGGTTTGGTACTATCCTTGATTTCAGGCATCCGCTGGGGCTCTTGAGAAGGTAGTCCCCAAGGATAAGGGGGAATACTGTATCGGTTACAGTCTTAGTCTGTTTGGGCTGCTATAACAAAATACACTAAAAACCGAGTGGCTTATAAATAACAGAAATTTGTTTCTTATGGTTCTGGAGGCTGTGAAGTCCAAGATCAAGGCACTGACATCTGGTGAGAGTCTACTTCCTTATAGATTGCCACTTTCTCATTGTAACCTCACAAGGTGAGGGGGAGGGGGATCTCTCTGGGGACTTGATTATAAGGGCACTAATTCCATTCACGCAGGCGCTACCCATGACCTAATCACCTCTCAAAGACCCCCACCTCCTAATACCATCACAGTTAGAATTTTAACATACACATTTTGGGTAGACACAAATATTCAGATCACAGTATTTCCTTTTTAGTATGGCAGCTCTTCCTTAAGAAAATGAGCCTGAAGATTGTCTACACTTTGGGAAGTTGATGTGCACAGAGATCAAAGCCTTTTCAAATCCACTGTATTGACTATACATTTTCACTCTGTGAAGCTGAGTCAGCTCCCACAGACAGAGATTCCTGGTTATATGGTCACTTTCACATTTTTATTCATTTATTTTTTTTTATAGGGAAATGGGGTCTTGCTCTGTTGCCCAGGCTGGTCTCCAACTCCTGGGCTCATAAAGTGTTGGGATTGTTGACATGAGGCACCATGCCCAAACTTCAAAAACAATTTTTAAAAATTTTGACTTCCACACTTTTAAACACACTGCTCAAAATCTACAGCATTCTTATTTTTATGGAAGATATCTTCCTTGTGTATATTCTCAGTTGGTGAAAAGTCATGTATTTTTTTTTTCACCACTTGCTAGTGAAGTTTCTAAACCAATTCTGCTCTTTTGAAGCAGTTTTTTTTCCTAATATATTTTATGTTGATTATATAATGTATCCAATTTGTCCTTAGGAGACATTTTGCCATGATAACCCATGGAAAAATTGGCAATTATTTTTATGTAATCTGCGATAAGCCATTCCTCTACATATTTTTCTTTTTGTTATATAGTTAGATAACACACTTATGTGAAATGCAGCCTTTGCAAAACTCTACTGAAAGCTGACTAACAAAACTAGTACTTTACTTCAGGATAGTGAGGAATGGGGAAGAATGTTAATTCCAGATCCTACAGGACATCTCAACCATGCTTTTGCTTTGGATCTGACACCATTGGATTTTCTATCCACACATCTTTTGTTGTTGGCATCTACAGACCGACCCTCCTTCTCTGAGGGTGTTAGTGTGTTGGTCACCATTCCTGTCTCCATAAACCCTTTCCTCATAATTGGGGACTATGTATCCACAGAGCTCATCCTTCTCACACCTTGGCCTCTAGTTCCTTTAGCTCCATGACCTGGCCCTTTTGATAGCAGCAAGAAGAAGACGAATTCCTAGACAGACGGGGCAGGTCCGTGGGGAAACCTGACCTTCAAGCCAAAGACAGCTTAAAGCCTGAAAACCAGGCCTCCAGTTCCAGGTAGAGTCCATGACCTGGAGTGAGAACTTCCTCGTTACTTTTTTTTTTTTTTTTTTTCTTTTGAGACAGAGTCTTGCTCCATTTCCCAGGCTGGAGTGCAGTGGTGCAATCTCGGCTCACTGCAACCACTGCCTCCTGGATTTAAGTGATTTTCCTGCCTCAGCCTCCCGGGTAGCTGGGACTACAGGTGCATGCCACCCCACCCAGCTAATTTTCATATTTTTAATAGAGACAGGGTTTCACTATGTTGACCAAGCTGGTCTTGAATTCCTGACCTCAGGTCTCCCAAAGTGCCGGAATTACAGGTATGAGCCACCATGCCCAGCCCCTCGTTACCTTTTAGCCAATCAAGTGGTGCTTTTTCCAGGCCTGCCCACATACCAATCAGCATGCATTCCCCCACTCCGAGCCCGTAAAAACCCGAGACTCAGACACACATTGGGACTTCCTGCCTTCAGGTAGGGGCTACCTACTTTGGGTCCTCTGTCCTGTTAAGAGCTGTGCTGTTACTCAATAAAGCTCTTCGCCACCTTGCTCACTCTCCAGTTGTCTGTGCAATCTTATTCTTGGATGCAGAACAAGAACCCAGAGCCCACTGAAAAACAGGTACGAAAGGAGCTGTAACAGTGTATCCCTCTCATTCTCTACTGGCAGCAGGCGGCTGCCCTACCTGACAGGAAGTGGTGGTGGGGTCAGGCTAGCAGCCCAGGAGCCTTGGGTTGGAGTAGGGCATTGGGACTGAATGAGCTGTCACACAACAAGCTGAAACACATTCTTTTTTTTTTTTTTTTTCTCAGATTAGATGATTTATTTAGATGTACAATTTAGAGTCATTCTTGACGCTTCCTTCTTTCTCATTCCCCAAACTAAAGATATTGCCAAATCTTGTCAATTCTAGTAGCCAAACCTCTGAAATTGGTTTTAAATCCATTCACTCTTCACTCTCCACTGGCTACATCCTAGACCAAGCCAGGGTTTCTCAACCTTTAGTGAGCATCAGAATCACCTGGAGTGCTTGTGAGAGCACAGAGTGCTGGGCCCAGATTTGATTTGTAGGTCTGGGGAGGGCTTAGTAATTTCCAGGGTATACTGATGCTGTTGGTCTTCAGATCACACTCTTGAGTAGGACCTGCCTTTTATGTGGATTACTCTCATGGCAGCAAAAATGATCTTTGTTAAATGAAATTTTCATCATGCGACTTTCCCGCTTAAAACCCTTTGCTGCACTAAGTTGATTCCTAATAGCCTGAGCATAGTCGACAAAATCCCAAGTAATCTAACTCGGTCTACCTTCCTTCTCCTATGTGATACATAGCTGTCTGCCCTCTGGCTACACTGGCCTTCTCTCCATGTCTCAAATAAGACAGTCTCTCCCAGGACCTTTGCATATGTGGCTCTCTTTGCCTAGAATGCTTTCATTCTTTCCTCCATATAGTCAATTTTTACTCATCCTTCAAAAGTCAACTCACATATCATTTCCTTGCTGAAGCTTTCCTTGAAATCCATATTTGGTCAGATCCCCTTATTATCCTCTACCATAGCAGCCTGCCACTTGCCTTCAAACTAAATATGTTTGTGTGATTATTTGATTAGTCCTTCTCTCTTAATAGACCATAAGGTACAGGTTCATGTTTTCCTTTTTCTTAGGTGCAAAACAGAAAGCCTGACCCAAACATAACAGGTACTCTAAACTCTGTGTTCAGATAATCAACTAAATTATTAAGATGAATTCAGTAATACTATGGGTTACAAGAGTGACAGTTAACATTTACTGAGCGCACAAACTGTGCAAGGGACTTTACACTTCACTTAAGCCTATGAAACAGATGCTATTACTGTTATTGCCATATCACAGAAGAGAAAACTGCGGCTCAGGAAGTTGAAGTTAATAGGGCAAAATCATACAGTTCATAAGAAGCAGAAGCCTTCGCTCTGGTAGATACAAACGTAGACCCGGAGAGTCAATACAAAAAGCATTAATGTGCTTCTTCATATTTTCTATAGCTTACTTTCTTCATCCGATTCTCATAAATGCTTTTAAGAGCTAAATATGGTCTGCTTGTTTCTTATGGGCAACATTAGATATTGTTGGGTTAAATGGCTTGGCTAAGATCACATACAGCACGTTAGTGTTAGTGACTGTGCAAAGACCCAAACACAAAGATCATAGTTATTTCCACTGTAACACACTGGGAATGGTAAAAAAAAAAAAAAAAAAAAAAAATGCTTTCTATGATAACATAATTTTCACTACATTTTTCTTCTCAAATATACATCTGAAAATGTGAATTCCTTTGAACATCGTGAAACACATTCTTGACAGGCCTACTGAGCTGTGGGCAGTGACACACTCTCATTTTCCAGATTACAAAGAGAAGAGCTATGACCCTTTTGGGGGCCCATACCTCAGGGGTCCCTGAGCCAGAGCTGTGACATGTTGTAACACCCTCTTGGGGCTCCGTGGTTGCTGGCGTCTTTGAGTTTTCAGGTGCAATGGCGTTCCCCCGTTGGGATGCTGGTGCCCAAGGTGGAATCCACCTGAGGTATGCCTAGTCCAGCCTCAGCCTCACATGGTGCCAGCACCTGGAGCTGCCCACCCCTCTGCAGCAGCTGGCATGCCTGGCTGTGTGCTGTGGCTGGACCCTGTGCGCACTCACACACCTCCCACCATGCCTGGCTCACCCAAGATGGGCATGAGATCTGGGCCAGTAATGCAAGCTGAGGACAGCCTGCCAGGCTGAGTAGGCAGAGCTAGGCCAGCAGTTGCGAGCGAAACTTGGGCAGAGGCGCCACTGGTCACAGAGGTTTCTGTCTAGGGAAGCGGCCGCAGAAGAATCCCGTGTGACTTTGTTCATCTCAGCTACTCATTCTGTGGCTATATCTCAGACTAGCCTTTGGGATTCCCAACAACTGTGCCTCCTACAATCCTCAATTTCAAGCAGTTCTCTGACCACCACCTCCTATTTTTCCAGCTCACTACTTCTAGTCCCCCAAGTCCAATAACTCTTTAATTGGCCAGGATCTGACTCTACCATCCTCTCACTTCCTCTGGTCCCCTCTTCCCTCCTGGAGCAGCCTCATGCCACCGTTAGTCATAATAAACACCTTCTCACATTTGTAATGCCCTCAGCCTGCTCTATTCTTTACACTTTCCTGGCAAAACCTTAACGCTGATGAGAAATAATTCTTCACTCTGCACCTGCACTTGTGCAGCTGAACATCTCTGGAGAAAACACACAGCCAGAGTGACTGGTTTTAGATTCAGACCATGAACTTCACGTGTTCCTCAGAGCTGCCTGGCAGGCAGAAAACCTTCCCCAAGCACACTGCTCCCTCTTTGTTCTTTCTTCTAGAACTCTTTCCACCTCTGTCCTCATCATTTTTTTTTCTTTTTTTTGAGACGAAGTCTCACTGTCACTCAGGCTGGAGGGTAGTAGTGTGATTACAGATCACTGAAGCCTTGACCTCTGGGCTTAAGGGATCCTCCTGCCTTAGCCTCCCAAGTATCTGGGACTACAGGCACATGCCACTACACCTGGCTAATTTTTAAAACTATTTTGTGGAGACAGAATCTCACCATATTGCCCAGGCTGGTCTTGAACTGCTGGGTTCAAGCAATCTTCCGGCCTTGGCTTCCCAAAGTGCTAGGGTTACAGACATGAGCCACTAAACCCAGCCTCAGCTTCTTATTTCAGAGAAATCTGTAAAGAAGTAATCAGATGAGAAACTGGCAAACACCTGCAAGTCTTCACTCCCGGCTTTGGTGCCCCTGCCCTTGGCTGTCCCTCCTGTTGGGTGAATGAGCTGCCTAGCTCCTCCCTGAAGCTGCCTCCCCTTGTGCTCCAGAGCCCACTCCCTGATTCCTACCCACAGGTTTCACTGCGGCAACTCCATCTTGCATCATCAAGTTTTCTCTTTCTTTCGGTAACTTATGTCAGTATACACACCTGCTGTTATTTCTGCTATCTTAAAAAAAGACTTTTCGCTGAGCACGGTGGCTCATGCCTGTAATCCCAGCACTTTGGGAGGCTGCGGTGGGAGGATCATGAGGTCAAGAGATTGAGACCATCCTGGCCAACATGGTGAAACCCCATCTCTACTGAAAATACAAAAAATTAGTTGGGTGTGGTGGCGCGCGCCTGTAGTCCCAGCTGCTCGGGAGGCTGAAGAAGGAGAATTGCTTGAACCCGGGAGGCAGAGTTTGCAGTGAGCTGAGATCACGCCACTGCATTCCAGCCTGGCGCCTGGTGATAGAGCAAGACTGTTTCAAAAAAAAAAAAAAGAGATTTTTTCTTACATAAAGATTTTTGTGAGTGTGTGGCATGGTAGGCTTAAAGTAGCAGGGTTCCGCCCATCTAACATGCTGTAATAAATGTGTTGGGGGCTGAGGACCTGTGCTTAGCTACTCCAGGAGTCCTGGATGCCCATCCTCCCTCCTGCTGCTTCTCTACCCCCCTGCCACCCCACGAAGCTCTTCATATCCTGTCCAATTCTGCCCTTTGTTCCTTTTCCTTTGGTTGACACCTCCAGGACTTCAGAATGTTCCCTATGTTCTCACCAAACAGCTGCCAGCCAGCCAGGCTCGGTTTTCCAAGTGGGCTTTCCTGTACTTTATGTTCATATCATGCTGTCCCCAGGCAGCCCAAGCAGGACGAACAGCCCTGCTGTTCAAGTACAGTGGCATGATCTCGGCTCAATGCAACCTGTGCCTCCTGGGAGAGGTCCTGGAACAGCCTCCCGATCTTCCCTCAGCTTTACTTTTCTTTTTTTTGTCAGAGCACGTGATTTCAGAGCTTTAGGGACGAGGCAGCTTTGTGAGAAGCATATGCAAGAAGGGACAGATTTCTGACATTTCCATAAAAGCACAAAGCCTTGTTTTGTTCAGAATCAAAGTTGGAAAAGTAGCTGGTGGGTAAGAGGTAATTCATGACATAAGCATGGGGTAATTAGCTTGATTCCATCAGCATGAGGTGGAACTGAGTTACCCAAACTAGATGTCAGCTCAGCCCAGCCACCACCCACCCACACCATCTGCACTCAATAAGCATTTATCTGTTGGAGGTTTTTCTGCACATTGCAAGATCGCTGTCAGAATCTGCATCCCAGTTCTGATAATGCTGTGGCTAGAGCCACAGCCTCACAGCTTCCCTTCTTCACCTCTAATCTTGCTTCTTCCTGCCTCCACTTGACCTCTGTGGTTCCCTTCCCAGCCATCACCTAGAGGTGATGCATGTGGCTGACACAGCGAACTCTGAGGGCTGGTTTCACATTTCTACATTTTTTTTTTTTTTTTTTTGAGACGGAGTCTCGTACTGTCGCCTGGGCTGAAGTACAGTGGCATGATCTCGGCTCAATGCAACCTGTGCCTCCTGGGTTCCAGCGATTCTCCTGCCTTAGCCTCCCAAGTAGCTCGGATTACAGGTACCTACCACCACGCCCAGCTAATTTTTTGCATTTTTAGTAGAGATAGGGTTTCACTGTGTTGGCCAGTCTGGTCTCAAACTCCTGACCTCGTGATCGGCCTGCATTGGCCTTCCAAGTGCTGGGCTTACAGGTGTGAGCCACCACATCCGTCCTCTGTATCCTAATTCTTTAGCAGCAGAGCTTTTTTGTGACTTTATCCTTAAAACAACAACATTGCTCTCCATTCATTAACTTATTGGGGATAAAAAGAGTCAGAGGTGAGGTGATCTGAGATTCTTCTATTAAATGACTTGGGGCTTCAGCTAAATCGTTGTTTCTTTATCTATCACTTGGCAGTACCAACAGAGGCTGAACCTCCATAGGGAGCTGTTATAACAACATAAAAATCCCCAAGGGGTACCTATGACGTTGGTTTCATGTGTCAAGTTAGCCGAGCTATAGCATCCAGTCATCTTATCAGGCACTTCTTTAGGGGGTGTCGTGAAGGCATTTTATACATGGGGTTAACATCTACACCCAGTCCACTTTCAATTAACAAGATTACCCTTGGTGATATGGTTGGGGCTCGCCCACTTAGCCGAAGGCCATAAGAACGGAACTGAGGTTTCTGGGAGGAGAAACTGTTTCAAGACTGCAGTGCCAATACCTGCCCGAGTTTCCAGCCTCCTGACCTGCCCTACAGATTTCAGACGTGCAGTCCCCATACACAGATGAACGAATTTCTTAAAACAAGTCTTGATGACTCTGTATCCTATTGGTGCTGTTTCTCTGCAGAACTCTGACTGCTACAGTACTGACTGATAGCTAGAAGAAGATACCTTTCTGTTACAAGTCCTCAGTGGGGAGGAGGGTGACTGAGAACCGCGTGAAGGTAGCTTTACGCAATAAATCCATCCTGGGCTATGCCAATATCCAAGGCTGCAGGAAAGAAGCAAGAGGGCTATTGGGCGGGGGACTAGAGGTGGGGACATCACCCCAGCACCAGGTTGTGGGGGGAAGGGACACTTCCACATCCTGCTGAGGTCCTCTCTGACCAGGGGCCGCTGGCAGGTATGGCTCGAGGAATGAAGTCGCAGCCTTGGACTAAATAGGATCAGGACAGAGCTTGGTACAAAGAGAGAGGTGCTGGCTAGCACTGGCACACATTGCTTGAGGACCTACTATGTGCAGGCCCCTCTGAAAATCTGCATTTCTTCTTTCTCATGCAGCTGGCTTGGTGAGCCACTGGGAGTGGCCGGCCTGAGTTCCTGCATTCCTCTCTTACCAGCAGGAGTTCAGGCTGCCCCTGAGCACAAAGGCCCTCCCTGCCCAGCTCCTGGAGAGCCTCCATCTGCGCACTTGGTGCGGTGATGTGTATGCTGTGAAGGGCTGGCGAAGCTCCTATCCCTGCACACCCCCAGGGGAAGTCCTTGAGTGTGGGCTCACGCATCTAAGGGCCACTTTGGAGTCACACAGGACTGGGTCTGTGTCCTAAGACTTAGCCTACGTTTCAGGCTCTCTCTAGGAGATGACACAGCCCAAGGCTTTAGGAGGGCTTCAGTGGAGGGGAGGGGCTGTTATGATGCCTTGAAAACTGTGAAGAGCCATGCATGCCCATTCTTCCTGCACACCCTGCATTAGTCTGGGTTCTCCAGAGAAACAGAACCAATAAGATGTGTATGTATGTAAATACAGAGAAAGAGAGAGATGAAGTATTTATTTTAAGGAAGGGACCCATGCAGTTGTGGAGATACAGGTCTAAAAATATGCAGGGTTGGCCAGCAGGCTGGGAAGAGCAGCAGCTCAAGTCCAAAGTCGGACTGTTGGCAGGATTCCCGCTTCCTCCTGGGAGGTCAGTCTCTTTCAATTCAGGCCTTCAACTGATAGGAAGCATTGTGGAGGAGAGGATCATCTGCTTTACTCGAAGTCTCCTGATTTAAATGTTAACTTCATTAACAATACCTTCACAGAAACATCTAGAATAATGTTTGACCAAATTTCTGGGTACCACGGACTAGCCAAGTTGACATATAAAATTCACCCTCACCCCAAGTGTCCAATCCCAGGGACAGGTATGTACCCTTTGTCCAGAAGCCTCACAGAAAGCCCTCAGAAAAAAGCCTGGGACCTCACTGTAGCTCCCATTCAGGTGACTTTATTACCAGGAACAGCAGGTATACCTGGTTCCACCCAGCTGTCCTGTAGCACAGGGTTGAGGTCGGTACTGCCCCTGGCTCTCAGAGTGTGCAGGATGAACAGGTGGGCTCTGGAACTCTCTGGAACCCATCAGGGCAATGCCCTGTGCCCAGGACATGCTGAAAGTACCTGGCATTATGTCACCTCCAAGGACAGACCCTGCCTGTCCTCCTTGAAGGGCCCATGGCCTGGGCCTCAGCTGTGCTCCTACCTCCTTAATAGGAGCACAATAGCAGCAGGCCAGCCCTTTATGCCAAACAGCCCCAAGAGACCAACACGAGGCCATGCTTCTCTTATACATTATAATAATCAGAAAATCATCAAAATGCTTCTGGAACAACCCACTCCAAAGAGTCCTGGAGGCCAAGGCACATGCAACCTTAGCTGCCAGCATTCAACCTTGGGAACTGCCCCCCTCATTCAGTCCCTCCCGTCCCAGCCCCGCTTCTGTGTTACAAATCTTCATCGTCAAAGGTCTCCGTGCACTGCAACATGATCATCTCTTCATCAACAGGAAAGGATGCTTCCTACAAGACACAGGGTGGAAGAGGTTCACTTTTTATCTGTGGGTCTCAGGCCCCAGGCAGATAGGAAGGCTCCTGCATCTCTGGTGTGTCCAACCCCCAGACTACCCTACGTCTCTTCAGCTGCATTTTCATCTCCAGCTTCCCACTTCCTTCTAAGTGGGAAGGTACCATTTCCATTTCACTGTCTTCATCACTCTATGACCTCCAGAAAAGACAGAGCAGAACTGGCTTCTTTTTTATCCTGGGGATTTCCAGGGTCCCATAAGAGAGGCAGAGGATGTCATAAGGCTTTACCCAAGTGCTCATCAATAGAAGACAGTGCACTGCACCACGGTGCTCCCACCAATGAAACACCGTGCAGCTGGTTTCCAACAAAAATAATGAGACAGTGCTTTATCTATGGGATGTACTATTTACAAAAGGCAAAGTGCAAAGAAAGCAATGTGTATCATAGGCTACTATTTGTGTTTGAAAGAATATATGAGTATCTGCAGAGTATGTTTGGATGAGTGCACAAGAAACTGGTCACTTCAGTTGCCTCTAGGGGAAGGTATGGGGTAGGAAGCAAGGGAGAGAGAAGACTAAGTATCCATTGTATATCTTTTGGTAACTTGTAAATTTTTTTTTTTTGAGACGGAGTTTCGCTCTTGTTACTCAGGCTGGAGTGCCAATGGCGCGATCTCGGCTCACCGCAACCTCCGCCTCCTGGGTTCAGGCAATTCTCCTGCCTCAGCCTCCTGAGTAGCTGAGATTACAGGCATGCGCCACCATGCCCAGCTAATTTTTTGTATTTTTAGTAGAGACGGGGTTTCACCATGTTAACCAGGATGGTCTCGATCTCTTGACCTCGTGATCCACCTGCCTCGGCCTCCCAAAGTGCTGGGATTACAGGGGTAACTTGTAAATTTTATGCCAGGTACGTAGGTTATCTATTACGAGATGATTCTTTTTTAAGCAGCAACACTGCAGCTGGGCATGGTGGCTTATGCTGGCTAGCAATGGCACATATTGCTTGAGGACCTACTATGTGCAGGACCTTCTGAAAATCTGCATTTCTTCTTTCTCGCGCAGCTGGCTTGGTGAGCCACTGGGGGTGGCCGGCCTGAGTTCCTGCATTCCTCTCTTACCAGCAGGAGTTCAGGCTGCCCCTGAGCACAAAGGCCCTCCCTGCCCAGCTCCTGGAGATCCCAGCACTTGGGAGATCCTGTAATCCCAGCACTTAGGGAGTGCAAGGCAGGCAGATCACCTGAGGTTAGGAGTTCGAGACCAGCCTGGCCAACATGGTGAATCCCCGTTTGTACTAAAAATAAAAAAATTAAAAAAAAAAAAGCCAACCATGGTGATGTGCACCTGTAATCCCAGCTATCCTGGAGGCTGAGGCACAAGAATCGCTTGAACCCAGGAGGTAGAGGTTGCAGTGAGCCAAGATCATGCCATGACTGCACGCTAGCCTGGGTAAAAAAATAGAGGCAGCACTGTTTGCTTAGCAAGGGTTTCTCAGTCCTTAAAGGGACACTGTAAACAGTGATCCCATCCAACCCCTGGGACTCTCCATGACCTTGTTCCCTACAAGTATGTTCCTGGGGGTTTTCTCTTCCTGTTTCTCTCCATCCCAGCAGAAAATGACCCCTGTAACTTGGCAGCTCTGCAGATCAGGGTTGATCCCCATGGGCCCAGGCGGCACCCCTGACCCCAGTCAACCATCTAATGACTGTGGGACCTGGTCCCAAGGCTGACATCCTGATAGTGGGGCCGACCTCCACACACTGAGGCTTTTCTGCCCTGGAGAAGCAGTTTCCGTTCACCATGCTCTCCTGATAGGGGCAGGAAAATAGGGATCAAGAGTGCCAGGGAGGTGGGACCACAGTGTCTGGGCAAATCATGTGGGCCCTTTTTTTAGTGGGAAGACGATAGCAGAGTTGAGAAGAGAATGAAACGTTTCTGTTTACACCAGAGTCTATCAAAGCCTGAGTCCTCCTACCCCAGAGCCACTTGGACAGGTCATTCAAAATGCAGATGCCTGGGCCCTGCTCTTGCAACACTGAGGCATCAGGAATCTAGGAGTACTGAAGTTTGGCATCTTTGCTTTCTTTTGTTGTTGTTGTTTTGAGAGAGTCTCACTCTGTTGCGCAGGCTGGAGTACAGTGGCACGATCTCAGCTCACAGTAACCTCTACCTTGTAGGCTCAAACGATCCTCCCAACTCAGCCTCCCGAGTAGCTGGGACTACAGGTATGCACCACCACACCTGGCTCATTTTTGTATTTTTTGTAATGATGAGGTTTTGCCATGTTGTCCAGACTGGTCTTGAAATCCTGGGCTCAAGTGATCTGCCCACCTCAGCCTGCCGGCAAGAGCCACTATGCCCAGCCACACCTTTGCTTTGTATGGATACTAGAATCCCTGCTTGTTATGTTTTCTACCATAGGTGGAGAAGGAGGGAAAGCAAAGATTGTCTTTTTTGTCTATTCTCAAAGTCTTGGTAAGTTAGGCTAATTTAACTGTATCTGAGAGAAAGAGGGGACAACTGCTGCAGGGGACAGTCACCCAAGGATTGGTGGGAAGGGGAACGCAAACTGCAGGGACGGGCTCCTACTCCACGTGAGGATCCACTGTGGTCCCAGCAGTGGGAAATGAAGACTTAGCTGGAAGAGGACTAAGTACTGAACAGGTGTCCTGACTATGTTTAGACAAACATTTACTATTATTATAACTTACCTTTTAAATAGTTGTATTTTTGCTAAATTAGTAAAGACAAATCCCTGGCTATGAATCTGAAAGGGCCTGTCCCCTTGGTGGCTCAGGCGTAACCCCCCTTCCGCGACAAAATCGTCCAGAAATGGTCTTCCTAACCAGGACTTCCACTACTCATGGCACCCTACGTGGAACAATTTGGAAACAGACATTAATATCCTTCAAAAGCTGACAGCAAATATTACTGAAGATGATGAAGATTACAGAAGATGATGAAAACAGCTCAGCGTTTTGGAAGAGTGTCAAGGGTTCACACAATGAACATTTATGAATGCCTGCTGAGAGTCAGGTCCCTGGGATCTGGTCCCTGCTTCAAAAGGTTCCTGGCCCAGGGCTGCCCTAGAGCAGTGCTTCCCAACCTTTATGGCACCAGGAACCAGTTTCATGGAAGACGATTTTTCCACAGAGGAGGGATGGTTTCAGGATGAAACCGTTCCGCCTCGATCATCAGACACTAGTTAGATTCTCATAAGGAGTGCGTAACTTAGACCCTTTGCATGAGCAGTTCACTATGGGTCTGTGTTCACTATGGGTCTGTGTTCCTGTGAGAATCGAATGCCGCCGCTGATCTGATAGGAGGTGGAGCTCAGGCGGTCATGCTCACCTTCTGCTGTGCAGCCCTGTTCCTAGCAACCATGGATGTGTACTGGTCTGTGGCCTAGGGGTTGGGGACCACTGCCCTAGAGGACACTGCTCTGTCTTTCCTGGTTCCCTGGAAATCTTCCATTCATTCTACAGGATGCATCAGGCTGAAGGTGACCATCCATGAAGCAAGCCAGAGAGAATGAGTGTCTCTGCCCAGTGGCCCCTCATGGTATGATTGGGGTGAGGTCAGGTGAGGGCTGCCCATGGCCCTTTTTGCTATCTAAGGGAGCTGGGCAGAGGTACCACAGCCCTCTACTCTGTCCTACCTGTTTTACTCGAGTGTTGGCACAGCCAAGACCTTTAAAAAAGTCGATAATCTGCATATAGAGCTGAAACTTTTCCTCTGGGTTTTCTGGGTTGGAGCTGGCAAGCATTGAACTGACAACAGAAAGGAAGAAGAGAAAATAAATATTCAGGATCCTGATCTTTCAACTCTGCCTCCCGCTCCCCTGAAAGTTTTGTGTTACAATGTGAACCAAGCACTTGTAAATTCTCAGACAGCCCAGACCTGTCCTTGAAAGGTTTGTGTTGCCTCTGCTCACATATCAAGTCTGGAATCCTCTGGAAAATTGAGACAGTGGTGAGACTGGCTCCTGTGCCTCAATTTAGTGTTCTGAGCTGTGGCTTCTGGAACAAGGGAACAAGAGTTCCTCTATCCCTCAGTCAACCTCCTGCAGAATGCCCCACGGTTCTGGTTCCACTGTGGCTGCTGAGGCAGCTCTGGAGCACGTGGTGCACCTTGAGTTCATTCCCCTGAGTTGCCTCTGCTGTGAGGGTCTAATGTGGAACTCAGGCCCTGGTGCAGAAAGGAGGCCTGTTGTGCAGGCTCTTTTCCTCCTGCCTGCCTGGAACAAGGGGAGAAGCCCTGTGTGACTCGAGCTCATGTCACCACAAGCAGCACGGTTTGGAAGCAGACATTAAAATCCTTGAAAAGCTGCGGGGCCTCAGAAGATGATGAGACAGCTTAGCCTTTTGGAAAGGTGGTGGGGGCTCATGCAACATTGAGGGATGCCTGCTAAGAGCCAGGGCCCTGCAATGTGGTCCCTGCTTCAGAGGGCTCCTTAGAGCACAGAGACTGTGCGTCTGTAGGACAGCTGCACTCACTTTCTGTGAGTCAGTAGGCAGCCCTCACTTCTTCCCGGGATGAGGTCCCGCAGTCCGCTTAGGAACCCCCTGGCAGCAACCTCTGACTTTTCTAGGGGAAGTAGGACGTTTTTAATAGGTTGTTTTCCTGTTCCATCAGCAGGGCAGGGAGTTCTGAATATTGCTTGGCAAGGACAGGCTGGCAGCTTCTCCATGGTTGTCTGAAGCCCAAGCTGAGCACAGAAACAGGAATGTCCCTTCCAGCCAATTGCAGCACAATGTAACCCCACTCACAGCTGAGAAGCGCTTCAGTCACTCTGGAAGGTCGATTTGGAGAGGACAAAGCCCTCCTCTGTCAACCCCACTTGTCCCTAAGTCCATCTAGGCCTGGGTGGAACAGGGAGAGTGGAGCCAAAATGCTGACGTATGGTTTGCCTGAAGCTCTGCTGAAAGGCCAGCTGGGTTACTAGGGACAGCTGTGGCCCCAAGGCCTCACAGGCACCCATAGGCCAGGCTCCCCTTGAGAGGACAATAGGGATATTCACTGGGATCACAGGGATATGTCACTTTCACTCCCAAGGCAGAAAAATGAAATGTCCAGGGTTCTTTTTAGCCACCACAGCAGCACAGATATCTGAAGAATCTGTGCCTTCAGGCCCTAAGACCACAGCTTTTTCAAGCAAAGCAGCAAGGGAATTTCAGTCCTAAATGATTTCTCTTTCAGAAAACACTCCTTTGGGACATGGTTAGTCAAGCTACTAATTGTTTTAAAATCTTTTCACATCCTATTTTGTGTCTTCCCACTTCATGGGGTCAGTGATCCTTTTCTCCCCTCCTTCCTATCCATTCTTATCAGGAAGTCCCCTAGACTCAGGGCCCAGGCCTGTTTGCATGTTGGCCTTATTCTCCGTGTCCCAGAGCCCCCTCCCTGCCTTCTCCTTCCAGACTGGCTGGGAGAACCTACCCACAAGCTGACCTGGGTGCTACAGACTGAAAGTTTGTGTTCTTCCAAAATTTATGTGCTGAAACCTAACTCCCAAGGTGATGGTGTTTAGGAGGAAGGGCCTCTGGGAGATCATGGATTAGGGCATGAAGGTGGGCCCCTCATGATGTGATTAGTGCCCTTATAAAATAGGCCCCAGAGCCAGGCACTGTAGCTCACACCTGTAACCCTAGCACTTTGGGAGGCCGAATCAGGTGGATCACCTGAGGTCAGGAGTTTGAGACCAGCCTGGCCAACACGGCAAAACCCTGTCTCTACTAAAAATACAAAAATTAGCTGAGCATGGTGGCATATGCCTGTAATCCCAGCTACTTGGGAAGCTGAGGCAGGAGAATCGCATGAACCCATGAGGCAGAGGTTGCAGTGAGCCTAGATTGTGCCACTACACACCAGCCTGGGTGACAGAGTGAGACTCCATCTTAAAAAAAAAATTAAAAATAAAGAAACAGGCTCCAGAGAGATGTCTTGCCTCTTCACCACGTGAGGTTTTATCCAGAACGTGTCCTCTGTGAAAAAATGAGGCTCTGACTCTGCTGGGACCTTGATCATGGACTCCCCAACTTCCAGAACTGTGAGAAATACATTTCTGTTGTTTATAAGCCACCCGGTCTATGGCATTTAGTATTAATGGACTTAAGGCAGGGATATAGCAGCCCTCAGCAGAGGTCAGCAGGGCTAACACACACTGGGAATGGGGTGCAAAGAGAACAGATGCACACCCTGCGGCTGATAGCCTGGTGTGTCCCAGCCCTGCGCCAGGATGTGACTCCTCTTGCTAAAGAAGGTAGGAGCTCATGTGTGAGATGCAATTACCAGAACCTCAGTTTACCACTGAGAAAAAGCTCATCAAAACCTCCCAAGGTGGACAGATTACTGGAGCCCAGGGTCCATAGTCTAGCAGTCTCATGCCAGGGCAGCTGCATCCAGAGGGTCAGAAAGACTCTGGCTTAGGCTGCAGGCAGGCCAACTCCCAGCTCTGCTCCTCGCTAGCTGTGTGGCCTGTGACAAGTTACTTCCTCTCATAAATTCTCCTCTATAAAACAGGAATCACATCAGTGTCTACTCATAGAGCTATTCCAAGAATTAAGTAAGATAATGTGTGTGAATTTTCTGCTCTGAAGACGCCACAGATAATGTCATCCCCAGGGCAGTAACACAATCCTAGGGCCAGCTCACTTCCAATCACAGAAAAAAAGGCGGATCCCTAAGAATACCCACTGAATTAGGTACCTGATCTGAGTTTGGCTCTGTGTCCCCACTCAAATCTCCAGTGGAATTATAATCCCCATGTTTTGAAGGAGGGGCCTGGTGGGGGGTGATTGAACCATGGGGGTGGGTGTCCCCCTTGCTATTCTCATGACAGAATTCTCACAACATCTGCTTGTTTGAAAAGTGTGTAGCACTTTCCCCTTCACTCTCTCTCGTGTCACCATGTGAGGATATACAGGTTTCCCCTTTGCCTTCTGCCATGATTGTAAGTTTCGTGAGGCCTCCCCAGCCATGCCTCTTGTACAGCCTGTGGAACTGTGAGTCATTTAAACCTCTCTTTATAAATTACCCAGTCTCAGGTAGTTCTTTATAGCAGTGTTAGAATAGACTAATACAACACCCATCTAGAGGCTGCATAGGAGAGGCTCTGGAACACCTCAGCAGGAGTACATACGCACACATACTCTGACAGACTAATCACATTTATGCACATGCAAACTCACATCCCACACACACAGTCTCACACCCATCCACCATGGGTGCATGCTATCTCACACCCTCTTCCTCACCTGGAGCTAGAGGTACTTGGAACCTCACTTTTGTCCAGGAAACTTGCCACATCAAAGGCATCTTCAAAAAGGATCTGAAAGAAAGCACAGCACTTCATGCATGGGAAATAACTTGACAATTTCACACTTGCTCTGGGCTGCTGGGGGAGAGATGAGTGGAAAGGCTCTCTCTTTACACCACTCCCCAGAGCTGGGGCCCACACCCAGGGGCTCTGCTCGGTGTTCTTCCTAGGGGGTGAATGCTAAACTCTAGAATGCCCAGGACAAACTGCCAACCCTTGAGGTGGCAGAGAGGGACAGGAAGAACTGGGGATTGTGACTCCTCTTGCTAAAGAAGGTAGAAGCTCACGTGTGAGATGCAATTACCAGAACCTCAGTTTACCACTGAGAAAAAGCTCATCAAAACCTCCCAAGGTGGACAGATTACTGGAGCCCAGGGTCCACAGTCTAGCAGTCTCATGCCGGAGCAGCTGCATCCAGAGGGTCAGAAAGGTTCTGGGTTAGGCGGCAGGCAGGCCAACTCCCAGCCCTGCTTCTCGCTAGCTGTGTGACCTGGGACAAGTTACTTCCTTTCACAAATCCTCCTCTATAGAACAGGAATCACATCAATGTCTACTCATAGGGCCATTCCAAGAATTAAGTAAGATAATGTATGTGATATATCTGGTTACATCTGAACATTGTAGGTCTGCTTTATAACAGACCTACCTGGCACATAATTGAACATTATCTGCTTTATAAGAGACATATATGTTCATTGTGGAAATTTTGGAAAATAGAAACAGATCAAGAAAATCAGAATCACTGAGAAACAAACCCACCCAGATATCCATTGTTGCCACACTGATCTAATCTCTCCAGTCACTTCCCTAGGTATAAAATATCATATATTTCCAATTTGGAATCTTGCCATATAGACAGTTTTTCATTCTGCTTCCCCCTAATTTGTTAGAGAATATTAAATATGTTACAGAAACATGATTTACACTTACTTGACTGCCAGATTTAGCAAATACAAATAGGAAATGCCAAGTTATGTTTTGAATTTCAGATAAAGAATGAATAATTTTTAGTATAAGAATGTTCCAAATAGTGCATGGGACGGTTTTGTATTAAAAATTTAACTGGACATGCTTTGCTGTAACCGACATTTCCTTTACACTGGCAGTCACCCGTCGGAGAGGAGAGGAAGTCCTCTGACCCTGAGTTGGCAGGTACTGGCAGGTTCTGCCAGGGTCTGTCCTCTCCTCTCCCCTCCCTGTGAGACACAGCTCTTCCAAAAAGATTGGTGTCTGCCCTTTCTGTCTTCTTTCAATTTGCTTCCCTGGAACTGAATCCCTTGGGACTCTGGCCCCTCTCCTAGTTTTCCGGACATTTTCTTTTATCCTTTTACTTGATATCTCTTTGGTCATTTCAAAAAGGGTTTAGAAAGGGGCCACAGAAAGACCTGTGACCCAGGGTCCATCAGCCCTGAAGCCCATCAGTTTCATGTTCCTCCCTGGCAGGCCTGGAACAGGGACCCAGACATGAAATTCCTTCCTTAAGCAATCAGCCCACCAAAGTCACTGGCCACACATCGTGCTCACCTGTGCAAATCCCTTTCCCAAGCCAGCCTGAGAGGGGACCCCCCAGACCAGGTTCTGCAGCCTTTCCAGAGTGCCACCACACCCACAGGGCAGATTCTCTCTGAACTGAAATGGAGCAGTCCAATGCCTCCCAAGCCCATCGGACCCTGCTGCTGGCCTTTAACATAGCAGTTCTGCTGCAGAACCTCTCCAGGTGGACCAGGGGCTGCAGCAGTTACATTGCACAGCAGGAGTAACTGTGGCTTTGTCCTGCCTCAGGCATGGGAGTTCTCTGTTCTGCCTACCTTATCACCCAGCCCTGGCCTGGCCTAAATCTGGGCACAGCAGTGCACACAGAGCCCTGCTTCTGGGCACAGCTGAGGGAATCTGCTGCCAGCTTCCTTTAATATCCAAGGAATATCATCAGCCCATAGGCCTCCCTGAAAAACCCAGAAAAGCTGTTTCCATGATTTGGAGACATTAGATTCTGGTTGTCTTCTCTTTGGATGTGTTCTTCCTGAGGAAGTGTTCATGCTGGCACAGTCAAATTTGACAGAATTGCTCAGGCATTTGGTAGATGCTGTCATGAATCACTTACTGATAGGGATAGGTTCTGAGACATGTATCCTTAGGCAGTTTTGTCATGTGAACATCATGGAGTATACTTATGCAAACCTAAATGGCACATATACATTTATTTATTTACTTATTTGAGACGGAGTTTCACTCTTGTCACCCAGGCTGGAGTGCAATGGCGCAACCTCAGCTCACTGCAACCTCCACCTCCCAGGTTCAAGCAATTCTCCTGCCTCAGCCTCCTGAGTAGCTGGGATTACAGGTGCTCACCACCATCCTCGGCTAATTTTTGTATTTTTAGTAGAGATGGGGTTTCATGATGTTGGCCAGGCTGGTCTCAAACTCCTGACCTCAGGTGGTCCACCTGCCTCAGCCTCTCAGGGTGCTGGAATTACAGACGTGATTATGCGCCTAGCCCATGTATTTATTTATATATTTTTTTGCATATGGAAAACCCCAAATCCAAGTTCCATTACTGAATATCAGTTGTTTCCCCGTACTTTATCTGCAATGTGAATATCAAGTGCCATATATCAGATTTCCATATATGCTCCATTATCATCTATGGGACTACCATTGTCTATGTGGTCTGTCGTTGCCCAAAGCATCTTCTTGCAGCCCATGACTGTGTTTTCTTCGTGAGAGACTCCAGGGCTTGGCACTTTGGGGCTACAAACACATCTGCTTGGCTGGCCTTTCAGACATGCCTTGGGTGTGAGGTCCTAATCATCCTTCTTGAACTATCATGGACCAGAATGCACATCTTCTCATGGTGGACACAACATCAGAGGAAAATGAGATCAGAAGCCATAGTCTGGTGGACCAATGCGTGGAGGTCGGGCAAGGGACCAAGGTCGTAGCTGGTAGACCATTGCTCATCTGCACCAGGAATTTCCTTCAATAGGACCCACTGCACCAGCCACCAGGGAAGCTTGTTAAAAATGCAGATCCTGAGGCTCCACCCTCAGAGGCTCTGATTCGGTGTGTCTGGGATAGCAGCCCAGCACCTGACTTTTGTGTGTGTGTGTGAGGTAAAGTCTTGCTCTGTTGCCCAGGCTGGAGTGTAGTGACACAATCATAGCTCACTGCAGCCTTGACCTCCTGGGCTCAAAGAATCCTCCTGCCTCAGCCTTCTGAGTAGCTGGGACTACAGGTATATGCCACCACACCTCTCTACTCTTTGAAATTTTTAGTAAAGTTGCAGTCTCACTATGTTGCCCAGGCTGGTCTCAAACTCCTGGGGTCAAGCAATGCTCCCACCTTGCTTGACTTCCCAAAGTGCTGGGATTACAGGCATGAGCCACCGTGCCTGGCCAGGCACCTGACTTTTTTTTTTGAGACAGGGTTTCGCTCTTGTTACCCAGGCTGGAGTGCAATGGTGCGATCTCGGCTCACCGCAACCTCCGCCTCCTGGGTTCAGGCAATTCTCCTGCCTCAGCCTCCTGAGTAGCTGGGATTACAGGCACGCGCCACCATGCCCAGCTAATTTTTTGTAGTTTTAGTAGAGACGGGGTTTCACCATGTTGACCAGGATGGTCTCGATCTCTTGACCTCGTGATCCACCCGCCTCGGCCTCCCAAAGTGCTGGGATTACAGGCATGAGCCACTGCGCCCGGCCCGGCACCGGACTTTTAAGAAACTCCACAGGTGATTCAGTTGAGAAGCATCAGGGAAGATAATGGGGGGTTGACCATCAACAGGTGACCAAAGGGCAGAGTGACATGAAAAAATGTGTGATGAGAGAGATACAGTCACTGACGAGGGAACTGGGTGTTCTAGGCAAGTCACGCTGCTGGCTAGGCCTGCAAACTGGAAGGACAGGAATGGGTGACATCTCTGCTGTTCTCCAGGCTTGGGCCTGATAGCTGAGGAAGCTTCCAAAAAAATGGGGGCATTCCAGGGCTGTAACCCCAGGGTCAGGGGCAACGGGAGGCTCTCTGGCTCTAAGACACCACAGAGAGACATTGGGAAACTAGCATGTCGTATTCTCAAAGGCGCCCAGACTGAGAAGCATATGGAAAGTCAGGTCAAGGGGGTGGCGTGTGTCAGGAGGAAACCATGGATGCTATATGTCCACTAAGCACAGGCGTGTGCAGAGGGCGAATCGTCTGCCCCTAGGCTAGAGGAGCTGGCGCAGCCTGGGCCGTGTGGTAGAGCAGAGATCTGAGCCCCTCCTCATTCTCAAAGACCAGCTGTGGACCCACTTTCATCTCCGTGCTGGGCGGCCTCAGATGCTACCTGCTTTGCAGACCATGGCCACGGCCGTTCTGACTAGCGGACTGAACCCTGAGAAATGCATGCGCAGTGGCAGCTGTGGTGCCCTCCCCTTCACAGAGCGGCCAGGTGCTCTTTGGGGTGGGAACCCGCCGCCTTTCAAGGGCTGGGCCTGATTGGTCTAAGTGTGATCCTCTCTATGGCCACTCATTGGCTCAGCAGGCTGGCAATTTGGCCAGTTCTGGCCAATGAGAGGGGAGGAGCTGTTCTGGAAACGTTCTTTCTTAACCCTCAAGAAAGGGATTTCGTAGGAAGTCTGTGTCTTACGGGAAGTAAAGGAGGAAGAATGACAGTTCGACTGCTCTGGCTGCCATTCCACAGCCACAGGGACCGGGGGAAGTGGGGAGGGGAGGGAAAGATGAGAAGCCGAGCAGAGCCAAGGGAGGCCTGAACCCACGGGCACATGGTGAGCTCCTCCGCCTGCCTCGGACCTCCTGGGTGTGAGGAGTGCATTTCTTCACGGTTTCATAATCCAGGCCCTAGCAGCCCAAAGAATCCCAATGGAGACAACCTCCCACGCCTTCTCTTCTGCCATCGCAGGGCAAGGCCAGGAAACTAACCGCAGAAAAAGAAATGCTGTTCCGCGGCCCCGGGGATTATTGGGAAAATCAGAAACCTACCTTGGGAGCCAGAAGGCAAACTGTACCTCCCACCTGCGAAATGCAAAGGCCTGTCGTCCCCGGGCGAGGGCGAGGGTGATTCCTGTGCCCCATCCACACCACCCCGGCGGGCCTGCTCACCTCCTCGGGCGTGGAGACCAATGAGCAGCTGGCCCCCTGACTGTCCACGCCGCTGTCCTTCACGCTGCCCTCAGCACAGGCCGCCTCCTGGCAGGCCCCCGCCAGGCTCGCCGCGTCACGGTGCTTCTGTGTCCAGGCCTGCCGGAGGCTGGCCTTCCTCTCCTCCGAGAGGTTCTGCCACAGGTGGGAGATGGCTGCGGAGACGATGGGCAGCGCCACCTCCTGCAGGGAGACGATCCCACTGCCAGTCAGAAGGTCCATCGTCTGTTTGTAAAAGTTGAGGTACCTGGAACAGAAGTGGCGCCGTCTCGCAACCCTGAAGCTCCCTCTCCAACCGTCCGAAGCTCCGTCTCCTGGGGATTCGGTTCATGGCGTGGACCCCAGCACACAGGCCTGGCTAAGGCGCCTCCACTCACCCGGGGCTTAGCCTTCTCTGACTCTGCACGCCCCTAGCTCTTGGAGAGCAGCAGCCTTCTTGAGGACCATGAAGGACATAGCCTTGGGCTTTGGGGCCCCTCCCCAAGTTCTCCCAGTCCCTGCCCCATGAAGTCCTCTGTGTCATAGAGAAGATATGAGGCATAGCTGCCTCAGCTCTCATCCTAAGGGAATATTCTTTAACACTCTGAACCCATAAATGTGCTACTATGATAGGACTCATGCTTTAACCTTCAGCCCGAAGTCAGGCTGGGCTGTGGAGAGAGCCTCCTGCTCTTAAGCCAACTCTTGAGGATGCCAACATGGCTGCCGAGGAGCCTTGAGTCTGTGGAGGAGGCAGTGGCAAGGGACATCTGAGCCAGCCATTCGCCGTCTTTCCTACTATAAGACCAGTGCGGACTTGGGGGATATGTGTTTTGGGGGAGAGAGGGGTTAGCCCTCATAATCACCATCAGCTGTGCCTCCCACAAGGCACCCCAAATAAACACCCAGTCTAAGTAAAAACACTGTATGATAAGCTATGATAAAGTAGCTTGGAGACTATTTCTCTAGCGTCTCTGCCAGTCCTGTCTCTGCGTCCCTCCCATGTGAAAATCCTAGAGAGTACATGATTCAGGGCCTGGTCTGAACCATGCACTCCAGCTGTGGTGCACAGCTGCAGCGTACCCCAGCCGGGGCCTCTGTCCCCTTCCCCATGGGAGGGAGCTCCATGGGTGCACAAAGCTACCCCACCCGGTTCACACCGTTCAAATTCCATGAGGTCAGGCGACAAAGTGCCTGGAGAGTATAAGAGCACTTTTTTCTCCTCTTCCTCTTCCTCCTCCTCCTCCTCTTCCTCCTCCTCCTCCTCTTCCTCCTCCTCCTCCTCTTCCTCCTCTTCCTCTTCTTCTTGGTATTCCTCTTCCCCATCTTCCTCCTCCTCAGCATCCTTCCTGACTGCCTCAATTGGGTACCAAGGGGAGGAACCATTCTGAGGAAAACTGTTTGAGAGCAGGCTGGGAGAGAAAACAGAAATGGGACAACTATGGCCTCGTATCCCTCATGAACATGGACAAGAAATTCTTAGCAACTTTAGCAAGTGTGTGTGTGTGTGTGTGTGTGTGCGCGCGCGCGCGCATGTGTAGGTGTACACTTCATGACCAAATGAGCTTTTTCCTAGGAATGCAAGATAACTGGTTCAACATTTGAAAATCAATCACTGCAATTCACTGGATCAACAGACTCCAGAAGAAAAACCTCAATAGATGCAGAGAAAGCATCTAACAAAATCAACAGCCATGCATGATAAAAACTCTCAGCAAACTAGGAATAAAAGGCAACTTTGTTAACCTGATAAAGGGTATCTCCAAAAAAACTACTGCTAACATCGAGCTTAATTGCAAAAGATAGTTTCCCCTCTTGATCAGGAATAAGATGAGGCTGTCCACTCTTACTACTTCTATTCAGAATTGTTCTGGAGGTTCTAGCCAGTCCAATAAGGCAAGCAAAAGAAATAAAAGGAATATAGATTGCAGCATAAAAAACAAATCTGTCTTTATTTGTAGACAGTGTAATTATCTGTGTAGAAAAATCTCAATCTACAAACATGTCATTAGAAATAAGAAGGGAATTTAACAAGGTTGCAGGAGACAATGTCAGAACATAAAAATCAATAATATTGCTGCATTGTAGCAATGAACAATTGAAAATTGAAATTTTAAAAAGCATCATTTACAATACCACCAAAAAAATGACATACTTAGGTTTAAACCAAAAGCTCAATCTATTTAAAAAAGGATAAATTGGACTCATTAAAATCTGCAAATTCTGCTCTTCAAAAGACACCTTGAAGCGAATGAAACAATAGGACACCATTTGGAAAAGTCAGGCCTTGCACCTAGGACCTCTTCATACGTGTAAGAATAATCCCCAAGGTACCACGCTGAGTTAAAGCAAGCTTGGCCAGGCACAATGGCACATGCCTGTAATCCCAACACTTTGGGAGGCTGAGGCAGGTAGATCACTTGAGGTCAGGAGTTTGAGACCAGCTTGGCCAACATGGTGAAACCCCACCTCTACTAAAAATACAAAAACTAGCCGGGCGTGGTGGTGGGTGCCTGTAATCCCAGCTACTCAGGAAGCTGAGGCAAGAGAATCACTTGAACCCGGGAGGTGGAGGTTGCAGTGAGCTGAGATCATGCCACTGGACTCCAGGCTGGGTGACAGAGCAAGACTCTGTCTCAAAAAAACAAAACAAAAACAAAGAACCACGAGATCATAAAAGTACATTTCTCAAATCAGTCTCTCCTTCAAAGTGTGAATGTGACATATTAATAATGTTCCCCTTTCAGCATTTGTGACACCTGGGTGTACCATGTTTTCTTTTCCTTGCTGAAGTCTAATTTAGCTTCTCTTAGATTCCTAGGAGGCTTACAGTATAGACTGAGATTTGTATTTTCCTTATTTTCATATGTATCCTCCAAGAAAACCATTAGTTGTGGCTTTAAAAAATACATATAGAAAAAGTTTTAATATAATATAAGCACTGTGGCCTTATTTCTCTAAAGAATAATGTGCAACATTAAAAAAAAAACTTGATGGATTTTTCCTGAAAATTAACACTGATTTTCTTTAAGTTCTGAGACAATATATGTTTTTAGGCTTTCGTGTATTTTCTGCATCTTCTGCAATAATCATGGATCATTTTTATAACTGGGAAAAGATTGAATGTATGTTACTAGAACAAAAGAGAAAGGAATGGTCTCCAGTATATGCCCATTTTGAATGATGAACAGCAGCCCCGACGGTCCTGCAGGCTGGAGGGGAAGGGTGAGTTGTTACCAGACAGCACTGATGGGTGTCAGAACACAGCAGGTCCCTAGCTTCCTGGGGCTTGCGGTTTCTTACCTGTCATTTCCAGAATACATGCTGGCATATTCTTTCTTGACCTCCTCTAAGCTGCTTGCATGCCCATCCTCCAGGTTGAAGGATGCTATTGGGGAGTTCAAGGCCAGGAACACAAAGGGAAAAGTCAGGCCTCTGTTGAGTTTTTCCCACCCTTCTGGCCCAGGTGGGCCATGGGTGGGACCCTGAGCTCTCCAGGGTCAGCATTAGGGAAACCAGAGCTCAGTTTCTCCTTCTAGGTATGAGGGGAGAGCCTTGGACAAGCACCAGCCCACTTTTTCTCTGGCCTCTGAAGATGAGATCAGGTGCCTTCAGCAGTGCCCCAGTAGGGAACTCATCAAAGTCACCTGGCCTGGTGACTCTGGCCAGTCCTGCTGGACTGCAGGCTCCCTAAGGAGAGGGACCTTTAACATTGGTCCAAGCACAGCGCCTGGCACACAGCAGGCCCTCAATAAATAGTCATTGATTCATTGTAACCCAATCTCTGTTTTCAATAGAAAAACTGGACTAGTTTTCTCCAGGGAAGGAGATGGGGTTGGCAAGTAGGAATCCATTACCTTTGAGCTTCAGCAGATTATCCAGGGTTTGCTCCAGTTCCGGAATATGACTCCTCGCCTTATTCAGAACCTGCCACTGAGGAGAGGCAGAGACAATGCTAAAGTCAGCCCCTCACTGCAGAGACTGGTTTTGTGCACCCAGGAATTCCTTCCCAGGGCTGAGGCCATGCTCCCTCAGATGCAAAGTTACATCGCTTAACTGTGTCAGTAAAAAGAATAGGAAGTTTGTTCTGATGCACAGAAGCCAGGAAGTTTTGTTTGTAGCCTAGAAATGGGTTCTCACCAAAATGCCAAAGTATTTGGAAAGAGTTAAGCTTTGTTCAGCAAGTTGCTAGCGCTGCAGAAAGGCAAACAACTATGGAGACAGCTTGAAGGTGGAATAAGGAGTAATGGAAGAGGCACGGTCTGCATGAATGTCAGCCTTGCACAAGGCACAGAGCTAGACTTCAGCTCAGTTGTAACATTGTGCAAGGGGCTAGTTAATATTAAATGTCCTAATCTCCCACTATCTTTGTTTGCTAAGTGCATATACTCCAGATGATCTAAAAACTTATTAAATGCTGTCAATCTCAACTGCAAATTTCCCTCCTTACCTTCTTCTCTCCCTCCCTCCCTTCCTTCCCCTCCTTCCCCTCCCCCTCCTCTCCCTCCCCTCCCTCCTCTCCCTCCCCTCCCTCCTCTCCATTTCCCTTCCTCCCTCCTTTCCTCCCTCCCTCCCTCTCTTCTTTCCCACCCTTCCTTCCTCCCTCTTTCCCTCCTTCTCTGTCTTCCTTCCTTTTTCCCTCCTTTCTTCCTGTATGTAACATTATTAAAGTCAAAATGGTAACAGCAAGATTACTAAAAAATGAGCAATGCTAAATGTTCATCTGTCAGGGGCTGCATGCATCCCTTGGACATGTACAAAGGCAAAACTGTGTGCCAAGTCCCAGGGATACAGAGTGCCTAAGACTGTCCCTGCTCTCAGGGTGCCAACCTCTGACACGGAAGACAAGCACAGAAACAACCCCTCATTACACAAGATAGAACTAAGTAGGTACTAACAAGGAGTAGAAGCAAAGGGCTGTGGAAATGTACAAGGAGGAGGGACCAGTTCAACTGGAGGGGTCCAGAAGATTCCATGGAGCGGGGCAGCTGAGCAGAGTGAGCCAAGCTCAGCTTTGAAGTGTGCGCAGAATCCCAAACACAGAGCTACCTGCATAAGCAGAGACACAGAGGCCCTGAGAGGCAGCCTGGCTCAGGGACCTTCTGCAGCGAGATGTGGCCAGAGTGTGGGGTGGGCATGGGAGGGGACCCCAAAGCAGCTGGGGGCAGAACAGCCTGGGATTTGACATTCTAGATTCCAAGGATTCTGGTGGGTGACTTAAAAGGAGACTTGAGGGAAGCTGGAATCACAGTGTCCTGCCAGCCCAAAGCAAAGGGGAAGGGAACCGCAGCTGCATGACAATACAGAGGATTGCAGGCTCCTTCAACACTCCCCAGGCCCGGGGTTCATGTTGATGCTATTGGGTCAGCAAGGACTTGGAACCAGGGGCTGAGTGACTTCCAGAATCTTGGGCTTGTTTGTAGGATGGAAAGATGCTTCTCCAGCTGCTGTGGTCTGAATGTGTGTGTTCCCCCAATATTTAGTATGTTGAGGCCCAATCCCCAATATGATAGTATTAAGAGGTAGGGCCTTTTGGGAGGTGACGAAGGTGATTGGTGTCCTTCTAAAAGAGTCCTGAGGGAGTTTGTTTGTCCTTCCACCATGTGAGGACACAGCAAGACAGCCCTGTCTAGGCACCTGACAGCATGCCCTCACCAGACACCCGATCTGTTGGCATCTTTGTCTGGGACTTTGCAGGCTCCAGAACCAGGAGCCATAAGCTTCTGTTGTTTATAAATTGCCCTGTCTAGGGCATTTGTTGCTACCCCAGCAGAAGTGGCAGCTCCAAGCCAGTCCCTGCCTTGCAGAACAATCTCTCCACACGTGGAAGCGTCTCCTCCCCCGTGGAAATGTCCCCTCTCCTCATCCAGGTCCCCTTACCTTTGAGGCTGTGAGATCAGACTGAGAGTACACTGTCTTCCTGAGATTGTCAAAGAGCGCTGCCAGGGTGGCTCGGTGGCGGGCCTGGGACAAGCGTCTCCGGGCCACCCGAGACTCAAGCTCCTGCAGCTGTGCTGGCAGCTGGGGTGTCGCTCTCTCATGGAGGTTGCTGCTTTCTTCAGGGGTCGCCATTATAAGCTGCAATGTAATATTATGTTTTGCCCTAGATAATAAAAATACAATATTAAAGGAAAAGGAAGACAAATTGTGGCAGGCAGAAAGGAGGGACCCCTCCCAAGTAAAGGCCCCAAATTCACTCCCTCCTGAATTCAGTTCTTGGCAAGATTTCCAGTGAGAGGCAATGCCTTTGAGAAACTTACAAAAGCCCTTTGAAGGTGATGTCGGTCATCTGCTAATTAAGAAGGGTAGGTGGAGATTATACAGGGTCAACACAAAATCTGTTATTGAAACTCAGCTCCTAAAGTTGCAGACCACCCATGTTCGACTTAGAGTTGAGGGGCCCTGGGACTTACCTCAGAAGGTTCCAACACATTGCAGGTACTCACCAGACACTTGTTAATTTCAGGGGCTAATTTTAAGCATGGCCAAGGAGAACAGCTGTACCTGAGATCTCAGGCTTTACAGACTGCTCAAAGCTGAACACTTACTTGTCCCCGCTGTGAGGTCTTTTCTCCCTTAAGAATGTCCCCTCTTAGATGTGGTTACACAGGTGTATGCATATGAGAAAAAAATCCTTCAAGGAGTACACTTTAGACTCATGAATTTTTCTGTGATACACCTCAAGGAAAAAACAAGGAAAACAAGAAAATTCACTTTACCACCTGTGCAAGCAAGAAGTCACCCAGCCACAGAGAAGTGAAAGCCATTTTGCCTTATCTGCCTCTAGAGGGTTCTGGAAACGATCACTGTGTCCTTCTTTGTCACATCTGAGCTTACAAGCCAGAAGCCCTTCTCTAGGGGAGGCGATCCTGGGACTGAAAAGTAATTGTTTTAATAAGTGGCCAGGGCCTCTTACCTGAGCCATAGATCCTTCTATAGGCCTCACCCCGCTACTCAGAGAGCTGCTCTCCACTAGCCTGCCTGCCCTTTGCCTAGGGAGGCTTCGACTTCATCACTTCTGTACCCTCAGGGCATAACACAGAGCCTGGCCCCCATTAAGTGCTCAGTGCTGGGGTTCTGATGAATTACAGTGAGATGTTTCTACTGGGTCCACTTCCCCCTGAGCTCAGTCCTGCTGGACAGAGACAATGCATGACCTCCGCCAAGGGTTTGTTAATTTTGAGGTATGTTAGAGTCACCTGGGGAGACTGTTGAAAATATACATGGCTAGGCCCTGCCTTGAAAACATTGGATTGGAACCCAGCATGCAGCTCACCAGGTGATTCTTATACTTTCACAATTTGAGAGCCACCACTGGCTCTTGATTTGTGTGTCAAGCATCACCACGGCTGGCAGCAGCTGGAAGCAGAATCTCCATTGAGGGATTATGGGGAAGGGAGATGGAAGAAGCCTTTCCCACTATGCTTTACTAGGGAAAATAGGCCAATGAGATGATAAACCCAATCAGGCAATGTGGGATTTTTAAAACACTTTTTAGGTCAAAAAACAACTTCTCATCAATAATCTGGTCTTCCCCAGTGTATCGACTTGCCCTTGTTTTGCGTCTTGGAACAGGGCAGCAAGATGGCAACGGTGATGTTCTGGTTGCCCGTGCTGGTCCCTGCAAGTCTGTGTCACATCTGTTACCAGGAGTTACACTGTGGTATCTTCCAAGGGAAAACAACATGAATCTGCAGAGGCCCCTCAAGCCTTGCTCCAGGGCTATGTTAGATTAGAGCCTGTGCCTTCATGATCTTCAATTTCCAGACACTAAGTAATCTTTAGTAGGAAGCAAAGTGAAACTGATGATTGTGAACTGCCCAGGGAAAATGAGAGCCTTTTGAACAGAAGAACGTAGGATTTTTTTGGTTATTGTTTTTACTTGTTTAAGTTAAGGAGCAACAGATGTGCCTGCACACCAGGAGATTTAGGTGAGCATACATAAAAAGGGAAGTGGGTGGGAAGCACTGTTCTAGGTGAACAGAGGTATAAAAATACCAGGGTCCTCCCAGGACCTCAAACTCTCTCACAGTGTCAGGATACTAACACCAAAAAGCCTCTGGGCTTGTAGGGAATCTGGAGCTCTCCCAATGCCAGTGCTGATAGTTTGGGTATCCTCACAAAGTTCTGCCCAAACACACTCTGCCTGAAATTGCTGGATGGCTGTGTGGACAGTTTCAGCCTGGACAAGGATGCAGTCCTCTGCCTCCCCCATAGGGGCAGGCTTCCCACCAGTTGCTTCTAGGAGCCACCAGGGCTGCTCGCCACTAGGGGTGGGGACAGCCCCAGAGCATGCTGGCCAAGCTGCCTGGAACCGCAGCCTCCACCTTGCCTGCCCCTCACCTACCCACCCTGCACCCCCTGGTCAGGAGCTGGGGGAAATTTCCACCCCCTCTTGGCTCAGGGAGGGGGCAAACCACAGGGAAGATGAGAGATGACGCTCCTATTGCATTTTAAGGCAGAATCAAGCCCTGGAGATGTTCCTTTTTTTGTTTTTTTTGAGACGGAGTCTCATTCTGTCTCCTAGGCTAGAGTACAGTGGCGCGATCTCGGCTCACTGCAGCCTCCGCCTCCCGGGTTCAAGCGATTCTCCTGCCTCAACCTCCCGAGTAGCTGGGACTACAGGTGCACGCCACCATACCCAGCTAATTTTTGGTATTTTTAGTAGAGATGGGGTTTCACCATGTTGGCCAGGATGGTCTTGATCCGCCTGCCTTGGCCTCCCAAAGTGCTGGGATTAGAGGCATGAGCCACTACGCCCCACAATGTTACTCTTAATTAGACCCTGAATGATTTTCAGTGTCCTCCCTCCAGATCCTGCCTCCTGCTCACTACTAGGAACCACTGTGCTATGATCCCCACAAGGCATTCTTTCCAAGTTATTTCGATCGACTTGGAATTTTTTCTTCTCTGTGGCCCTGACAGTCTTAGGTAGATCTTTTTTAGATGGAGCTCTTTTTTATCTAATAATACACTTCGGTCTGTCCCGTAAGCACCTGTGATTTGAGTGAAGGACTGGCTCACCTGGAAGAAGTGTCTCAGAATCACTGTCTAGGAAGAGAAGAGGAGGGCAGGACCCCCAGCCTTATTCCAAGGTTAGCTGTTTGGCTAGGAAGGGGGAATGAAACAGACTGTGAAAGGGGAGCTAACTATCGTAAAAATGAGATCAAGAAGTGATCTTTTATTTAGAAACAAAACTCTTCTCTCCTAAAAGCCCTCTGCAGTTGCAAAGTATATCAGAGAAGCTGCTCCCAGCAGTGTAAAGAATTATAGCAATGTAGAGAAAATAGTCTGAAATGCTCATCCTTAGGGTCTGGAACTGCATTTTAATAGCCTCGAAGACTCAGAATCTCCCAATTTCCCCTTTATGTCACTTTTATTCTTTTTTTTTTTTTTTTTTTTTTTGTTTTTTTTAGGGGGGGGGGGGACGGAGTTTCGCTCTCGTTACCCAGGCTGGAGTGCAATGGCGCGATCTTGGCTCACCGCAACCTCCGCCTCCTGGGTTCAGGCAATTCTCCTGCCTCAGCCTCCTGAGTAGCTGGGATTACAGGCATGCGCCACCATGCCCAGCTAATGTTTTGTATTTTTAGTAGAGACGGGGTTTCACCATGTTGACCAGGATGGTCTCGATCTCTTGACCTCGTGATCCACCCGCCTCGGCCTCCCGAAGTGCTGGGATTACAGGCTTGAGCCACCGCGCCCGGCCGTCACTTTTATTCTTTAAAAAAAGAATGGTTTGCTCCTCTGCTCACCAATCGTTATTCTGTGACCCATTGCCTCTCCTTCCACCTATAATGCCATCTCTCTGCCCCGGTCTGCAGTCTCCATCTAGAGCCAACTTGCCCTTCAATTCCCAGTTTAAGTCCCACTTTCTTTAATGAGCTTCCCAGTCCCAGGCCACACTGGTTTCTAACTCAATCATGTTCTGGCAACAACTCAGAAAAATCTTTGGTCAGGTTCTGTGTGTCAAGCATCAGTTGTATCCCTCCCAGGAAGTGGTACCATGTGTGGACTTGAAGGAACTCAACCCCCAAGAAAGGGTTGGCTTAGCCTGGACTGCTAAGACAAGAATCTCCCCAGCGTGGGGATGGGCAGAGACACTGGGTGGAATGAGCTAGAGGAAAATGAAGATTAAGAGGAAAGCTTGGTGGGTGGAGGGAAAATAACATCTTAGTTCTGCCCTAACCCAAAAAACCTTTCTGCATCCTAAGCATTCATTCCCTCAGGAATTCAGTTCTTGGCAAGATATACAGTGAGAGGCAATGCATTTGAGAAGCCTACAAAAGCTCTTTCAAGGTCATGTTGATCAATTGCTAATTAAGAAAGGTAGGTGAAGATTATATAGGGTCTAGAGGCTGGATATCCTATCCTGACTTGGGAAACTGGGCATGCTTGAAGAGGTGAACGTGACTGTTTGGGCACCTAAAATAAGTGAGAGTTGAGGGAACTCAGTACAGAAATAGTTTAAAGGAAGCTAATCTTAAGGATGTTACAGAGACACAGTCAAAAATGGAATGAGCTGGCAAAGGGAAACGCAAGTTGGGTTATGGATTGGCTTGAGACCTGGGTCATAACCATAGCTTCAGGCCAAACAACCTTGTGATCTTGTGACTTTGGATGAGGTAAGGAATCTCTCTATTCATCTATATATAAAGATGGGGTCTCACTCTGTTGCCTGGGCTGGTCTTGAATGCCTGGGCTCAAGTGAACTTCCCTCCTCAGCCTCCTAAAATGTTGGGATTACAAGCATGAGCCACCACCTCTGGCCTCTAGTTCTTAATTTCTTTTTTTTTTTTCTTTTTCTTTTTCTTTCTCTCTTTCTTTTGAGATCGGGTCTCACTCAGTTGAGTGATAACCTCATGGCTCATTGCAGCCTGGAATTCCTAGGCTCGAGTGATCCTCCCACTTCATCCTTCTGAGTCTCCCACCTCATCCTTCTGAGTCTCCCACCTCATCCTTCTGAGTAGCTGGGACTACAGGCATGCACCACTGGGCCTGGCTAAATTTTTCTGTACAGACAGGGTCTCCCTATGTTGCCCAGGTTGGTGTTGAACTCCTGGGCTCAAGTGATCCTCCCACCTTGGCCTCCCAAAGTGCTGGGATTATAGGCATGAGCTACCATGTCTGGCTTTAATTTCTTTATCTGCATAAAGGAGGTAAAAATTCTTTAACTAGGTTATAGTCTGAATGTTTTCACTTTTAAAAGGTTGTGGTCATGATTCTCTGACTATCTGGAGAAAAAAAAAGCCACTCATAATCAATAGAAGTGGGGTATAGAACAAACAGTGTGAGAAGCTACATCTTAAGGAATTTTGGGGACTTCCTTATGTTTATAAACAAATGTTTACTGAACACTTTCTCTGTGCAAAGCCCATTTATTATACAGGAAACTGGGGCCCAAAATAATACTAGGCATTTCACAATGGCCATAGCTCTAACATAATTTCCCGTTTTCAAAACTTACTGCTGACCAGGCACGGTGGCTCTTGCCTGTAATCCTAGCACTTTGGGAGGCTGAGGTAGGTGGATCACTTAGCCTCAAGAGTTTGAGAGGAGCCTGGGCAACATGGCCAAGCCCCATCTCTATAAAAAAATACAAAAATTATTCAGATATGGTGTGCCTGTAGTCCCAACCCACCCGGAAGGCTGAGGTGGGAGGATCATTAGAACCTGGGAGGCAGAGGTGGCAGTGAGCTGAGATTGTGCTACTGCACTCCAGCCTGGGTGACAGAGTAAGATTCTGTCTAAAAACAAACAAACAAACAAACAAACAAACATCAAACAAACAAAACCAAAACTTATTTCTGCGTTCAGTCTTGTTCATGAGATCTGGGCTTGTCAAGCATAACCTTTCAGCCTAACAAAGTTAGAAGACAGCTTCATTGATACCTTCTTCTAAAAGGGAATTTTGTGAGGATTAACATTGTTACATGATATATTTTTATTAATTCTTATCTGTAAAACAGAGCATACTTTCATTACTACATGTTTTCCTATTGAAACTGTTTAATATCCACTCAGAGCTGACATTTAACAAACTCCCCAGGCTAAACTTTTAAAAAATACCCTCACCCTCTCCACGTTTCAGAGAAATATTCATTTTTTTTTTTTTTTTTTTTTTGTGGCCCGAGACGGAGTTTCGCTCTTGTTACCCAGGCTGGAGTGCAATGGCGCGATCTCGGCTCACCGCAACCTCCGCCTCCTGGGCTCAGGCAATTCTCCTGCCTCAGCCTCCAGAGTAGCTGGGATTACAGGCACGCGCCACCATGCCCAGCTAATTTTTTGTATTTTTAGTAGAGATGGGGTTTCACCATGTTGACCAGGATGGTCTCGATTTCTTGACCTCGTGATCCACCCGCCTCGGCCTCCCAAAGTGCTGGGATTACAGGCTTGAGCCACCGCGCCCGGCAGAAATATTCATTTTTAAGCATCACTCCACAAAATGTTTGAGTGTGATCCACTGTCATTAGCAAGCCCCAGGTAAACAATATAATACGCTGGATAATGTACCGCAACTCACAAGCAGCTTCCTTTGATTCTCTATCTATATCAGATTATGTAAAAATAATCCAGAATCGGCCGGGTGCGGTGGCTCATGCCTGTAATTCCAGCACTGTGGGAGGCCGAGGCAGGTGGATCACGTGAGGTCAGGAGTTCAAGGCCAGCTTGGCCAACATGGCAAAACCCAGTCTCTCCTAAACATACAAAAAGTTAGCCTTGCGTGGTGGCATGCGCCTGTAGTTCCAGCTACCTGGGAGGCTGACGCAGGAGAATCGCTTCAATCCGGGAGGCAGAGGTTGCAATGAGCAGAGATAGCGCCATTGCACTCCAGCCTGGGCAACAAGAGCGAAACTCCGTCTCAAAAATAATAATAATAGTAATAATCCAGAATCATTCTCAAAAATGTAGGTAGCCACGATGACGGATACAAAGCCTCCTGTGAACTCAGCGCTAAAAGTTCACCTGTTTGGCTCCGCGGCGTCGAATTCATTCGCGTCTACACAAACACTCATATGCCCAAGGGCTCCTTTCTGGAGAGGAGCATTCAAAGGATACTTACGCGCCGACTGTGCACGCGACGTCCCCACTCCTGGGACAGCAGTCACCCGGCCTCGCGCGCCCGAGTGGGGATCGCGGCTCTTGTCTGAATCTGGCACCTCGTTACAGGGGTGGGGACCAATCGCGGCCCTGTCCCCCACCGCCGCAGCCAATGGGGATGCGCCGTGGCGGGCCAATGGGCGTGTGGGCAGTGGAAGAAACAGTGTAACAAGTTGTCCGAAGGCGACAGAAAAGGGCGGAGAGAGAAGAGGGAGGGGCGGGGCTGACTCTCACCTAGCAGGTCGCAAGGGGTCAGGGGTGGGGGGGACCCCCGCGTCAGTCATCAGCTCGGGGACTCCACACAGCCTGCATGTGTCCTGGGAGGACTAAGTAGATGTCCTCCAGCTGGTTCCACTTACTTGGCATTGAACCCCAGTTTTCTCATCCCTCAAATGGGGCAATGCCACCAGCTTATAGGGTTGTCCTGAGGGTTAGGGAAAACCCCTTAAATAAAGGCATCAGAATACCAGGCTCGCTGTCTCAAGCAAAAACATGAGAAAATGGCGTGAAGGAAATAGACGCATACAAGGGAGAGAGGGAAATGACATTTTAAATAAGGCAAGAAGAAATAGAGGATGGGGAGAAAACTGGGTGCAGGGAAGGGACGTTTATTAGCTCAGATTAAAATATCAACAATAATAGAGAAAAACGTTTCACTCTGGGCAGTAGGAAGTAGGTATTCTTTCAGTTTGGAAAAAAAAAATCATTTTTCCTCCCCAAATATAGATGTATTCCCATCTTTAGGCTTCCTTTTGCTTGTATCCTTATATCCTGAAATATTTCATGATGCTCAAGATCCCATCACATTTGGTTGACACTGGTGGGAGGAAGGCCGTCCAGGAAGGCCCCCTGCACATTTGGTGAGCAGATAGAGGACTAAGCCCCTTGAAGTGCCTGGCTCGGGGCCGGTGCACGGTGCACGACGCATGGCTCCGCCCAGGCGCCCCCTTGCTGCCATCTGATGGGCGGGCTCCTTCACTCCTGAGGCAGGGGTGAAACAGGGGTCACAGGGCTTAGCAGGCCTAGCAGGGGATTCTGGTTTAGAATCCACCTCTCCGGGACTGAAAGGGACATCAACGAGTCCCTAGGGAAAGCACACAATAGGGTGCCGGGCAGGCTTAGACTTTCATGAAGTTTGACAGTCAGTGAGATGTCATGTATAAAGAAACTGTCACATAAAAACATAAAAACCTTCCAGTAAGGGTCAATGCTCATTCTCCTTTTCTAGCATTTATTTTTTATTTGTTTCTGAGACGGGTTCTCATTCTGCCGCCCAGGCTGGAGTGCAGTGTTCTGATTCTAGCTCACTGCAGCCTCGATATCCGGTTCTTAAGCAATTCTCCTGCCTCAGCCTCCTGAGTAGCTGGGACTGTAGGCATGCACCACCATGCTACATGAATTTTTAAATTTTTTTTTTTTGTAGAGACAGGCCTTTCTAGGAAAATTTAAAATGTTCACTTCACTCCAAAATTGGTCAGCTGCCTGCCTTCTGGCTCTCACACACCCCTTGACCCAAGGTCGCTGAGGGCTTTAAGGAGCTTGTCACTACCCTACCCCGACTCCCTGGCTCCTCTCTCCTGGACCTGCCCCACGCTTCCCACCACCAGCCCCACCTGCAGTGTTGCTGAGGACCTAGGAGTTTGTGAAGCTCTGCTTGGGGTGCCTTATCCTTGCACCAAGATGACTGAGCGTGGTTTGGAAACTGACCTCTGATCTGCTGCAGCCTTTCATATAGTCACCCCATCTCCCACCCAAGCCATTACCACATACACAAGCAGATTACACCCAGAAAAAATGCAGTCCTGAAGGGGCAGTTACTAAGAAACTTACCTACCTGCCGCAGTCTGATTTCTTTATTGAAAGTGAGGATCTTGTCCACTTCAGTCAACCCTCCCCATATCTACAAGGCGAAGGCTCTGCCCATGAACACTGAGGACCTCCTGGTGGCCTCTTACTAGCTCTGGATACCATGAGTTCTCCCCGGTAACATCCACACACACCATCACCCTCTGACCTTGACCCCTTCCTCCCAGTAGTAAAACTCTTACCTTAAAATATACCCCCTCGGCTGGGCGCGGTGGCTCTCACCAGCACTTTGGGAGGCCGAGGCAGGTGGATCACAAGGTCAAGAGATCGACACCATCCTGGCCAACATGGTGAAACCCCGCCTCTACTAAAAATACAAAAATTAGCTGGGCATGGTGGCGCATGCCTGTAGTCCCAGCTATTCAGGAGGCTGAGGCAGGAGAATTGCTTGAACCCAGGAGGTGGAGGTTGCAGTGAGCCGAGATCGCGCCACTGCACTCCAGCCTGGCGCCTGGCGATGGAGTGAGACTCTGTCTCAAAAAGAAAAAAGAAAAAAAATGTATATACACCACATCTCCACCACAGGAGCATAGATCCTGTCCAGAAATCTCCTCCCCCTACAGTAAAGTAGATACTTCCCTGAAATATTGCCCCAGTAACATAGACCCTGCCCTGAAATTCCTCCTGCACAGTGGCATAGATCCTGTCTTGAAATAATCCACCCCAGCAGAGATCCTGCTGGGAAATACTCTCCTTCTCTCCCGGTTGGAGAGTGTGCCCTCCTCCCAGATCTAGCTCAACACCCAGGAAGCCTTCCAAGATCCTGCATTCACACCAACTCAGGATGCCCACTCCTTTTTGTGCCCCTTGGCCCTGACTTCCTGGTTGGAAAAATAGCCTTCTGAATTTGTCCTCCTTGTTAGTCTGTATCCATTTTGTGAGATAAAAGGCAGGGACCTCATGCTGTGGTATCTTCTTATCCTCCAAATAAAATGAGAGTGATGGATCCCATACTGAGAATCTACCATGTTCTGAATCCTCATGGATAACCCTCTGAAGAGTCTTCTCCCCAGACTCAGAGAGGGCCAGGGACTTGCTCAAGGTCTTCTCTCCTGTCCTCTATGTTCCATGGCCTCTTGGGGGGGCATTTAGTCCATGAAATATCAACTACCTTAAGCCAGAGAGAAATCTTCATGATTTTGTAACTGTTAGAATGAAAAAACCCTCAGCTTTGAACTGAGGTCTACAGACAGTGGCTCCCAGGGAAGAATGAAAAAGGCAGAGACACAAAGGAGGGGTGCACTCTGACTGCAAATCGGGGCTCCCAGCACTTCTGCCAAGATGAGCCTGACACACAATCTTAGATAGGCTTTTGCTCGCTGGGTCCTTTGCATGGGGCTAGACATTGGCTTCCAAGGGAGCCTGTGGATACAGTAAGCATCTTTATGGGGAGCAGGTATTGCTGGGTCAGTATGCTGGGCAGTTTCTGCTATAGGAGGGCAGATGTATGACCCCATAAAGACGTGTCCCAGGGTGAGAGTCCTCACCCTCCCCAGACCTCCATAATGAAAATTCCCAAAGAGTCATACTTTCATCACAACTCAGCATCAACTTCCAAGGGACTGCTTTTGGAGTTTCTATTTTAAGGGTTTCGTGTATATGTGAAAGTGCTTCAAAATGTAGAAAGAGCTGATAAAGAAGGATGAAACTTGTGAATAAAAGTACATTCTTTGTGTTAACTGCTCAGTGGTTTGACAGGGAACTTCTGCTATAGGGAATCACAATTTATTTCTCTACAAAGATTAAAACTTGTTTTCATTCACTCAGTTAATAGACCTAATCTATTGTGCTTGAGATTCACTGAGAAAATACATGAGTCTCTTAATGTTTTACCATCAAAATGGGCAAACTATTGCTGTGAAAGTTAGATTGTTTCTTTTGTGGATAAAATTGATTGTAGATCCTCAAATGTGCTAAATTTAGATGGCACTTGAAGGTAGAGATATTAAGTCAGTAAGTATTTCAGTGCACCATCATCATCTATTTCATTGTATTTTTCTCTAATTCATGTTGGAATTTATTTTGTTTTCTTTTTGGGAATGACTTTTACAGTTTTTATACCAGTTTTTATATTTTTTATATAAAAATTTTATACAGTTTTTATATTTTTCAGAAGGACAGAGGATTTGCATATGTGATAAGATTCACTTCTTTCTTGATTATGTAAGAATATTGGGCCATCCCAATATTGGTCTACTTTGGGATGAAAGAGAGAGCTTAGTTTCTTGAGTGGGGTTGTGTGTAGAGTAGGAACGAGTCCTTGGAACCAGATGGTTTAATACGTCAAGGACGTAGGATCAGGAACATGGAACCTACATTGTCCCACGTTGAGGCAGCTCCTTAGCACCTCCAAGAGTCTACAGGGGCAGTCTTGGCCAGCGCATGGGCAGTCAAATCAGGGTGAGACATGAGGCTTGCTTTCTTCATGTCTGAGAAAATGATCTATTAGGTTTCTTTTTCACCTGTTCTAAACAAATATCTTGGTTTCCAGCATAGATGATGGCAGGGTTTGAATAACCACAGCTGCAAGGCAGGTGATGGTCACCCTTCCCAGCAAAAGTTAGAGTAGATGAGTCACTGTGAGCATCCAGGGCACTGGGGACTTCATGTATTTTCTCAGAGGATGAGAGATGGTAACTGGACCAAGGGCAGCTAAAGATTTCCATGAGAGGGCAGTGGTTACCCCAGGCCTCAACCCACGTTGATGGCTATCCAAGAGTGACAGTCTTATCTAATCCCACTGTACATTATATTTTGGGTCCAGTGGTCCCACTTTATTATAAGTAGAAGAGTCATGTGGATCGCCCCTTTTCACCTTCATATTATTTTCTCTTGTGTCTCCTACCATCAGGACTGATGTGGGTTCTCTGTCCCGGTCCATGGAAACTTGGGCTCTCTTTCTTCACCGCAACATTCCAGGTGGTGGGTATGAGAAATAAACAGCCCAACTTTGCATAGCCTGACTCGGGGGTTGGGATGAGGTCAAGGTTCTCTCTTTTGATGGAGAAGGCCATTTAACTGTTAAGAGGGTGAAGACAGCTTTTTAAACTCTGGCCACTCCCCTTGAAAGGGAGGGATTGAAAAAACTGCGAATGGTTAAGAAGATGCAAAATGAAGATGCGTCCTTTCAAACAGACAGACAGTGATGGCAAGTAGAGATCTTGAAGCAGAGAGAGAGGATGCTAGGCTAGTGTGAGGAGGAGAGAGCTGGCTGCCTGAGAGAAGGAAACCGTGACCTCCATGGCCAGAGAGCACTAACACTGTTTCTACTTTTTTCTTTTTGGAACATTGATGTGGCTGCCTGATATGGTTTGGCTATGTGTCCCCACCCAAATCTCATGTTGAATTGTAATCCTCAGTGTTGGGGGAGGGACCTGGTAGGAGGTGACTGGATGATGGGGGCAAACTTCCCCCTTGCTGTTCTCATGATAGTGAGTTCTGGTGAGATCTGGTTGTTTGAAAAGTATGTAGCTCTTTCCCCACCCACCCTCCTCCTTCTTCCTCTTCTCTCTCTCTCTCTCTCTGCCATGTGAAGATGTGCTTGCTTCCCCTTCACCCTTCTGCCATGAGTGTAAGTTTCCCGAGGCCTCCCCGGCCATGCCTCCTGTACAGCCTGTGGAACTGTGAGGCAATTAAACCTCTTTTCTTTATAAATTACCCAATCTCAGGTAGTTCTTTATAGCAGTGTGAGAATGGACTAATACACTGCTCTTAATAGAAAAAGCAATATACACGTGGTTATAAAAAAGTTCAAGCACAATAAGATAGTGCACTCTAACTTTTAAGTCCTGGTGATAGTCAGTTTTATGTATCAATTGGCTAAGCTATGGTAGCCATTAATTCCAAACACTGATCTAGGTGTTGCTGTGAAGGTAATTTGTAGTTGTAATTAATGTCTACTATCAGGCGATTTAAACTACATTGGGTCACCCTAGATAATCTGGGTAGGCTTGATCCAATTGGTTGAAATGCCTTAAAAGCAGAGCTGAGAAAAAAGAAATCCAGCCTATGGACTGCAGCATCAGCTCCTGTCTGAGAGTTTTCAGCTTACCCCTCATGATCACCCTCCCTATGGATTTCAGACTTGCCTAGTGAGTGCCCCTCAATCATCTAAGCAAATTTCTTGTAACAAATCTCTCTCTCTCTCCTACTGGCTCTGTTTCTGTGGTGGAACCCTGAATAATAAAGTATCCCTTCTGCTCCAGTCTTCCTGTCAGCACAGAAGCACCTACTCTCTCTCTCTCTTTTTTTTTTTTTTTTTGAGCTGGAGTTGTGGTTTTGATGTTGAGCATTTTTTTCATGTGCATGCTGGCCATTTGTACCTTCCTTGGAGAAATATTTATTTAAGTCCTATGTTCATTTCTAAATTGGTTTATTATTAAAAATCAATAAAATTGTTAAGAGTTCTTTATTCTGAATACAAATCCCTTATTAGTTATAAAATTTGCAAATATTTTCTTCCATTCTGTGGGTTGTTTTTTCACTTTGTTGATGTCGCCCTTTGAGGCACAAAAGTTTTTAATTTTAATGAGGTCCAATTTATCTATTTTTTTTCTTATGTTGTTCATGCTTTTGGTGTAATATCTAATGTGCTGTGGCCTAACTCAAGGTCAGAAAGATTTACTTCTGTATTTTTGTGGAAGAGTTTTATACTTTTAGCTCTTATATTTATTTCTACAATCTATTTTGAGTTAATTTTTGTATATGGTGTGAGGTAGGGTCCAACTTTATTCTTTTGCATGTGGATATCCAGTTGTCCCAGCACCACTTGTTGAAGAGACAATTCTTTCTGCATTAAATAGTCTTGGCACCTGTGTCTAAAATCAGTTGGTCATAGATGAATAGGTTTACGTGTGAATCCTCAATTCAATTTCATGGGCCTGTGCATCTATCCACATGTTTGTACCATAATGTTCTGATTACTGTAGCTTTGTAGTAATTTTTGAAATTAGCATGTGTGAGTCCTGTAACTTTGTTCTTTTTCAGAATTATTTTGGCACTTGGGGCCCCCACAATCACAAACGAATTTAAGGATTGGGTTCTTCATTACTGATAAAAGGCATTGGAAATTGATAGGGATCATATTGAATGTAGAATCATGTCATCTGTGAATAGAGATAATTTTACTTCTTTCCAATTTAGCTATTTCATTTCTTTTTCTTGCCTAATTGCTCCAACTAGAAGTTACAGCACAATGTTCAATAACAGCCATAAAATTAGGCATTCTTGTTTTGTTCCTAATCTTAAGAAGAAAGCTTTCAGTCTTTAATTATTGAGTATGTTAACTGTGGGTTTTCCATGAGGGTTCTTTATTATGAAGAAGATATTCCTTTCTATTCCTAGTTTTTAGAGTATTTTCATCAGGAAAGAGTGTTGTATTTTGTCAAATTTTTTTCTGCCTCAATTGAGATTTTTTTTCCCCTAAATTTAAGATTTTTTTTGGTTCTATTCAAGTGGTGTCTTACATTGATTTATTTTCTTATGTTGAACCACTCTTGCATTCCTGGGATAAATCCCAATTGGTCACAGTATATAAACATTATAATATGCTGTTGGATTCAGTTTGCTAATATTTTGTGGAAGATTTTCACATCCTATGTTCATCACGGGATTTTGATCCATAGTTTTCTCTTTTTGCCTTTTATTTGTCTGGATTTTGTATCAGGCTAATTCTGGCCTCATAGAATTAGCTAGAAAGCTGTAGCACTTCCATTTTGTGGAAGAGTTTGAGAAGGATTGATTTTAATTATTTTTAAATATTTGTTATAATTCATTAGTGAAGCCATCTGATCCTGAACTTTGATTGCTGATGCAATCTCTTTACTTATTATACGTCTGTTCAAAGTTTTTATTCCTTCTTTAATCACTTTTGGTAAATTGTGTTTTTAGAAATTTGTTCATATCATCCTGGTTATCTAATTTGTTAGTATAAATTGTTTATAGTATCTCTTATAATCCTTTTTCTGTAGGGTTAGTAGAAATGCCCCTACTTTCTAATTTTAGTTATTTACCTCTTTCTCTATTTTTTAATGAGTCTAGTTAAAGATTTGTCAATTTTGTTGATCTTTTAAAAAAACCATCTTTTGGTTTTCTTGGTTGTCTCTATTGCTTTTCTATTCTCTATTTCATTTATCTCTACTGTAATCTTTATTATTTCCTTCCTTCTTCTAGTTTTGGGTTTAGTTTGCTCTTGTTTTTCTAGTTCCCTAAGGTATAAAGTTAGGTTACTAATTTTAGATCTTTCTTCTTTTTCTGTATAACCATTTGCAGCTATAAATTTTCCTCTGTGCATTACTTTCTCTGTATCTCATAAGCTTTTGTATGTTGTATTTTTATTTGCATTCATCTGAAAGTTTTTTCTAAGTTTGCTTGTAATTTATTTTTTGACTTATTTGTTGTTTAACAATGTTTTGTTTAATTTCCACATATTTTGTGAATTTACCCATTTTCCTTCCATTACTGATTTCTAGCTTTATACCTTTGTGGTTAGAGAGGAATACTTTTATGATTTCATTTCTTTTAAAACTTATTGGAACTTATTTTGTGGTCTAATACATGATCTATTCTGGAGAATGTTTCATCTGCACTTGGGAGGAATGTATATTCTGCTGCTGTTGGGGGAGTGTTCTATAGAAATGTGTTAAGTCTAGTTGGTTTATAATGTTGTTCTGCTCTTCAGTTTTCTATGTTTATCTTTCAGCTATCTATTTGTTCTGTTTATTATTAAATTATAAAATTGTTATTCTCAAATTGCCAGTTTCTCTATTTGGTCAGTTTTTGCCTGATATATTTTTGGTGCATGTACGCTTATAATTGTTATATCTTCTTTATGGTGCAACCCTTTTATCATGATAAAATGCACTTTTATCCTCTAATAACAATTGTTGGGTTTGTGTGTGTGTGTGTGTGTGTGTGTGTGTGTGTATTGTTAGTATAGCCAACACACCTCTACTTTGGTTGATGTTTGCATGGTATATTTCTCCGCATTCTTTTATCTTCACCTCCTTTATGTCTGAATGTAAAGCATGTCTGTTGTAGACAGCATATAGTTGGATCATGTTTTTTAAAATTATTCATTTTACTGGTCTTTGCCTTTTGATTGAAATCCTAAGTTTATTTCCATTTAACACTATTACTGAGAAGGTATTATTTACATCTGTGATTTGGGTCTCTGGTTTATGTTCGTCTTATATCTTTTTTGTTTCTTTATGTCTCCATTACTGCTTTCTTGTGTGTTAAGTATATATTTTATATTATACCATTATAATTCCTTTGTTTCCTTTATCAAATATTTTAAAATTATTTTTAACTTGTTTTCCTGGGGATTACAATTAACATCTTAACTGAAAACACTATACTTTGCAATAATATTGACTTAGTTTAAATGGTATGCAAAAGCTTTGTTCCAATATAGGTCTGTTCTTTCTCACCCCTTTTTACTACTAGTGTCATAAACATTACATATTTATACATTATGGGCCCATTACATAGGTCTATAATTCTGGGTTTGGGTTTGTGCAATAAGCTGATTTTAATACGAAGAAAATAATTACAAAGTACATATTTACTGTCTTTGCATTTACCTATGTAATTACTTTTACTAGTGCTTATTTCTTTGTGTGAATTCAAATTATTGTCTAGTGCCCTTTCTTTTCAGTTTAAAGGATTTCCTTTGGCATTTCCTGTAGGGCAGGTCTGCCAGCAACAAATCCTCTTAATTTCTCTTTATATGGAAATATCTTTTTCCTTTATCTTGGAAGTACAGTTTTGTTGGATATAGAATCCTTAGTTCACAGCCTTTAACTTTCAGTCCTTTGACTATGTAATCTCACTGCCTTCTGAACTCCATTATGTCTGCTGATAAGTTCATTGTTAATCTTATCGAGGCGGCTTTCTACATGATTAGTTCTTTTTTCTTTCTGCTTTTAAGATTTCCACTTCATCTTGGCTTTCAACAGTTAAATTATGTGTTTTTAGGTCTAGATCTCTTTGAGTTTATCCTATTTGGAGTTTGTTGAATTCTTTTATGTTCAGACTAATTATTTTTATCAAATTTGAGAAGTTTTTGGCCATTATTTTTTTCACATATACTTTCTGTTGCCTTCTTTCCTTTATTTTGGAAGTAGAGTTTTGCTGGATATAGAATTCTTAGTTGACAGCCTTTAACTTTCCTTTTGGGATTCCCATTATGCACATGTTACTATGCTTGATGCTGTCTCATAAGTCTCTGAGGCTCTATACCTTCCATTTAATTATTTTTTCTTTCTTTCCCTCAAACTGCATATTTTTAGTTGACCTGTCTTCAAGTTCACTGACCCTTTCTCCTATCAGTTCTAATCTGCTGTTTCAACTTTCTGATTAATGTTTTACTTCAGTTATTGCATTTTTCAACTACAAGTTTACCATTTGATTCTTTTTTTAAAAAAGAATTTCTATCTCTTTGTTGATATTCTCTATTTGGTATTCCATCATTATTGTACTTTCTTTTAAGTCTTTATATATGCTTTTCTTTAGTCCTTTGAACATAATAGCTAATTTAAAGTCCTTGTGTGGTAAATCCAACATGTGTGCTTCCTCAAACACTGTTTCTATGGACAACTTATTTTCCTGCATACAGACCATATTTCCTTTCTTTCTCTGTGACAATTTTTTGTTGCTAAAAATTGATTTTTTTTTCCAAGATGGATTCTCACTTTATCACCCAGGCTGGAGTGCAATGGTGCAATCCTGGCTTACTGCAACCTCCACCTCCTGAGTTCAAGTGATTCTCTAGCCTCAGCCTCCCCAGTAGATGAGATTACAGGCACATGCCACCACATCCAGCTAATATTGGTATTTTTAGTAGAGACGGGGTTTCGCCATGTTGGCCAGGCTGGTCTTGAACTCCTGACCCCAAGTGATTCACCTGTCTTGGCCTCCCAAAGCATTGGGATTATAGGCATGAGCCACAGCACCCAGGCAAAAATTGACATTTTACATAATGTAATGTGACACTTCTGAAAATCAGATTCTGCCCCTTCCTTGGGGTTTATTGTTGCTTTTTGTTTGCTTGCTGATATGGTTTGGCTGTATCCCCACCCAAATCTCATCTTGAATTATAGCTCCCATATGTTGTGGAAGGGACCCAGTGAGAGATAATTGAATCTTGGGGGCAGATCTTTTCCATGCTGTTCTCATGATAATGAATAAGTTCTCATGAGATCTGATCATTTTATAAAGGGGAATTCTCTTTCACAAGCTCTCTTGTCTGCTGCCGTGTAAGATGTGACTTTGCTCCTCATCTGCCTTCAGCCATGACTGTGAGGCCTCCCCAGCCATGTGGAACTGTAAGTCATTTAAACCTCTTTCCTTTATTAATTATCCAGTCTCTGGTATGTCTTTATTCACAGCATGAGAACAGACTAATACACTCACTGTTATTCCAGTGACTTTCCTGGACTAACTTTGTAAAATCTTTATTCTTTGTCATGTGTAGCCACAGGCACCTAACCTTGGTTAATTTGGTGATCATCTAGTGATTGAACAGAGATGTCCCTAAATACCTTGAACCAATAAGTCTCCCAACCTTTGCCAAGGCAAGAACTTGTGTCAGGGCATGACTTCAACAGTCTTTCACTGTACAATTCTGCCTCATTCTTCACTTGCCACTTGCACAGAGCCTCAGGCCTTCTTAGGTCTTTTCTGGGTATGCACACATGTATGTGGCCTTCTAAATCCCATGGAATATGTTGGAGCTATGAATGTTCAGATGTCCCCTGTGGAGATGTAATTTAACTTTTTTGTTTCTAAGTTTTTTAGCCAGTCTCTTGTAAGCCTCAACTGATAACACTGCCTTAGGCAGCTGTGATATTGAATAATAGCCAATGGTTATCTCTGACAAATTCCCTAGCCATAGGCTGTTCATGCAGACCAACCTAAGGCCAAATAAAGACAAGCCCTGAGAATGAAGCTTTTAAAGGAGCTGCTAGAAAGATCAAATAGCGATAATTCTCTGGAGATGGGGCTTTTGGGAATTCCAATCCCATTTTATTTCCTCCTGGGACTTCTTGGATGCCATTTTTCAAAGCTACTGTTACTGTAAGTTTCTTGGTTTTTAAGGCTATTGCAGAGCTACAGAGAGGGAGATGGGAATAGGGCACATTAAAATGACACAAGTGTGACATTCTTATGAAGATGCAACTGTTTTCTTGAATAAGCGGTCCTTAGATTATTGCACTCCTTTGATTAATTTTTGGAGTTTTACAAAAGTTGATTTTGAGCATTTTTGACAGTGTTCTTATCACTTTAATGGAGGTCTTTGCTATTCTAGAAGTGCTTCCACTTCCTCATTTGTCGCTTTAATTTTGAATTTAAGGTATTATTGAAAGGAGAGATGTTGACTCATTTATTTCCTCAAACAAAAACAAAACAACAGAGGGCCAGGCAAGTGGTCCAAGATGATAAATTGAGAAGATTTGGACTGCTAATCCCAGCTGTACCTTTGAACTATTTGGGGAGCTTGTAAGAAATCCCCACCCTGAAAGATTCTGATTTAACTGATTTAGAGTATGGCTTCTATAACAGGATTTTAAAAGCTCCCTTGGCCAGGCATGGTGGCACATGCCTGCAATCCCAGGACTTTGGGAGGCTGAGGTGGGAGGATTGATTGAGCCCAGGAGTTAAGACCAGCATAGGCAACATGGTGAGACCCTGTCTCTACAAAAAATAAAAAAAAAATAGCTGGGCTTGGTGGCACGCACTTGTGGTCTAAGCTACTCAGGAGACTGAGACTGTGGATTGCTTGAGCCAGGAGGTTGAGGTGGCAGTGAGCTGTGTTTATACCACCGCACCCTAGCCTCAGCAATAAAGAGAGACCCTGTTTAAAAAAAAAACAACAACCATAAAAACAAAATAACAACAAGAAAAGACAAAATAAAAGCTTTCTAGTGATTTTAATATACTACCAGATGGAAAACCACTGGTCTAGAGTGGGTTTTAAGAGAGAGGTTGAAATTTTGAGACAGGGAGACAGTACGATGGTGTGAACCTGAACAGCAATGTTTGTCAAAGTGTGTGCTATAGGCAAATTCCTTCCAAGTCATCTAGATCAGGAATTCCCAAATGTGTTGAAGGACGAGGTTTTCAAAAAGTATTTTCTATTTCTAATCTGTATTGACTAAAACTTTTATAAAATGCAACAAAAATGAATTACCAGAAAAACAGAATGAAAAGTGATATACAAAATACGTCCAAATATTTTATTATTATAGCCAACAGACATACGATTATTGTGTAAAATTAGGTATAGAAATATCTGCTTAAGCTCAGTAGACCTTGTGAACCGGTAAGTAAGTATGTGAACCAGTACAGAGACCAGTAAACTTGACTTTGGGTTCTTTGTTGAAGAGGCCCATCTTAGGGAGGCATTTCTGCTGTACTGGCAAAGTCAGCCAAAGGAAGGGACCCACAGGTAAGTCTCAAAAGGGAGCCCTTCTTTGCCCTGTTGGGCTGGCAACAAGACAACTGTGGACGCATATACCTCGCAAGCACACATCAGTCTGGGGTGGATACTGGAAGTTTTGATCCTGCATGCCAACCGCGCAGGAAAGTGGGATCCACCAGATGCGGTCATTGACTCAGATCCTGATACAAGGAGACGTAGAAGTTTTCCCTAAGAGAAGTGCTGGTGAACCCTCACAGACAGTGCAAAGTGATATGAAGAGAAGCCCTGAGGGGGATGACAATGATGTGTTGGAAGAGAGAATTCATACCAGCATGCACCATGACAGCTATTGCAGAAGGCAGAAATGGTTTTGGTTTTTAGGAAATGTGGCAACAGAGTTGGAATTCTCCCAGGCTGTGCTCCAGTTGATGCTTGTGAAGGCCATGTTACTTATTAACCTGGGAGACTTGGATCATTTCAGCAGTGAAAGTGAAAGATTTTTATAGGCCCATAAACCTGCAAATTCCTATCACCGACCATCTAGCTGCATTATGAGTGGTTTGATACCCTGAGCTAATGGGGACTTTGCTGGGGTGGAAGGTGGTAGGGTAGGCAAATGGCAGGTTCTCACACTAGTTTGAGCTGCTCATCAAGGAGATGTGATCACAGTCTGAGACCTGAGAAAAAGTGGTTCATTTTTCTATTTAGGATTCATTATCTCTAAGTAGACAGACCAAAGCTCCCAGAAGATGCTTGGTAGCAGCATGAGGCCATGGACTACAAGGGTGAAAGAAGCTCAGGGTCCTTCTGGCCCAAAGTTTTAAAATTGCACATGATTGCTGGGAGCCAGAAAAATGACACACTTGGTAATCAGAGTTTAGCTGTGAGGTCCTATATTTGGTTCTAAAAATTGAATTGTAGAAGTACAGGATTGGAAATTCTTAGTTTAGCAGCAATTTATGATTAAAAGTTTTGGGGGGGCTAGTTGATAAAGGCTTTGTATGAGTTAATACTAAGATATGAGTTAATACTAAGATAAGTTAATGAACATGCTGTGATTAAAGATTACATTTATTATATTTATAAATTATAAAATGAATATATGTTCATGGTAAGAAATTTGAAAAATATTAAAAAGCCTAAAGACAGGCTGGGTGTGGTGGCTCACACCTACAATCCCAGTACTTTGGGAGGCCGAGGCAGGTGGATCATGAGGTCAAGAGATCGAGACCATCCTGGTCAACATGGTGAAACCCCGTCTCTACCAAAAATATAAAAATTAGCTGGGCATGGTGGTGCGTGCCTGCAGTCCCAGCTACTCGGGAGGCTGAGGTAGGAGAATTGCTTGAACCCAGGAGGTGGAGGTTACGGTAAGCCGAGATCCCGGCATTGCCCTCCAGCCTGGGTAACAAGAGTGAAACTCCATCTCAAAAAAAAGCCTAAAGACAAATCAGAAATCACTTATAAAATCCAACACCTCTACTACCTAGAGTCAATAATTGTTAAGGTTTTGTGTGTGTACGTATGATCAAGAATATGCAAAGCAATGATATTGCATGTATAGTTCTGTATCAACTTTTTAAAATTAAACTTGTTCTGTTATAACAGTAGATTAACTATAAATTAATAAGCAGTTATAAGAAATAATATAAACAAAGGATTTTGAACATTCACAATGCGGAGAAATGATAAATGTGTGAGGTGATGGATATGCTAATTACCCTGATTTGATCATTATACGTTGTATATGTGTATTAAAATATCACTCTGGGCAGGGTGTGGTGGCTCATGCCTGTAATTCCAACACTTTAGGAGGCCGAGGTAGGCAGATCTCTTGAGGCCAGGAGTTTGAGACCAGCTGGCCAACATGATGAAACCCTGTCTCTACTAAAAACACAAAAATCAGCCAGGTATGGTGGCTCATGCTTGTAATCCCAGCTACTTCGGAGGTTGAGGCAGGAGAATCGCTTGAACCCGGGAGGCAGAGGTTGTAGTGAGCTGAGATTGCGCTATTGCACTCCAGCCTGGGCAACAGAATGAGACTCTGTCTGGAAAAGAAGAAAGGAAAGAAAAGAAATATTACTCTGTATTCCATAAATATATCCAATCATTACATGCCAACTAAAAATAAAAGGAAAAAAAGAAAAAAGAAATAATTCAGAGAGATCCTGTACCCTTTACTCAGTTTTCTCCAATAATAACATCTTGTACAATATAACCAGGATACTGACATTTACTGATCTTATTCAAAATTCTGTTTTACTTGTAAGTAAAATGTTTAGTTCTATACAATTTTATCACGTTAGGTTTATGAATCTACAACCACAGTCAAGATGCAGAACAACTCCATTGCCACCAGGATCCTTTGTGTTGCCCTTTGAAAAATTACACCCCGGGCTGGGCACGGTGGCTCACGCCTGTAATCCCAGCACTTTGGGAGGCCGAGGCGGGTGGATCACGAGGTCAAGAGATCGAGACCATCCTGGTCAACATGGTGAAACCCCGTCTGTACTAAAAATACAAAAAATTAGCTGGGCATGGTGGTGCGTGCCTGTAATCCCAGCGACCCAGGAGGCTGAGGCAGGAGAATTGCCTGAACCCGGGAGGCGGAGGTTGTGGTGAGCCGAGATCGCACCATTGCACTCCAGCCTGGGTAACAAGAGCAAAACCGTCTCAAAAAAAAAAAAAAAAAAAAAGAAAAATTACACCCCTTCTTTCCTTACACCCTTCCCAGTGTCTATCCCTCTTCGTGGCCTTCACTAATCTGTTTTCCATGGCTACATTTTGGTTTTTCAAAAATGTTCTATACATGGAATCATGCTGTTGAAGGACATCTGGCTTGTTTCCAGTTTTGGCTATTATTAATAAACATTTGTGTGCAGGTTTTTGTGTAAAAATCTAAGTTTTCATTTCTCTGGGACAAATGCCCAAGAATCATTATTTGGTTGTATGGTATTTGCATGCTTAATCTTGTAAGAAACTGCCAAATTGGTTTCTAGAGTGTGAATCATAATTTTAAACACATTGTATTATAACTATTTCTCCAAGTAATTAAATTTTCTTAAAAAATAAAAATTGTAACAACTGCGTAATAGTACATGGGATAGATGTAGCATAATGTATAAGAGTTGAACATTTTGGTTGTTTCAGATTTCTTTCTCCTTGTAGAAATCAGTAATAGACTCCTGCACGTGGAACTGGTGTGAACAGATCCACTGAAAGTGGTTCCTGTAGTCCCCAGGGGTGACTAAGTTCTGAGAGACAGATTTGTGTTAACCTCACTGCACAGGAGCCTGAGGAAGATATGATGATGTCACTTTGTGAATCTTTGAATGAGACATATAACTGTCACAGGGACTATTTGTGGTAGCAGTGGCATAAATGATATCCTTTCCACCTACCTTGGTGAATGAAGACCCCTGCAAACAGGCTTTGTGTGAGCAACATGGCTGTTTATTCATCCATGTGTGAGTGGGCTACATCTGAAAAGAGAGTGGTACGGGGTGGTGGGATGGGAGTTGGTTATATAGGTTTGGGATAGGCAGTGAAAAGTTAAAGAAGTTACCGTTTAGGATGGTTTTTGCAAGTTGGGAGGGGGTCGTAGTTCTGGAGTCATGAGGTTGACCAAGGTCGGTTACAAAGTCCAATTGCCTTATCAATGGAGGTGGGAATAAGGAACAACAGAAGAATGTCTCAAGTTAATTAGGCATTGCAGGGGTTGATCATTCTTCCCCTTTTCATGGTCTTCCAGTTACTTCAGATTTTCTAATTTCAGGAGGCCATCAGAGGTGTATTTGTGGGTCATAGGGTTGCCAGGGCTCGACTTAGGGTATGGCCTACGGTGCAGCCATTTCAAATAACCTTGCATTTGGAAGACTATCACAGTCAGAAACTACCTTTTAGTTTACCAGAAGGAAGACACTGGAATGCCACGTTTCCATGTAGTCAAGTGCTGGAGAACATAAATGGTCCTTTTGTGAGCTTTGTACCAGGAAAAGGGGAGTGGGATGCCTCTTAGGGCCCAATTCTGGGGTGGTCTAGTGCCACCTTCTCATGTTGGGGATGGCCTTGTCATAGGTCAGAACACAGGACGAATGCTGGCTGCGCTGCACATGAGTGTGAGCCCTGTCCATGGAACTCTCTGGTTTCTGTGTGCCTGTGTTTTAAAATCTCTTCCTACTGACATAATATTTATTTTGGAAGTGAATGCCCTCAACCAAGGCCAGTGAGCCTAGTAGCTTTTCTCTCTCTTTCCACTGATATTGCATCCTTGGATTCTAATCCATCTTAGGTTGATTTTGCAGTTTAACTCTCAGTGGGAAGTATAATTTCTTCATTCCCAAGTTCTTGGAGGGGTACCTCACAAAAGCCTCTAAATACGAATACCTTTCACTATTGTGAATAACCCATTATTAAAGATAAGTTGCATTCATATAAAACACCAATTCTGCATAAATCTTATTTTTAATGTTTAAATTATTTTCTTTTTTAAAAAAACAGAGAATGGGTCTCCCTATGTTGCCGAGGCTGGTCATAACTTCTGACTGTTGTATTTGACCGGAGCGTAGAAAGTTACCACAAGACAAAAGTATGCCAGATTGCAGGGTCATTTATTATGCCGGCGACCACAGAGGACTCACGTCTCTCCAACCTGTGGTGGCAACAGGAGGGTGCCACGATTTTTTATACCCGAAAAATCACCTTGGGAGTTGGGGTGAGGGGCAGGGATGGGGATGAAAAGGCTTCAGACATTCCGAGGGCTAGTGGATTCTGTAAATTACCTCCTGGGCAGAGATGAGGGTGGGGGTCTCCGGACATTCCAAGGGCCAGGGGACTTTTGTCATTCCGTTTGTTACTTAAGTGGTTTACAGAAGTCAAGATAAACATTTGTTTACACATTATCTGGTTAAGGTGGAAATCACAGACCTTAGTTACTTTTTACAAGTCACAGGAGCCAGGATGGAACTAGCTTGGGCTGCTTAGTCTGGCAATTGCAAAGGCTAGCAATTCTGGCAGTTACTGATAAGAAAAGGTAAGCAGCTTTACATAGTTTTGAAGAACAAACTAGAGGCCAAGGACAGTCGTTATTGTGAGGAGAATGGGGCAGCCATTTCAACTTATCTAAAAACAGTTTTGCATTTTATAAAATAGTTTTGCTCCGGTTCTGGCTCTAGGCCGGCACAGCATCACATGACCTAGAGTGATTCTCACACCTCGGCCGCCCAAAGCGCTAGGATTACAGGTGTGAGCCACCATGCCCAGCCTTTTTTTTTTTTTTTTTTTTTTTCTTCCAGTTTATTTTAAAAATTATTTATTTAAGGGAAATTTTAGAAGTGGGATCATTGGGCTAAAGAATAGGAACATTTTGGGAGCTCTGATAATTTATAAACTGTATCCTAGAAAAATAGCTCCTTCTGAAGCTTAATGACAATGCCCCTTTCATTTTATGTTCACCAACAGTGGGCAACACATTTTAAAAATTACTAATTTGAGAAGTGAAAAAGGGTATCTGTTTTAACTTGTGTGTCACTGACTTTCAAGAAGTGACGCATTAACATGTAAATAGGCTGCCTTGTACAACAAGCATGAGGGCTCTCAACAGGAAACCTGTGAATTACTGGATGGGTCACGGTAGGCCATTTCCAGTTTTCAGAGGTACTCGTAGCTTTTTGTGGAACTGACTAGAGTAAGAAAAAGATTTATCTACCAGAGGCTATGGCGATGGATGCTCTCTACTGAGGGTGTAACTTGGCACTATCTATGAACCAGACAGTGGGCATCCAACAGACAATGTATCTGCTGGTGCCTTGATTTTGGACTTTCCACCCTCCAGAACTATGAGAAATAAGTTTCTGTTGCTGATAAGCCACCCAATTTATAGTATTAAAAAAATAGCAGCTGAAAAAGACTAAGACAGTGACATTTGAGCAAACACATGAAGGAGGAAAAGCAGTTATCCATGTGGGTATCTGGAAGAAGACATTTCAGGTAGAACAAAGGACTTGTGCTAAAGCTCTGAGGAGCTGCCTTTCATTGATCAGAAAACTAGTCTTAGCTGGTTTTACAGGCTCTGGTCTGGGAGATGTCAGGGCAGATGGAGGTGGGGGAGGTGAAATCTATGGTTGCCCTTAGGGAAATCTAATTTACAACTTTCTTGTAGGTGGAAGCTTTGGTGACTGAGACTGGTCCCAATTTTCCAAATTCACTTTTGATGATCTGAGATCCCAGAGTAGGAGTTGGTCTCCCAGTGAAGCAGGAAAGGCTGCAAAACAAACCTCTCAAACACCGAACTTGGAAGGAAGGGGTGATTTATTCAGCCAGGAGCAGCAGCGGCATAGTTGCCTAGCAGCTGAGCTCCCCAACAAAGAAAATCCTTGCCCTTTTAAAGGCTTACAACTCTAGAAATTACAAGTGAAAGGGTCTTGAGCTTACAGCTCTAGAAATTACATGTGAAAGGGTCTTGATCCATGAAGTAGGCATGGGGTACGTGACTTAGGTGGGGGTTTGATCGTGTTTAAGTAAAAACAATGCCTTCCGGAAAGATTCCTCCATACCATATGTGGCTAACCCCCCATATAGGCACCGAGGAAGGAGAACTAAGCAGAACCCTGGCACAGTTAAGGCCTGAAGAATATCTCAGTTTATATTGTTATTACTCAGTTATTTCCTTTTATATAATCCTTTATACAATCATATATTAGTTTATAGAATTAGGGCTTGAAGAATCCCTTTATATATAATCATATAATAGTTCATAGTATGAGTGCCTAAAGAATATTTCCCTACATATATATATATATAATTATATCTTAGTTCCTAATCAGAGGAATGCCTAGAGTAGACACAGTACAGAGAATGAATTAAGAAATAAGCAGCTTATAATCGGAGGAATGCCTAGAGCAGACACAGTGCAGAGCATGAATTAAGAGAAAAACAGTTATACCAGGACAAGAACCCATGGCCCAGGTGGCAGCGTTCAGTATCGTAAAGATACCGGCTATATGGCAGGCTTGGGGCAAGAGCCACTCCTCCTGATAAAGGAGTTGTAGGACCTTGCTCCAGTTCTTATGGAAGGCTGCCCTCAGACTGGCAATCACACATTGGTGACTGTGAACTTTATCAGCTCTTGCTATTGTGCTGCTCGAAAAGCATTTTCCCATGGAACTCATTGGAAGCTGCCAGCAGGTGGCGGTAACTCTGACAGCTCTGTCACTACTGTGTGACTTAAAGCATCCCCCCATAAATCTTCTTAGAAGTAGTTTGCCCATAGATAGAGGTATTGCAGACTGCCACCCTCTTCACTGTGCATGACCCACCTTCAAGCCTCGGTGACCTAATGGGGGTGGACCCCTTACTGCACACGTCCCTTGCCTTGATGGGAATGGGTCTCTTGCTGTGCACTGTCCACCTCCTAGCCTAGGTGACCTAATGGGGGTGGACCCCTTGTTTTATTGCTCACGACTCTATCACTATCCTTAAAGATGACTTCACTCACTGCCCTGCCCTGTAACCTATACACAATAAATAGTCACGCTTCTGTACATTCGGGGCCTTGCCTAACTCCGCTCATAGGTGGCGTGGCCCCTTGAGCCCAGGTGCATTTTCCTTGTACTTCTGTGTCCTGTCTATTTCTCGGATCCTGTGCCTCAGCACAGCATAAGGGACACCCCACGACCCTGTGGGTCCTTCAGCCCTACACCATGTCCGTTATCTATAGATGGGATTGTGGTTAGCAGTAGGGGTCTTATCCTTAAGCTGGCTGGTGGCGCCAACTAGTCTCTCTTCTGGCTGACTTCTAACTCCTCTTTTTGAGATGCAATGTAGAAGGCTGAAGAGGATTAAGGGTCTCCTTCCTCACCAGTAGTCACAGTGGTGACTCTCTTTTCCTGCTCTTCAGGCAAGGTTAGCTGCCTGGGGGCTATACTTGTGGAGACACATAGGGCAGACAAAACAAGGTCTGCCTTGACCTGCTGTGGCTTGCTCTGTGCTATCTTTTTGGCTTTCTCTACTGCAGATCAGAGCCCTTTTGGAGCTGAATTTCCTTATAATAGGATTGGAAGGTGTGAGCGGAGGGGCAGCAATGATTCTAAGTTGTATTTTGACAAACACGAAAAGTCATACCATTAGAGGGAAAGAAACATTCACTGCATTTTACCAATAGGCTATTCGCTGTGTGCTGTTTTTACCCACGGTGTCTTATTAAATCTTCATTACACTGTGCAAGGTGAGTGTTATTGTCACTATTTTGCAGATGAAGAAAGCAAGTCTCAAAGATATTGGCTATTTTCCTACTTACAAAAATATATACACCTTGTAAAAACTTCAACAATAAAAATAAAGTAAAAAACAAGAAGTCTGTCATAGTCTGACCTCTCAGATAAAACCACTCCAATTGTCACTTGCTATCTGCAGGGGTTTGGTTTTAGGACCCTCCCTAGAAGACCAAAATCCATGGATACACTGATGTAAAAAGGCCTAGTATTTGCATCTAACCTATACACTTCCTCCTGTATACTTTAAATAATCTTTACATTGCCTATAATACTGAACATAATGCACACGTTATGTAAATTGTTGTTATGCTATATTTAATATATTTTTTAAAATTCAATTGTTATTTTAAAAAATTGAGATGGTGTCTTGCTCTGTCACCCAGGCTGGAGGGCAAGTGGTGCAATTTCAGCTCACTGTGGCCTCGACCTCCCGGGCTCAAGAGATCCTCCTGCCTCAGCCTCCCAAATAGCCGGGACCACAGGCACGTGCCACCACTCCCGGGTAAGTGTGTGTGTGTGTGTGTGTGTGTGTGTGTGTGAGTGTAGAGATGGAGTTTTGCTATGTTGCCCAGGCTGGTCTCGAACTCCTGGGCCCAAGAGATCAACCCCACCCCCCCCCAGCCTCCCAAAAATGTTAGGATTACAGGTGTGAGCCACTGCACCCAGCTATTTTTTATTTTTAAAACTTTAGAAAAAATATTTTCAATCCTCGTTGGTTGAATCCGCGAAGCAGAACCCGAGGATGCAAAGGTCCCACTGCATGAGAACTTGGTGTATAATCTTCCTGAATTACAAAAATGTACATACATACATACATACCTCATTTTTTTTTTTTTTTTTTCACAAGAAACCAGGACTATAGCATACACATTGCTATGAAATTTGCCTATCCTGGCAGTGCATCTTGGTTATCTTGCTGTGTAGCCCATTCGTCTTACTGATGAGAGCAGGGCTTTGGGGGAGTTAGCACTCTCTGAGGACACGCATGGTTGTGGCTTCAAGCTGGTCACTCTGCTCTTAGGGCTCCAGCTTCCCCCGCGTAAGAGGAGGGCAGGGGACCGAGGGCTCCGCGATGTAACGCCAGCCAGCAGGGCGCCGCACCCCCTGCTCGCCTCGTGACTACCTGGGATGTTGTTAAGGTCTAGTCCAGTTTGACTTGGGTGGCAGCTGCCACTCTCAGTAACTCAGATGGCAAAACCGCGGCCAGCACTGCTAGGAACTGCAGCGAGCAGCAGCTCCCTGAGCCGCCAGGCCGGCGGGATGAGGATGAGCCCAGCGACCCAGCGGGCTGGGGCCGGCTCAGAGGCGGGGCCTCGGGCGGGTCCGGGGCGGGGCGCCGGCAGAGGGGCGGTGCCTCAGGCTGGGGCGCACAGTGCGTGCGGGCTGGTAGGCTTGTCGTGGCGTGACGTGCTTGGCGCCCGTGCTCGGCCCCGCCCCATCCCGCCAAGGTCCCGCCCCTTCGTCCCTCGCCGCGCCACCTCTCAAGACGCAGGGGCTGCGATGGCGGAGGCCGTGGAGCGCACTGACGAGCTGGTCCGCGAGTACCTGCTCTTCCGCGGCTTCACTCACACACTAAGGCAGCTGGACGCCGAGATCAAGGCGGACAAGGAGAAGGGGTTCCGGGTGAGGGGCCTGAGGGCGCGGTGCGGGCAGAAGCGGCCCGAGGGAGCCGGGGAGCGGGCTTCCCCCCAGCACTGCCGCCGGGGCGGGAGCGGCGCTGTCACTCGCGCTGGGGCTCCAGAGACCTCGGCGCGTCCGACCCCAGCTTAACGGATGAGGAACTGAGGCCCTTAGACGGACAGGACCTGCCTGAAGTCCCCCCCCTTCTCCCCCCCGCGTCAGGAGCATTGCCGAGGCTGGAGCCCCAGTGCCCCGCCTCCTGGTCCAGGGTTCCGTCTCTACTCCAGCCCCCTTGGCCAGGATGGCGATGAGGTTTTAGGAGCCGAGGTTAGGTAGATGGTTGCGTTTTGGCAACCGATATTCGTGTTGGCTTCCAATGGCAGTGGAAGCAAAGAGGTCTGCAGTCCACACGTTAGCTGGGTTCAGGTATCTGCAGTGTTTGTTTAAAATGGTCACGTCAGGGACTCATTGGCAATTTTGCTTCTGCAGTTGTGGAAGACCTCATGACACATTAGAAAAACCCAAACTTCCCCTGCTCTAAAGTGAATTTTTGTTGCGAGGTTCTTGGAATGTGCATGTGTGTAATTTGTATGTTTGTATGTACTGACTTCAATGAGAGGCAGTGAGCTAGCAGCAGGAGCACTCCGGGGAAGTTAGGAGATCTGCTTTCCTGCCTGGCCAAAGTTAGTGGCTACTTAGTGACAAAAGCAAATCATTTCACCCCTCAGGGCCTCAGTGGCCTGATTTATAAGCTAGAGGAGCTGAATTGGTATTGGTATCCAAACCCTTTTCCAGATTCTGTACTCTGGTGTAATTGCTCCTCAAAAGAAGGTGACTTCCTTGGCTGACACTGAGCATCTACCGCAGCTTCTGTGGAACTGATGACTTGAAGGAGTCAGTCCCTGCACATGATCCTTGGGATCCTGGAATTAAGATTGTATCATACTCTCTTCTCCACCCCACCCTCTTTTTAAAAAATGTGAGGTAACCGAGAGTACAGTCAAGCAACATTGCCATTTTTTTTTTTTTTTTTGAGACAGAGTCTTACTCTGTTGCCCAGGCTGGAGTGCAGTGGCATGATCTTGGCTCACTGCAACCTCCGCCTCCCTGGTTCAACGATTCTCCTGCTTCAGTCTCCCGAGTAGCTGGGATTACAGGTGCACACCACCACACCTGGCTAATTTTTGTATTTTTAGTAGAGACAGGGTTTTACCACGTTGGCCAGGCTGGTCTCGAACTCCTGACCTCATGTGATCCACCCGCCTTGGCCTCCCAAAATGCTGGGATTACAAGCGTGAGCCACGGTGCCCAGACTGACATTGCCAAATCGATCAAGAAAGTCAGAGGCAGATCCAAGATCTGGAGTCAGATCTCTTATGTTCTGGGCCAGAGCCCTTTAATACCTGAAATTTCTGTGCTTGCTAGAGGGTCAAACCACTTATCTAACATCAGAAAATTACTGAAAAACGGTTGCATTAATATGTTTTGAAAATGTTACAGATTGCTAACTTACAAATTTTTTTTAACACCCAGAAGCCATGACAAGAGGAAAAATCTTTATTCCGTGGAGGGGAGAATTCCCTTCTGTCCCTTACCACCTTCTCCATCCATGTTTCTCACCAGGTGGATAAGATTGTGGACCAGCTGCAGCAATTAATGCAGGTGTATGACTTGGCTGCCCTTCGGGATTATTGGAGCTACTTGGAGCGTCGGCTCTTCAGCCGCTTGGAGGATATATACAGACCCACCATCCACAAGCTGAAAACCAGCCTGTTTCGCTTTTATCTTGTCTACACAATCCAGGTGCCTGTTGATTCGGGGGTTCTGTTTCTCTTGGTGGAAGGAGCTCTTTGACCCTGAAATAGATACTCTTCCAATTCCTAGGGAAGACTCTGTATGTGACTATGGTAAAGAGCGCAGCAGTCACAGTGCAATTATTTTTGACTGTTTTCCTTCTTTTTCTTTTTTTTTCCTTGTCATCTGTAGATCATCTGACTTGTCTTCCCCATTCCTATTTCCTTTCTTATTTTAAGGTGTAAGCTTAAAGCAAAGGTGGTATTTTAAAAAAGGTAAGTAGCTGGATTAAAGTTTGAGTAATAAAGCTGATAGCTGACCTGGAGGAATGAGTCACTTAGTTGTTTGAATATCAGCTAGGGATTAATTTTTAGGATGGCATTTATCATTAGAACTTCAGTTTCAACCAGGGCTTTGAAATGACAAGTTCCTTAAGAAAAGAATGAGGATTTCCCTTATATTATGGAATTTGTAGATCCTATTTTGCCACTCACCTGGCAGGCTGATAGCCAAAGGTTGTCTGCTGTGCATTGATGAAGAATCTTACCTCTGGATTTCTGTCTCTCCTCCCTCCTTGTTACCTTTTTGTGTCTCGGCAGACAAACAGAAATGACAAGGCTCAGGAGTTCTTTGCAAAGCAGGCCACGGAACTCCAGAACCAGGCTGAGTGGAAGGATTGGTTTGTCCTGCCTTTCCTGCCATCCCCGGACACCAACCCCACCTTTGCTACCTACTTTTCTCGACAGTGGGCTGACACCTTCATTGTGTCCCTGCATAACTTCCTGAGTGTCCTGTTTCAGTGCATGCATATCCTCTCAGTTGCCTGGGGCTGAGGTTCCCAGCCTCAGGCACCCAGACCTCAGGATCAGTAGTCTACCGCTCTCCATACAGGCATTTCTTCTACAAATTGTACAGGGACCATTTTCATGGGTCACTTGAGGCGGCTGGACAGATTGTGGTGGTTTTTGCCATTCAGCCAGGGAATCATAAATCTTAGTTCTGACACTGTGCTGCTGAAGTAATAGTGACATGTGTGGGAAGGGACAGCGGCAGCAGTGGGGTGCTAGTACAGGCTTTGTCAGCAGGCACTGGGGTTGGAAGGCAGCTGCTGCTTGGAGAAACCGGGCAGCCTTGAGAGTACCTTCTCTGTTCATGAAATGTGTTCCCAGGGATATGCCTTTGCTTGGATTAGGTACAAACGAGAACACTTCTTGGGCTGGAACTTCTGCCTGCATTAGTGTTTGGTTTACTGTCTCTAATAGTAACTTCAGTGTTCCTTAAGTTGCCAGAAAATACAGTAGCCTTAAGAATATATATGCAGGTATTTGAGAGGGGGAATGAATGAGAATGTAGGTAAATAATTTACAGGCTACCAAAAGTACAAGCCAGAGCTCCTGAGACCTGGGGCCTAGGGCCTGGGCCATGTGGCATGCTCTGTCATTCATGCTCTCTAGGCTGGAAATCTAGGGAGGAGAAGGGAGTCTGGCTTCAATGGGGCTGGCTGGTGAGACAATGATAAATTTGGGTGTTTAGAGGCCCACCCATGGGCGGGCATTTTGGCTTCTGGGAGGAACGCTTTCTGGTGGAGGTGGGAGGGGCGCCTTTCCTGCCTTCACCCTGTCAGCATCACCGATGAGTGTGAATTCCACTCTTGCCAGAGCTGCATTTTTTTCCTCCCCTTTGCTCCCTCTTCATCCTGAGGGCTCTCCAGTGAACCTTGTAGGCCCTTCAGTGAAATCAAGACTGTCATGAAAGATCTTTTCAGTGCTCCTCAAACTAGGTTACAGACATGTGGGCTCCATCTTCTTCCCCAGTTCTGTGGCCCTGTCAGCTCTGTGCTCCTCTTAACTGAAGCTGCCTGCGGCAGTGGAGAAGGACTGTATCCCAAGCTAGTTTGGGGTTGTTCTTGGGGTGGCCTTGCAATCTGCAGAAAGCTTTCTCTTCTCAGTCCAAACCTTTGCCAGGGAGAGGCTCAATCTGGGGAGGCGAAGCCAAGTGGCTGGTCCTTTCTGCCTCAATGGCTGTATTTTTGCAGAGCCACTGGTCTCAAGGGCTGCTTTTAGCTGCCTGAACTGACCTCACTAAAGCTCAGACTGGCTGTGAAGTTCACTGGTTGCCAGCTAGCTCTTTGTTGCTGGTATTTGGGAGAACATGCTTAGGTTTGGATTTATGTTCCCTCTGTGGGCTGGTCAGGCAGATGGTCCTGCGTCTGTGAGTCTGTCCGAATGAAGTGACAAGGGAGTGACTATTTCATTAAGCACACAATACCACTCCTGTACTCTGTTCTCTGTGTCTAATGTGTTTTACTGGTGTGTCAAGGGTTTGGGAAGGACTGAACACTTCTCAGGCTGGCTTATTCTTTAACTTTGTGCACCAGTCCCTGTGATCCTGAACTTTGATGCGGAGTGTCAGAGGACTAACCAGGTTCAAGAAGAAAATGAAGTTCTGCGTCAGAAGGTTTGTTCTGAACAGGCTCGCTCCTGGGGTAGTACTTCTGCTTTTTGTGGGTGAAATTAGGTAGTGGCAGTGGAAGGCTATATTAATCAGCCTTCCACTGCCACTACCTAATTTCTCAGATGGAAATGAGTCACCAGAAAGTCAATATTGGGGATTTGGAGAGTAACAGTCTCTGAAAACCAGAGGTGAGATTCGTATTTTAAGTCAAATGTATAGCATGAACAACGTAGTAATAACAGGTAATTAACCTTTAAGGAGAAAAAGACTATAGGCATCCATACCACCTTATAAATAACCTGTTTTCATACATCTGTTTTGTCTTTCCATATATACATGTATACACACACACACACACACACACGTATATATATCGTTTACAACCCAGATATAATTTAATTGTTCCTACTCAGCTATATGTTTCTCTAGTTTGATAAAACAATAGATGCCTGTACATTTTGCCTGAGGAATATTTCTCTTTCTTGAAATTAAGAATCTCTGTAGGTGATATTGTTAGAAAAAGGAAGATTATAGGCTGTTTAGGTTATAGGGTTTAAGATTCTTGGGTTTTTCGGGTATGTGAGTATGTAATTTTCTTCAGGGAAATGGTTAAAAGCACTGTAATTCATTAAAAAAAATTTTTTTTCATTCCAAAATCAGGCTTTGAGAGTTCCAAAGCCTGATTTTGTAGATTTCAGAAAGCAAAGCAGGATGGGTGGAGCTATTTTTCTCAGTGAATTTAGGAGGAAGCAAGTCAAATGATTTAAAAAAAAAATGGGTTTTGGATTTCTAATGGTTTTTGTTTTTCTGGTCTCACTGTTGTCCAGTGGCAGCAGTCACTTTTCCCAGTCTGTGGCGAGCAGAGTGAGATGGGCCCCGTGAGGCTGAGGCGAGTGGCACTCAGAGCCAGTGGCCTTGGATGCAGCGTGTCTAGAAATCTCCCTCCGCAGAGGGAGGGTTAGGTGAGATCATTGGCTAACTCAGCCCTACCCGTGTAGCTCTTTGCACTGCAAGCTGAAATCCACCGACTGAAGAAGGAGGAGCAACAGCCAGAAGAGGAAGAGACGTTGGTGCAACACAAATTGCCTCCTTATGTCTCCAACATGGACCGCCTGGGGGACTCGGAACTGTGAGTGTGTATGACGGCCCGCTCCTTTTCTTTGCCCTCTGTGCTCTCAGCCCCACGGTTCCCTCTAATCTTGCCTGTGCCTCCTGAAGGAGAATTGCGGAAGAGCCTCCTGGCACACACTGCCCTTGCTTCAGAGCTTTATTTTTACCTTTTGAGACGGAGTCTCACTCTGTTGCCAAGGCTGGAATGTCATGGCCCGATCTCACTGCAACCTCTACCTCCTGGGTTCAAGAGATTCTTCTGCCTCAGCCTCCTGAGTAGCTGGGATTACAAGTGCATGCCACCATGCCTGGGTAATTTTTTTTTTTTTTTTGTATTTTTAGTAGAGACAGGATTTCATCATACTGGCCAGGCTAGTCTCAAACTCCTGACCTCAAGTGATCCACCCACCTTGGCCTCCCAAAGTGCTGTGATTACAGGCGTGAGCCACTGTGTCCGGCCTTGCTTGGGAGCTTTATGAGTAAGGTCCCCCTGGCCTCAAAAGTCCCCTAGGAGTTCTCAGCCTCCAAGCCTGTGGCTTCTGCCTAGGGCTGCGGAACTGCATGGCTCTGCCAGGGGCCTCTACATCCAGATATGTGTAGCCTGGATAAATAAAAACGCTACCACTGTTGTAAAGTCTTGGGAAGGTTTTGTACATTGGAAGGAGCATCTCGTGTATGGAATTGGATGCATTCCTCAGTGGAAGCATGCGCCTCTCTGATGGTTTAAAGAACTAGGCAGATTAGAGAGAGGTATTTGACTGACCTTCAAAAACAGTCAGTTAAAGCAGAAGCCCCAGCTGGTGATGATAACAGTAGCAGTTGAAGAAACGGAGGCACACACAGGTGAGGAAGATAGAGATTGGTGAGTTAGGATGCAAACGCAGGCAGCCAGATTCCAGATCTCCACATGGCCAAGTTCTGAACCAGATGAAATAGCTCTAGTGTTGGAAGTGCTTTCTGATGGAAATAAAATGCGAGCCAAATATGTAATTTAACTATTTTAGTAGCTATGTTAAGAAAGTAAAAGTAACAAGATGAAGTTAATTTTAGTGATACATTTTATTTGGCCTAGTATATTCAAAATATCATTTCAATATGTAATGGATATAAACAAAATGTTAATAAGCTATTTTATACTTTTTTTCGTGCCAAGTCTTTGAATTCCAGTGTGAATTTTACATCTCTAGCACATCTTGATTTGGACTAACCACGTTTCATGTGCTCAGTAGCACATGTGGCCAGTGGCTATCCGATAAGACAGCTCTAAGTTGACTGTGGCCCTCAAAGAAGAGCTGCAGACTGCACCCTTGTAACAGATAAGCTGCTGGCTCCCTTTATATAAAAAAAGTGGTACCAAGGATAATACCATCTTAAAGTGCAGGCTCCTGGACCTGACCGAGGCCTGGTCACTTACTGTCATCCAAAGCCCTGTAGGTCTATGTTCTTGGTTTTTCCACATCCTGTTTCAGCCGTCTGACCCTGTGGTGTGTTTGCTGACCAGTGCCATGGTGTGCAGCCAAAGGAATGCCTCCCTCTCCCAGTCACCTCGCGTGGGTTTCCTGTCCTCGCTGCTGCCTCAGAGTAAGAAGAGCCCCTCAAGGTTGTCGCCTGCCCAGGGCCCTCCTCAGGCTCAGAGCTCAGCCAAGAAAGAGTCCTTTGGTGGTCAGGTAAGCACAACTCCTGCCTCTCTAACCCTGGCCAAGAAGCCCCTGGCAGCTGCCTGTGCTTCCAGACCTCCTTGTCAAGTGTAGACTTGTTTGCCCTCTCTTTAGGACTGATTTCTTGGGCATGTTGATGAGATTCTAAATTGGCATCTCATTCCCTTTCTTCTCCCTTCCCGGCTTTTCCTCTCACAAAGTGATGGTTCTGCAGGATGAGAACCTAGAAAAGACTGTATTGAAGGAACTGAGAGGAGAAGGAGGAAAATCCACGGAATGCATTCTGACTCCCTACCTCCATCTTCACCTCTGGCTAGACTGCAGGCACTGTGGTGTTTGAGACGCTGGGTGGATGCTCGTGCACTGATCAAGGCAGTGCCAGACCTCACACCCGGGTCTCCTGACCCAAGGGGCTGCCATTCCCTGCCTGTACTCCTGTGTCGGCTCTCAAAAATCTGTGATGCTTTCTGGGTGAAGTAGTAGATAGATGATGACAGGAAGTACGCTTTGAAGAGTCTCCCCTCTTTTCTCATAAATTTCCTGTGAACTCATGAAGGCTTATGACTGTGTTTTGGTGGCTCAAGTGTGAGTTCAGGCAATTAGAATTTTGAATTTTGGGCGATATAAAAATAGTGTTTGTATAAAGAGTAAATCAAGAATTATCTCTGAATCCAAGTATTTTGCCTACAAGTTGGTATTTGCTGATTCTGCAAAGGATTTTCACTATTTCTCACTTTTATAAAGACTGAAAGAGGATTTTTTTTTATGTCAGCTTATATCCAAAACAGCCAAGGATGCCACTGAGTAGTTTAACTAGCAGACGTTGTCAGAATTCACTGATTTCAGAAATGCCTGCAGACTCAGTTTATTGCTAGCATAGGGATACTTTCTCTGTTAGTGTATTATCAATTACAGATAAAGTAAATTGTCATTGTCTGAGGCTTCTTCTCCTGCCGGCCTAGGTGTGAGACCAGTTGCAAGTGACATAGCAGTTTGGGGCTGCTTGCTATATACCCAGGGAGGTAGGGGTCTGCCTCAGAACGCAGTGCTTGGACTGGGTATTGTTGAGCTGGAGACACTGAGCAGGACACTGGACCAGAAAGAGCATGGGCTTTGAAGTCAGGCAACTTTACTTTCAGCGCTGGCTCCTCATTTGTCATTGGTGCTCGGATTGCTTAAACTCACCCCAGTTTGCTTGGGATAATAATAATAGTATTTCTCCCCAGGGGAGAAGAAGAGTGTTTGGCATACACAGTGCCTGGCAGAGGGTCAGCACTCAGTAAATGTTGGTAGTAGAAGTTGTATTTCTGCAGACCCTGGCCCATGTGGGTACCTGAGTTAGTTCTGAGACCTAAAGTGCCATTAATGCAAAATAATTTTTATCTTAGCAGCCACGAGGGTTCAGGCAGTTCAAACTCAATCGTGGTTACTCCTGTGAATGTTTTTCTGAAATTCAAATCTTAGAATTCCATTTCTGTGGAATGTGGCCAAGTAAGTTGTTCTGCTTGCTTTCTGGATCTCTCACTGTGCAACATTTTGTAAGTTTAATAGATGACGTATGGAATGTTGAGCCCTTTGAAATGAGCTTGAAATTATGAAATTCAATATCATTAACTTGAAAGAAAACACAGAGACAGCTTCTGTGTGAGTAATCCATGACCATTACTCTATGTGGTCAGGAACTGTGTGTCACATGGTGAGGGTGAAATGAGATTGGAAATTATTTGTGCAGTTTACAGCTAAGTGATGGGGATAAGAATGTGTAATGTGCAGTAAAACATGCCTTACCTTGCCTCCAAAATATAATGGAACAAAGATTGGATCACTGTGTGGTATGTTAACAGAGCAGTTTCTAGTTCCTCAATGTAGATGACAGATAATAATCTAAAAAACCCAGTAGTCAGGTCACTTGTTTTTTTTATTAGTGGTAGATGATTTAGATTCAGCATTTATGTTTCACTTCTAAAAATAACTAGTAGATTTAAGGTTCAAGAAAAGCACAGAATTTTAGAGTTAGAGGGAAGCTTGAAGGTCATCTGGCCCACCTCCTGCTGAGTATAGGACACTGTCTGGATTGATTCTTCCTAAGATGCAGAGCTCATGGCCTGTCAAAGCAGGAACATATGCATGTTAGAAAGCTATTAGAAGAAACTTCTTTATGACTTTTCCTCCCCGGTCTTAGCTTAGCCCTCTGGAGCTACACAGAATAATAAGGCTTATTGTATAGAATAACTCTTCCTACCTTTTCTATGGTAAGCACTCTTTGTTCACCCTCCCTCCAACCCCCACCCCAACTGTTTGTCCCTGTGGCATGATTTCCCCTCACATCCTGGGCCCCCTGCTCTGGGGGACATTCTAATGTTTCAATCCCACTATTATAATTAATGCCCAAATTTGAGTGTACAATTCCAGATGCTGTCTCACAAATACTAACTGCAGGGCATGGTAGGCTTATTTCCTGCCATTTTGATAATATACTGCTTTGAACTCAGTATACAATGGCATTGGTTTTTAAATAAGCCACATTGCTTTGTTATTGCATATTAAGCGTGTAATCTTTCTTCCTCACTACTGCCACACCAGAGCCCTTCTTTTTTTTTTTTTACTGTTAAAGAATAAGCACACACAAAAAATAGGCTGTATTTTATTGTTAAGTTAGCAATATGTAAAATGATTAGATTTTCCTATCTTAAATATAATTTATAGAGTTGTAAATTTTGCTCCTGTCAGCATTTTGCCTGATTGTAATTGGTTGCTGTACCTGTTGTCATTATTACTGAAATGCTCATTGCATTATTCTTGCAAAACAGATGGCAAAATAGGTGCAAATAGATTGCTTTTTACATTGAAAGCCTGGCAAATACTCTCTAGGCTTTCAATATGAGCCTGGAGGCAATTTTTTTTAGTGGAAATAACTGCAAAACCATACTTCCCAAGCCCTTCTGGGATCTCTAATTATAATAGCCAGGGAGGGCACATCCATAGCAAGCTTGCCTGGGCTGCTGCTTGGCCCACACAACTTGTAGTTTGTACTCCATCCTTCCTGCCAGCGGTAATTTTGCTGCTTTCACACCCACTTGGTGAGCCATGGAAATTACCTCATTATAGAGATAACCTTTAATCGGCTATAATGTAAGACAAACTTCTTTGCTTGTGACTCTTATTAGTGTCAAATTACCTCCAAGTTACTGAGAAGTAAGTGCCTGAAGACTTTTTCCAAGGATCTTGACAGGAAGCGGGAAAGCCTGTCTTTCATTCTGGGATTTCTGTGTGAATAGGGCCTGTTTTCTGGGTGGCTTTGTTTAGCTTCAGGTAAGACCAAATTACTGGAACTTGTTTCCTGCTCTGTGTGGATGGCTGCTATCCGGGTAAGCTCTGTGAGGCTTTGGAATCCCTCCTGACTCACTCAGTCCACCGAAAATTAACGGCTATCAACTTATGTCCGTGTCCAGAGTGAGAAGCTCAAATGATAAGACAGAGGTTACCGTGTCTCTCCCGAACTGTAGGAGTCAGGTAGATTATGATAGAATGTACTTCAGACTATTGGGATATTCTGTTATTAAAGACTTTTATGAAGTTTGCCCTTAAAATGAAATAAAACTTTCAATTAACAGTTATCTGTCCATCATTCCATCATTCGTGTGTTGAGCCAGTCATGAATGAGTGCCCAGCCTATGCGAGGCATGGTGCTGGGTGCTATGGTTACAGAGATGTGTTAGGTAGGGTCACAGTGGAAGAAGCTTCCAGAAGGGTGCGAGCTTCTCTGTGAGCAAGTGTCATTGTCTATAGAGTACACAGTTCTGCTGACATCTTTGACTCTCTTCAGCTTTTTACCCATACACAAGTGTGTGGCCAGAATTTTCTGGATTTGTTTGAAGGTAATTACTTACATTGCACTATGACTTTACCCCTTTTTCCTTTGTTTTTATTTTTAAGCTTTTTATTTCTATAATAATTAACAGTTACCAGTAAACATTTACTTGTTATATACATTTGTAGCTAGACACAAATTGGCCTTCACTTACTTATTAAAAAGTTTTGTGGACAACACGTTCACCAGCTTTTAATGCTTTATTATCTTTTGTTATTCTTCTTTAGTGACTAACATAGATTTAAGGAGAAAGGGGAAGCTATCCTCTTCTTTAAGCATAATCTGATAGATCATGCTTAGGTCCATCACTCTCTTGGCATAAACTGCTCTATCATTTGTAAAGGCAGTTCTTCTTCTCTGTACCCCGCACCTTCCTTGCTATCTTGACTTGTGAGGGAAGTGTTACCTTTGTACTTCTCAGTGTTTTACTGTTTGCTCTTGCTGGGGAAGTATTACAAGTGGTTTTCGAATCAGTGAGAGGAATTAGAAGCCTCTTCCTTCTATCAATAATGAGCCAATTGAATTGAGCACTCTTTACTGCTGCTGAAAAAGGAAAGACAGCATTTTTCCAGTGGGGGTGCTGAAAAGGGAGGAAGGGGCCCATAAAGTGGCTGTCTCCCTCTGTAGCATTTCCCACCTTTGGTTCCAAGGAAGAATACCTCTGTGACCCATGTACAGCATGGCATGCATGTGGCAGCACAAAATGTGGAAGTGGCACTCCCTGGACTGTGATGTGGCTGCTGATGTTGGCATTTTCAGTGACTTGTTCTTATAGGGGTGTCAGATCATTGTCTTCAAACAGGACATGATGCAGTTGCCTGCCACTGCCTACCGCCTCCCCAGACCTTAGCCTTGACAGCCAACTCCAACAGGCCACCTCCCCACTCCATCTCTCTGAAGCTTTCTGAGGAGTTGACATTACCTCTCTGTGGCTTTTGTCCTCCCAGGACCCATGCACAACTGTTACTGACACAGTTCTAATACTTTGAATTAAATGTGTTTGTGGCTGATTGAAACAGGTTTACCATCCTTTCTTTGTTCATGGAAGTACTTGAAGTTCATAAACAGGCCAAAAATAGCAAATACCCTGGTTTGGTTCCAGGTAAGCTAATATTAGTCTTTTAAAATTTTCTTTCTTAACTGTTCACATGGCTATAGGATTCCAAGAAATCTATGTTAATCATTTTAAATTGTTTACTGTTGACATAAAAAATAACAAGTAGAAGAACTAGAAAGCAACAGGTAGACTTTGGCTGAGTTTCTTCTCTCCACTTAGGGCTTGTGTAGAGACGGTTTCTCGAGAAGATTGGTCTCAAACCTGAGTGGCTGTTGGCATTTATATCCCTTTGCTAAGAGTATAAAAAATGAGGTGAGGGTGTATACTCACCCTCACTCTTTGTTAAGAGTGTAAAAAATGAGGGTGAGGATGTATACTCACAGTTTGTGGGTATAAGCCTGGAAAAAGCCCTGACTGACAATCTGGAAAGGTGATGAGGTGGCAGCTCCTTTTAAGAGTCTCTATATTAAGAATGGAAACTTCTTCTCTCTGTACAACTACAGTGGGGTTGATCAAATTCATTCCCTCATGCTATAACTTAGCTGACCCTATCACTCTTGTTATGAAAAGGAGCCAGAAAATACCAATTTATTTCCTGTCCAATGTATCTTTCTCAGTGTTCCTTGGGTTTTCAACAATTTCTGTTAAGAATTTCTGGTATTCTAGTAATCATTTTCAAACACCTCAATATTTGTTAATATTAGCTGGTTTAGGCCACACTTGGCCCAAAACAAGAGAGGGTACTGTGTTCCTTTTCCCTCTAGCGGTGTTACTTGTTGCATAAATATTTTTTAGATTGCCCAAACATATTGTTGCTTGTAAATGTTTATAACACCAAGCGTAGGCTCTGGCTTGCCTCAGTCATCCCTTAGTAAGTCCTGGCCCTTCCCCCTCAACTAGACTAAATTGTTCCGATTAGATCAAGATGACATCTCCCTCCAGATGAGAGATACCGCAGGATGAGGATTGCAGGTGACCTGTTCTCTTAATGGGTAGAGGACAGAAAGGAGGAGGTCATATGGTCATAGCAGGGGCTGCCTGTGACCTCACCTACCTAGCCGAGCCAACACCATTTTAACCACCTGCCCCCGCCGTCGCGCACCCCCCATCAGCCAGGGAGGACCTTACCTGGGAGCTATAGGGTAGAGAAGCTACTCCCTGGTTCTTGTTTCTCTCCTGGCATGGTTGTCATGGCCAGGGCTTATGGGAAGAGACTTCACGGCCAGCTTCTTGTCCTCTAGGCCACCAAGGGAAAGGACCCAACATCTGGGGCCAAGGATGGGAAAAACCTCCTCAGTGGGCTGGCCACTGGGGAGTCTGGCTGGTCACAGCACCGACAGCGGCGCCTGCAGGACCACGGCAAGGAGAGGAAGGAGCTTTTCTCCACAACCACTTCCCAGGTATGGGGGTGTCCTGAACACCCCTGGGGACACTCATGTGGCTACTGAGGAGCACTGTGGAGGGCCTCCTCTTCTTTCTCTTCTGAGTTCTGCTGTGCACAGTGTGCTTTTGTCTTAATTGGTTTCAATGGCTTGTATTTTGGCTATTTGGTTTCATCATTTGCCTGGCTCTTCTGTGGTCCATTTGTCCCATGCAGTATTTCCCTAAGTAGGGACCAGAAAATGCAGGGCTCTGGAAGTGCTCCCAGAAGATGACTTCTGTGATTAAGCTGGCTTGGGGACCTTTGAATCCTCATTCTTCCCTTAGGTTAATTGTGCTTAGCAGCCTGTTGTGGGCTCCTAGAGACCTGGGATTCACCCAGTCACCCAGACTTGCTTGATCCCATCAGCTATGTCACAGAGGGCCCACAGCCCCCTGTCCCTTAGCAGGGCCTGTGTGGAGCAAAGTCTCCAGGAAGGGGCTGTCAGGGGAGCAGGTTCCCCACTCTGCCGGGGTGAGCTGAGCACCACCCTTGCAGGTCAGAACTCTTCTCTACATTTCGTAATTACTGAGAGCTCTGTAGAATGCTGCCGCCTAGGCCTAGACCCCCTGCGGTATGTGCCTTGGTATGGGGGATCCCTTCCTGGCTGACTTGTCGCCACCCTGCTTATGACAGTGTGCAGAGAAGAAACCGGAAGCCAGTGGCCCAGAGGCCGAGCCCTGCCCAGAGCTCCACATGGAGCCGGTGGAGCCACTGACTCGGGCATCCTCGGCAGGCCTTGAGGGTGGAGGAGTCCGCCCCGAGCAGCCCTTTATTGTGCTGGGACAGGAGGAGTATGGGGAGCATCACTCATCCATCATGCACTGCAGGTGGGTTGGGCCTGGGGCCAAGGAAACCCTGGGAAGTTCAGATTTTCAGGCAGCACATGTATAGGTGTGGCCAGCAGGAAATGGGGAGAATGGGGGCTTGGACAAGGGCCACAGTCATGGCTCAAGAATCATGGGAGTTGGTTGGAGCTGCCAGTGGACTGGTCAGCTCCTCTGCCCTTTTTTTTTTGAGACAGAGTCTTGCTCTGTCTCCTAGGCTGGATTGCAATGGCACAATCTTGTTTCACTGCAACCTTGGCCTCCCAGGCTCAAGCGATTCCCATGCCTCAGCTTCCCAAATGGCTGGGATTATAGACGTTGTGACCACGCCCATCTGATTTTTATATTTTTAGTAGAGACAGGGTTTCACCATGTTGGCCGGGCTGGTCTCGAACTCCTGGCCTCAAGTGATCCGCTGGTCTCAGCCTCCCAAAATACTGGGATTACAGGTGTGACCTACTGCACCCAGCTTCTCTGCCCTTTCTAATTATGTTTCTCTCAGTTTTAGGAACAAATTACCCTTTATTTTAACCCCGCAAACTCACTCAACTTTAATTTCCTTTATGTTGGTACTTTAGGTAAATACCTGATTTGTAATATGCCATTTGTAAGTTTTTACTTAAGCACAGTAAAAACCTTTAAAGAACAAACTATGATAGGGTGTAACTTTCAGCCAGTAGGTAGGTTTCTCGTTTTGACAGCCCTGACGGCTCTTGGGGCCCTTGGGCTGTTCGAGAATGTGAGTCCAAAGGCTTTGTCTCCAGAGACTGGAAGTGCTCTGCGGGCAGGGCCCTGCAACTCTTGCTCACGGCTCTTTGCCCAGAGTTGATGTAAAGCTCAGCACATGGTTGGCATTCAATAAGTATTTCTTAGACAAACAAATGAATGAATATTTCTAGAAATAGTCTATACCAGTCCTTTGAATGTAGACCTCTAGGGATTGTTTTTTAAAACAGCAAGGAAGTCAGAAAAGCGATCATCTTGGCATTAGCGGAAGAGAATGGGGACTGAGAGCTGACAGGCCTCCCTTTTCTCTCATCTCAGAGTGGATTGTTCTGGGAGAAGAGTCGCCAGCTTAGACGTAGACGGCGTCATCAAAGTATGGTCCTTCAACCCCATCATGCAGACCAAAGCGTCCTCCATTTCCAAGTCGCCGTTGCTCTCTTTGGAATGGGCCACGAAACGGGACAGACTGGTGAGTAATGGTGGCTTGTGGGGCTCGCTCTGCCAGCTCAGTGGAGGAATTCCCCAGGGCTCTCCACTGGCTGAGTCAAGGCAGCCAAGCCAGTTCTCCTCCCTTCTCTCCATTATTGGGGATTCCAGGACACATATCCAGGACTGGCTCAGAAGGCTCCTGTTAGGGGAGGCAGTGAGGTTACCAGATTGACAGATTGAAAAGAACTGCAGGGGGCCTGGAAAACACGGCTTCTTCCTGTCTATGGTGGTCTGCCCTGGGGACCATCTGCCTGACTGCTGTCCCCTCGTCTGTCTGTGTTTCCAACCGCAGTTTCAGCAGACACCCTCCTGTGCCAGGCCCCACGGGAAGTGGCTTCCTCTGGTGAGGGGCTGGTGTTCTATTTTGTGGTTCCCATGGGTCTTAATGTCCCCAGGAATAGTACAGTGTTCTTCCCTCTGGATTTTATATTTCAGATAAGACTTGTAGTAAGGAGGTAAAATTGACTTGCTGTTTTTTCTTTTACTTCGTTTATGGGGATTAGACCGTATAGCCCAAGATGGAAACTCAGTTTTTCTATAATTTTTGGCAGCTGAAGGGATTATCGTCGTGGAAGAGGACCCCAGGGCTTGCCCTGGGCCAGTGTCATTTTGCCAATTGAATGCCAAGGTCATACTCTACCTAATATTCCTCAGACCCGGGCTGCTTCTGGAACTTTCTTTTGGCACTATTTGTTAATTATCTTTGAAGCTTTTCACCAAATAAATAACAAATTCCTGAACACAAGGATAGCCCCTTTATTTTTTTTCTGGAGGTCTTTACAGACCCAGAGCCAGAGCTGTCCCCTAAAAAGGCAAATGGGACAGTCATCCAGGCCCCGTGGCAGCCAAAGCCAGTACTCTGAGAGGGATACTGGGCAGAACAGGAGCGGGAAGGAAAGCTTCCAACAGCTGGGGGTTCAAACTGAAGAAAGTGAGGATCAGAGGGCCTCATTCCTCCAGCCAGAACATTTCCAGATGTGTCCAAGGTGACATGTCTCTCCCAATCCACAGATACTTTTTGTGGTTTTGCTTAGAAGTTCAAGGTCAGCTCTCATGTCTTTGTTTAATTTTAAAGTGAGGCTCATTGTAGCCAGATTTCCCCTGAACTGCCTGGATGCAGAGAGGAGGGGCCTCACCCCCGCAGCCTGCCCAGCCTCACCCTCTCTGGAGATCCCCCCTGACTCAGCCTCATTCCCTGCTATCCTTCCCACCTCCTGCCCCTTGTTGTTCCAGCTCTTGCTGGGCAGTGGTGTGGGGACGGTGCGTCTCTATGACACGGAAGCCAAGAAGAATCTCTGTGAAATCAATATCAACGACGACATGCCCAGGTGAGCTGGAACCCACCCCTCACCATCAAGGCTGCAGGTTGCCAAGTGTGGTCCATAGGGCTGGTCCTTTCCTGAGCCTTGTGCCCCATCTCCTGTGCAGGACAAGCCTCAGGACCGAAGTGTGCCGTCTCTCTGTGGGCAGGCAGAGGGTCTGACCCAGGCCCATGTGTGTTGCAGAATCCTGTCTCTTGCGTGCAGCCCCAATGGGGCCTCTTTCGTCTGTTCGGCTGCAGCTCCTAGCCTCACTTCCCAGGTAGACATCTCAGCACCAGACATCGGCAGCAAGGGCATGAACCAGGTTCCTGGCAGGCTGCTGCTGTGGGACACGAAAACCATGAAGCAGCAGGTACGGGCCTGCCCTGTGGCTCTCCCTGGGGTGGGGCACACTCTGCATTCCTCTGGGTTTCTGAGGAGCCTCTTTTGCTTTGGTCTCCTCAGATTTTTAATAAAGCTTTAAGTGTTGAAAAGTAGTACACTCCAACTGGGGATATTGTTAGCGACATGTCATTGAGAATTGTGCTACAAACTTAGAGGTCACCCAGAACCTACCAAAGGGCCCCTATGGTTGATTTTTGGGAGAGGACCCGTGGCTCCTTCTGACATCCTGTTAACTTAGAATTGTGTGAGAATTATAGCAGCATCAGCCAGCAATAACAAGGACACATGCAGATTCATAAGAAGCAAGGTGACCAGACAGCCTGTGAACCTGCTTCCAGGGGACCTAGTCACCCTTCAGAGCTGAGGATCCCTTCCCCCAAGACAGTAATAGTTGCTGCAGCTGCCACCCTAAGCCCCAGAGAGATTGAATCTGATAAGGCAGTGCTGCTTCCTGTTGAAATTATTCGTTTCAGTGCTCACAACTCATATGGCCTTTATGTTAAGCGCATTGTTTCCTGATGCTGCTGGACACTTGAGAGCCCCTGCTTTCAGTTGGGTCCTGTTCTACATGTTCAGTTTGCACTGTCCTGCATCTGCCTGTAGAAGCAGTCTGTGTTCCCTTTGGGTCTCTCAGACCTCTCAGGCCCGGGTCACACCCAAATTCTTGACCTCCACTCCTTGCCACATACATTCGTCCCCCCATAATTTTCCTCACTTTGGCAAACATACGTCACTTAGAAATTGAGGATCTTGGCCGGGTGCGGTTGCTCATGCCTGTAATCCCAGCACTTTGGGAAGCCGAGGCAGGTGGATTGCTTGAGGCCAGGAATTCAAGTCTAGCCTGGGCAATATGGTGAGCCTTATCTCTACAGAAAATTTAAAAATTAGCCGAGTGTAGTGGTGCTCACTTGTAGTCTCAGCTACTTGAGAGGCTGAGGCAGGAGGATTGCTTGAGCCTGGGAGGTGGAGGCTGCAGTGAACTGATGTGGTGCTACTTCATTCTAGCCTGGGTAACAGAATGAGATTCTGTCTCAAAAAAAGACAAAAAACAAACAGAAATTGGTGTTCTTCCCAGACCTGTCCTTCTCCCTCTGCTCACACAGTCCATAAGCAAATACTGCCAGTGTGTTTCCAGTCTGACCACTTCTCTGCATTTCCAGGGACATACTCTAGACCTGTCTCTCATGCCCCTCCCTGCCCACTGTCCTGTCCACTAGTTTAATTCAATTCTTCTTAGTTCGTGGCATCTTGTATTTTCCGCTAAAGCTCTTATTGCAATTTGTAATTGTATGTTTACCTGTGATTTTCAAGTTTTTAATTAAACATTGAATACATACAAAAGCTATTGAAATCATAGGTATATAATATAATGAGAAGAAAAGCAGTACAGTGAGTACCCACCCATCACGGTTTATACAGAGCATCACCAATACACTTTAGCTCTTGTGTGGCCCTTCCCAATCTTGGTCTTTTTTCACTTCCAGAGAGAATCTGTCTTGAATTTTGTCATACTGTTAGCTTTCATTTTTTTTCTTTTTTGAAATGGAGTCTTACTCTGTCACCCAGGCTGGAGTGCAGTGGTGTGATCTCGGCTCTTCCCAGACTTGTCCTTTTCCCTCTGCTCACACAGTCAGTCCATAAGCAAATGCTGCCAACGTGTTTCCAGTCTGACCACTTCTCTGCATTTCCAGGGACTCTGCCTCAACCTCCCAAGTAGCTGGGATTACAGGTGCCCATCACCACACCTAGCTAATATTTTTTTATTTTTAGTAGAGATGGGGTTTGACCCTGTCTCAAACACCTGTCATAAGGTGATCCACTTTGGCCTCCCAAAGTGCTGGGATTACAGGCGTGAGCCACCACCCCTGGCCTGCCTTACATTTTAAAAATTACTTTACCACATTATTACATATCCCTAAACAACCTAATTTATGTTTTGTGTGTTTTCTGACTCCATATGAATGGAACCACAGTATATCTGTTTTTCTAGAATAGCTTGTTGTATTCCAGGCTGAACACTGATTCCCTAACCTTGTGACTTGGTCTGTCCTCTGGCTGCCTTTGCTAAGACCGGCGCATTAGCTCTCTGTGTAATTGGCATTCCTTTGTTGTCTTTTCTTTCTGGCTGCTTTTAAAATCTTCTTATCTGGCTCTCTGGATGTGGATTTTCTGGCTTTTAAGTTTTAAAATTTATTTTTTTAAAGTTCTGCCTGGGATTTGGTTTCTGAATTAGAGCATCTGTGTCTTTGGCCAGTTCTGGAAAATTCTCAGTCATCATTTTTTCCAGTATTGCGGTTCTCTGATCATCTCTTGCCTTCCGGAACTCCCATTCCATATGTGTTAGAACTTGCTTCTTCCTCTTTTTTGTTTCTCTTTGCTGCATTCTTGATAACAATTTCTTTGGATCTAGGAGTTTGCTAATCTCTACTATATCTAAGCTTCTGTTTCATCTATTTATTAGGATGGTAATTTCAGTTATTGTGTTTCTCATTTTTAGAAGCTCAGCTTCATTTTCTTCAAACCTGCTTTGTCATGTTTTTAGTCTCTCATTTTTACCCATATTTTCAATTCCTTCTTTTATTTTGTTGAACAATTGAATATGCTCGCATGTTCTGCATTATAAATCTAATGTTTGAAGTCTTTGTGGGTCTGATTCTGCTCTGCTGGTTCTGGGTGCGGGATCCTTTTGCCTTATTTTCCTGTTTCTTATGAATTGTGATCACAGTGTTGTTTCTTGGACCATTGTCTCTGAGAATATTTTGAGGCTTGGATTGGAGGTGCATTTCTTGGATTTGCATTAATTTTTGCCAGGTTTTTCAGGGCACTACCAACTCCTGACAACTTTAAAATAAACTCATAAAGATTGTGAATTAGGGTCATAAGCCCATGTCAGGGCTAGCTTGTGGTTATGAATTTCCAGGGAGGTAAGTTTTCTTGTTTTCCCTCTCTGTGAAGTAGGTTTATTTCTAGTTCACTCCTGCACTGAGGGTATAGCTCTTTGGAGTCACAGTTCCATGTGACGGGTTCTTACCGCCTGACCTTGAACAGATCACACATTGTTGTCTCCAGGCTCATGAGCTCTTCATGGGTAGCAGAGTGGGAACTTGAGTCATATGGATCTGATTAATGCCCCAGAGTGAAAGCCAGCTTTGGAGTTTGCTGATTCTCCGGGTTCTTGCTTTCCCTTAGTTTTGGCTTTAGAGGACTTTTTATTTGCTAGCTCAGTACTCTATGTGTATTTTTTTTTTCTCTTTTTTTTGGAAACGGAGTCTCGCTCTGTTGCCCAGGCTGGAGTGCATTAGTGAGATCTCGGCTCACTGTAATCTCCACCTCCCGGGTTCAAGTGTCTCTCCTGCCACAGCCTCCCAAGTAGCTAGGACTATGGGAGTGTGCTACCACCCCTGGCCAATTTTTTGTATCTTTAATAGAGATGGGATTTCACAGTGTCAGCCAGGATGGTCTCAATCTCCTGACCTTTTGATGCACCCGCCTCGGTCTCCCAAAGTGCTGGGATTATAGGCTTGAGCCACCGCACCTGGCCCCTCTGTGTATATTTTAAATAACATTCTATCTTGCATTTTTAATTTCAGTAGGATTATTTAGGGTTCCCAGGGTTCCATGTTGTTTGAAATGATAGTCTTCATTAATTATCTAATTAATAGACCCTGTGTTCTATGAGGTGGTTTTGTTTGCTACTGTATTTCTAAGTGTTTCTATGGGGAACTGGTAGATTTTTTAGTGTTGTCTGTCAGGAAAGGTGGTCGATGAAGTGTTATTTTCTGATGGCAATAAGACTTTTCAATGAGAATTTGCTTGGAATGCATTCTGGGTGAAGTGTAGGTTGCTAAGATATGTATTATATATTTTATAATGGAGCAAGTGTGAATGATTATCTCTCTATGGAAACCAGAATGTGTATAGGCACAGAGACCTTGTTCTCAAAAGAGCACAGATGGTCACTGGCACAGCACTTTGGCAAAGGCTCAGATCTACATTTCCAGATTACATAAGGGAGGAGCTGGTGGAAAACCCAGTCTAGGGCACCTGTCTGCTTTGGAATAAGCAGTGTGCCTGGGCTGAGTGAAGATCTACTACTGGTGTTTTTTGTTTTGTTTCAATAGCTCCAGTTCTCCCTGGATCCAGAACCCATCGCTATCAACTGTACAGCCTTCAATCACAATGGGAACCTGCTGGTCACAGGGGCAGCAGATGGTGTCATCCGGCTGTTTGGTATGCAAGTGTGCTCATAGTAATCCTTGATCCCTCCTTAGATGTCCCAGGGATTTTTTTTTTTTTTTTTAACCAGTGTTGGATGTTTTTGCCAGCTGGGCTAGAGGCTTTTGCAAACCGTGACTTCAGATGCATGTACTAGAGCTTAACTTTGGTTGGCATTTTGAAAACACCCACCATAATAAACTTGCCCATAGTTAGCGTCAATAGACATGGGAGGGGGTAGAGCTCAGCAGTCCTTGAGTCTTGAGCTGTTCCTTCTGAGTCCTTGTCACCTGTGTGGGATCTAGGAAGGCACACAGGAGTACTGCCATCCTGCCCACTTGCTGTGGGTAGCTCATTCTCAAAAGCATCAGAATACCCTGGCATGCTGTGTACAAATCCCCAGGTCAGGCTGTGTCCCCAGGAGACATTCCCAGAGCCAGAGCCTGGGCTGGGGCGAGGTAACTATATCTTTAGGGGATTCCCAGGGTGCCTGTGGGGAATTTACAGAGGGCAGTTTCTTGGGTGTCTTCTTAGATGTAGGGATCGCCAGATGAGCTCCCCACAGGGACTCCTGAGCCTCACTTCTGACCTGGTAAAAGATGCTGCTTCTGAGGCTTGGAGATGCTGCTCTGATGCTCCTCAGAAGCAGCCTGCCCTCTTGGGCAGGGGCAGCTTTATGGCACTCATTGGGTCCTGGGTACCCTTGGCCTCCAGAACAGCCATCAGCCTGAGTAGAGGGGAAGGGGGGCTCTTGCTGCAGGCAGATGCCTTCTGCAGAGCCCTGGTCAGGATGTGATTGGCGATGTCTCATTGCCTCAGACATGCAGCAGCATGAGTGTGCGATGAGCTGGAGGGCCCACTACGGGGAGGTCTACTCTGTGGAATTCAGCTATGATGAGAACACCGTGTACAGCATCGGCGAGGATGGGAAGGTAGGCGGCCACACAATTCAGATAAGAGAGCACCGGGATGACATGGGCTGGCAGCCAGTTGTGGCCATACTCGTTACTAGCTCTATGACCTCAGGCCTCTTTTTGCAGCATTATCTGTAGATAGGGTTAAACCAGTAATTCGTCTTACAATCTATATGAGGTTTCAGTGAGTTCAGCAGGAGTTGGCTCGTCTTATGAAAAGAAGTACCAAAAATTACTCATCTTACCATAGATGGATCTGTGGGGTCTGGATTTAGGGCTGAGTTTGCTTTGCTGGGCTTGGTAACGAGTGGTCCAGGATGTGTCCACTCATGGATGTGTAGAGTTTGCTGAGTGGCTGGGGACAGTTTAGATGCATACAGACCCCAGCAGAGCCCAAAGATGTGAAAAGGAAGCCAGAAAAAAAGGAAAAGTCAGTGTCCCCGGTAGATTCCCTCTGCAGAGGGTTAGGAACCAGGAACAGTGACCGCTCAGATGGGGTGCTGGCAGGGGCAGAGGTGGGAAAAGGATGCCCTTTCCATGTGTGCCTGCCTGGACCTTTTGGATTGGACACTATCTTTTTATCCATTAAAAGGAGTAACTACAAAATACATTCTTCATTTGAAAAGTATGGGAAGGGACTTCTACATTAAAGCTCTACTTCCTTCTTATGTGGGATGCTTAGTGAAGAGGTGGTCACAGCCAAGTCACCTGTCCATGGGGTAGGCTAGGGGATGATGTGCTATGGTAAGGAACAGAGTTTATAATGGCATCGCCCAGTGTTCAGTTGATTGTATGCCTAAGACACTGGAAATATATGTGGAATTTGTCCTTTGTACCTTATTCCTCAGACAGAAAAATCTAGTTGGGTTCTAACTCTATAATAATAATAGAGTTAGAGTATATAATAATAATAGATCACTTGAAACATTCCTTCTGCTTGAGAGACCAGGAATCCAGGCAAAGCCACTTGCTGTCCCTTTTCCTCTCCTAGGGTCAGACCAGAGGGAAAGAGAAGGGTTGGACTTTGATGTGAGGTTCCTGCCTCTTTTTCTAGGTTTTCTTCCCTAAAAAATGCTTAAATCATGTCCTCTCACCCCAAGCCCCTTTTCTGCCTCTGGCATTTGAAAGGCTTTTCAAGGATGTCAGCACTGTGGCTGGGAGAGGTGGGTCGCCCTTGCCAGCCTCTGCTCTATGTGGGTCCTTGCTCTTTCTTGAGGCCTGCATTGGCCAGCCCTGCTGAGAGCACCCTACTTGTGCCCTGTGACTGCAGTTCATCCAGTGGAACATCCACAAGAGCGGCCTCAAGGTGTCCGAGTACAGCCTCCCCTCGGATGCCACCGGCCCCTTTGTGCTGTCTGGATACAGCGGCTACAAGCAGGTTCAAGTTCCCAGGGGCCGACTCTTTGCTTTCGACTCAGAGGGCAATTACATGCTGACATGTTCTGCCACAGGCGGCGTCATCTACAAGGTAACTGGTGGTTGTGGGGGGTGGCAGTATCGTGGTGGGCGGGGGTTCCTCCCTGGAGGTCTGGACCATGGCCACTGAGCATGGCCCTCTGTCTCCGAGCTGCATGGCTGTGGAGATGTCTTTGACAATGGACGGGCAGCGCCTAGAGCAGGGGTATCCAATCCTTTGCCTTCTCTGGGCCATGTTGGAAGAAGAATTGTGTTGGGCCACACATAAAATACACTAACACTAATGATAGCTACTGAGCTAAAAGAAAAAAAATATATAATGTTCTTAAAACACAGATTTGTGTTGGGCCTCATTCAAAGCTGTCCTGGGCTTCATGTGGCCCATGGGCTACAGGGTGAACAAGTGTGGCCTAGAGCCTCCTTGTTGCAGGCTTGGCCAGGGCTGCTTTGCAGCTCAGGTGGGTAGAAAAGGTGGGATTGGGGCATGAGACCCCCCCATTCCCTGCTTATCCTTGACAAGATCCTGCCCTTTTTCTCCCTTCTTTCCTTGTGAATAACCTATTATAAAAATCACTCAGGAGTAGGGAGAAGAGTTTGGGGAGTGCTGGGATGGAGGAACATGTCCCCATCCAGGTCCCAGCTATGTGGTTTAATTTAGAACTCTAATCTGATGTAGATTTGTTAATTTATTGAATGTGCCAAGGGTCAAGTATATTCCAGTCCATGTTTTTAAAAAAATGTTTTAAATTCTTAATTTTTGTGGATACATCCGTAGGTCTATATATTTATGGGCAACATAAGATGTTTTCATATAGGCATGCAATGTGAAATAAGCACATCATAGAGAATGGGGTATCCATCCCCTCAAGCATTTACCCATTGCATTACAAACAATTCAGTTACATTATTTAAAAATACACAGTTATTATTAACTATGGTCACCCTGTTGTGCTATCAAATAGTAAGTCTTATTCATTCTATTTTCTTCCCCACCCAGTCCATGTTAGAGACAGAAATTTGAGGGTGCGATTTGTCAAGCCATAGTGTAAGTTGTCCACATTATTTTCTGCCCCTCAGTTTACACATTTGTTTTAGTTCTTAAGTCAGAACTTACTTCATGTAGTTTTAAGTATAAGTGTCTTCTATTTTACTGGTATCACCTTGACTAGTGATGAGGGTTTGTGGCATAGCCTAAGCTACTGTGTCTGGTACCGAGTGGATCCATTCTCAGCCTGCGTGATACTTTTCAGTTATTTGCCCAGTGGTGCTGGTTGTGTAGGAACATAGTCCTTCAAAGTGGGACGTTCTCAGCAGCTCTTGCTGCCACAGCCCACTGACCAGTCAAGGGCATGTGTTTTGGATGGCAGTTTTGTACTAGGCATTGGACCAGGCACTGTGGCATGTATGAAGGAGATACAGAATATGATCTCTGCTCTCTTGGGGTGCACACTCAGACAGTACCAACAAAGGAAAGCAATGCGGAGTTGAGCAGCTCAGAGAAGGGGGGACTGCGTCCTTGGGGAGGTGGGAGGCTGTGGACTGGAGGCCTTGGAAGCAGGAGGAGAGGAGGAAGAGGAGCTGTTGGGTAGATGGAGAGGAAGGCAGGTCTTGGGGCCCCACATGGGCAGAGGTGAGCAAGAGCTTACAGTGAGGCAAGGGGTACTGCATGTGGGCCTCCTAGAATGTAGCCTGAAGTGTGCACAGCAGGACCTGGCTTGCTGTCAGCTAGGCTCCTCTTTTCTGTGGAGCAGGATTATGTCAGTTGCCTTTGCCCTTTCCTTCAAAATTAGCTCCATCATTTCTCATAACTGATATTTCCCAGTGGAGACACTGTAAAACGCTTTCCATTTACAAGCCTGATCTTACTTAACTCTTGAAAGGTTTGTTTTCATTGTATTTTAGGTGGGCCGTTCAGTACTTTGCTTTTTGTATGGCTGTATGTGTGTATGTGTATGTATTTTATTCTTAATCATGCAGCCTTTGTCATTTGATCTGATCAGTTCCTATGATTTACAGTCAGTCAGACTTGCTGTATGACCAGTTAGTGGGTTGAAAGATTTTCCTCTGTAGAATTTAAAAAATGTGAATAATGAATTACTTAAGGAATATATTGAACTACATATCCCACTTTTACAATCTATGAACAATTTAATTTATGGTTTTTGTAAGTATTTTCGCTATGAAAGCTGAATACTGCATTGTCTCCTGTTCACAGTTATTATACATAGTGGTACTGATAGTAATTTAGTTTGCTCCTAACTTCTCTTCCGTGTTAGTGCCCTAGCACCCTATCACACAGGATTGCTGGCTAGCTAGCGCTGGGGTTCAGAGGAGAGCCATGTTTCTGCATTAACTGAAGGCTCCCCCAGGGCTAGCACTGTTCTGGGTGCAGCAGCCTGGCCCTCTCACAGGAGAGAGCTGCCTGAGGCCCAGCTGTCCTGCAGCTTGCATTCCTCAGCATGGAACGTGAACCTTCAACAGATAAGCAGATTCATGAGCACATGTCGGGTAGTGAGAAGTGATGCTGTAGTGAGAACAACCAGTGTCTGTGCAGGACAGGCACCAGCCCACAGCAAGTTCAAGGTGGCTGAGAAAATGGCATCTTTTAAGGAGCCTCTCAGGGGCGGGTTTTCCGCTTCAGATGGACCAGCTGTAGTTGGGAAACTGAAGGCGTTTCCTGGTTCAAGAAGTTAAACCGATTTTCTGGAAAGGTGGGCAGGTGTCTGGCCACATCCTCAGGTTGGCCACTGAAAGTGGATCAAGTGTGTTAGTGGTGTCTGCTGATGCCTCCTCCTCTCTCTTGTCTTCTTGCAGCTGAGTGGCGATGAGAAGGTTCTGGAGAGCTGCTTGAGCCTGGGTGGCCACCGAGCCCCTGTGGTCACTGTAGACTGGAGCACTGCCATGGACTGTGGGACCTGCCTCACTGCCTCCATGGATGGCAAGATCAAGCTGACTACCCTGCTGGCCCATAAAGCCTGATGGCCTGCCCCAAGGGCTACCTGAGGAAGCAGTATTATCTGGGGGTGGGGGAGATACAGGACTAGAAAACTGGGCGCTCCACTCCAGCTCCCTGCCAGTGCAGTGACTCTGCAGGGAAAGGCTGCCCAGGGGGCTTAGGCACTTCCATCTGCGGTGACTACAACGGGACCCATGTGGAGTAGGTGGCATATGCTTCCCAGAGACTGGTATCATGGCTGCGCCAGGAGCACACATGAGACTGTGGGAGGAAAGCTCCAGAGGAAGGAGGACCATTGAGGTGGCTACTGTGTTGGCCCAGTAGAAATTGACAGTATTTTGTATATATGTGCCCATTTTTCTTTTTTTTAAAAAAAGAATGCTCTTGTGGTCCCCTAGTGTCTCTAAGATTTGTGTCACTTTGCTTCAGTGACAGACCTCCCACCCTGCCTGGCTCTGCTGGCCCTGCTGAACCTCCCCCAGGCTCTCCTGTTGCTCTGCCATGGAGCAAGTTCAGCTCTCTGTCCATTCTGCTGGGTGACAAGGTTTTGTAGTTCCTGTTTCTCTGGGCTTAACTCAAGGCCGCAAAGTTCTTTTTCGTCCCTGAAAGAACGTTACAGAACGTTATCAGGGTGAGAACAGGAACTGAGGCCTCTGCCACTGGCTGCCCCTTTAATCCAGTGGCTGCTATTTCTTAAGACGGGCTAAGCGTCTCTTATCTGGAATGCTTGGGACAGAAGTGTTACGGATTTTAGATTTTTTCAGACTTGGAATATTTGCATATATACATAACGAAGTATCTTGGTAGATCCCATGTCTAAACATGAAGTTCATTCATGTTTTATATATACCTTATACATGTATCCTGAAGGTAACTCTATACAGTATTTTAATTTTGTACATGAAACAAAGTTTTGACTGTGCTCAGGTGTGGGATTTTCTACTTGTGGTGTCATGTTGGTACTCTAAATTTTGGGGCTGGGCATAGTGGCTCACGGCTGTAATCTCAGCACTTTGGGAGGCCAAGGTGAGTGAGTGGATCACTTAAGGTCAGGAGTTCGAGACCAGCCTGGCAAATATAGTGAAGCCCTATCTTTACTAAAAATACCAAAATTAGCCGGGCGTGGTGGCGGGTGCCTGTAATCCCAGCTACTCTGGAGGCTGAGGCAGGAGAATCGCTTGAGCCCAGGAGGCAGAGGTTGCAGTGAGCCAAGATCACACCATTGCCCTCCAACCTGGATGACAGAGGGAGACTCCATCTCAAAAAAAAAAAAAAAAAAAAACTTTTGGGTTCTGGAGGATTTTGGATCTTTGGGTTAGGGATGCTCGACCTGTACCTCTTTCATTTGGCGGCTCCTCTCCTTCCTCCACTGAACATCCTTGTGGAAAGGTGACAGCTACCTGCACCACCTGCTGATGAATGGTGAGAAGGTTCAGAGCAATAGGGCCAAGTTGCTGGTGGGCACCTGGGGTTCGGGCCAGCCCAACTGTGACTGAACCCACCTGTGGCTGAGCTGAGCATCAACCAGCTGTGTCCACACCCGGCCTGAGGCCTTCCCTCTCCTCCCTGGCTGGGGTGGGACCTTGAAGAGGCAGATCCTTCCATTAGGTGAGGAGCAACAAGAGACCTGTTCCCCTTCTCCCTCTTGCTTTTCACAGCTGAAGCGGAGCTTATGGGAGTCACTATTAGAGTGAAGGGCCTGGGCTTTGGCCTTCGGTGCCTGGCAGGGGTGACCTTATCACTGAGATGGGGAAGCAGCTGCCATGAGTCATTTTAGTCTCTGAGCTCCAGCCCAGTTCTGGAGGCACAAGGCTGGAGTAGGGATACTCCTGGTTACCTGCTTTAGGAAAAGCACCAAATAAATTGGCATTAAAGTCTTGGCTGTGTTCTGGGAGTTGAGGGAAAAGCAGGGAGGTATTTAAGTGGCTTGACTGAAACACCAGAGACAGTAGTAAGTAGTTATTTACTGATTTTTACCCATTTCTACTCTGGTAATCCTCCCTACAAATGAAGAAAACCAAGATTTCTTCATCTATTATTTTTCCCCATCTTCTGTATTGAAACAGTGTCTTATCTCACGCAGTGACTCTGTAGGACATTTAGAAAGGTGGTCATGGGTTTCATTGGAGTAAGAATGTATTAATGTTTCCTCTCTTCATCTCAAAATTTCTGTCTTATTACCTTTTCTTTCCTCTTAATACCATCTCTACAGTTTGCTTACATGCTTTAAGGATCACAGAGACACAAAGAACATTTGAACCCTAGCGCTCCTCTCATGCCACCTCCTCCTCCCCCCAGGGGAGCGCTCTTCCTCAAATAAAGCATGTTGGAACTTCAGCTTCTCTCTCCTTCCACAGACCTGCTTGGCGCCTGCCCAAGAACCCAAGCAAGACTCCTCCATTGTCTTGGTTGAGGGCGGCATACAAGAAACCTCTTTGTCAGTCCCAGCCTCAGTTTCCAGCCAAGGTGTTGGCCCTCAGCTCTGGGGTGGGCTGTACCGAGGGCCTGGTGGCAGGTGCACTCCCCACTTCCTCCCTCTCTTCAGATACCTGCTGGTATTTGCCTTTTCTGCTTCATGGCCTCTGTCAGGACTTGGCTGTGTTCTGGGAGTTGAGAGCAAGTATTTGAATGGAGAGGACCTCATAGCCAGTCCCCATTCAAATGCTTTAGGAGTTCAACATAATGTTTTGAAATATGTATACATTGTGGAATACAATGCAGAATGATTATATCTAGCTAACTGACATGCATTACCTCATATGATAACATTTTAGCTGTCAGTTAAAAAAAAAATTCCCCAATCCCCCAAATGCTTTGGGTGCTGACTCCAATCTGTGCAAATCACACAGTTTGGATTCCTGACCCCTGCCTAGGGCAGGGAGCATCTCTCCCTTCAGACAGCTCTTTATGTACATTTGTTTCCTGCTCTTCCGGACTCATTTTCAGCAGGCTATGGAAAGAGGTTTTAAGGAGAGAAATGAAATGTGCAAGGGGTGGTTCCGTTAAAGAAAAACTTAGTGATACTCGTTAAAGCACAGTAAAGACCACCATCTCCATAGGTATAGGGACCACTGCAATGGGGTCTTGCATGGGGGAGAGAGATTGGGCTCAACTCTGAATACAGGGTGCACAGTGGGAACTCATAGTCAAGAAGCAGGGTGGTGGTTGGGGTCTGTGAATAGAAAATTACTAAGAGGAGCCATCAGGGTAAGAGGGATTCTGGTGAAACTGACCTAACAGGACTGTTGCTTAAGACAGGCCAGGGAAATAGACCACTCCGGGATGGTGGAGGGTGAGGAGCCTGATAAGGCTTGGAGGGTGATCAGATATCCAAGGGGAAAGGGGTTTTGCTAAGACTGGATTTTACAAGGAAGCGCACAGACGGGCCTCGCAGAAGACTCAGAAGCCTGACTGAAGCTTGCACCTTAAGCCTCTCTGTCAGTTATTCTAATTATTGCCAAGGATTTTTTTCCCCCGAAAGTGACAAGGCAGAATAGCCAAGTATTTTATGTTCCTTTATTCACAAGGAAACGATGCTTCTCCACCCTAGCCCGTGAGACCTGGGCTTGTCGGGGCTCAGCGGGTGAGAGCCGGGACCCTGGATGTCAGTGACCCTAACCCCTCACGGCTGCGGCGCCAGTCCCACGCGAGACTGCCCTCCCCGCGCGAGACACGCACCCCAGCTGCGGCGGTTCGGTTGTGACCTAAAGGCACTGGGGCCGCCCCTTCAGCCTTGCTATCTGGACTCCGTCCCTCGCGACCCGGGGCTGATGGCGGAGATCCAGCCCCACGGGTGTCGCTGCGGCGGGGGAGCAGCTCAGGGGAGGGAGAGAGGTCTCCGAGCTCGCTGCGCCCGGGTGTGGGCGGCACCCATTCTAGTCGCCTATTTGTTGCGGATCACGTTTCAGATAGCTGTCCCGAGTTCCCATTTGGGGGCAGATCCTCCTCCCCCCCACTTATTGGATACGGAGTCTCGCTCTGTTGCCAGGCTGGAGTGTAGTGGCGCGATCTCGGCTCACCACAACCTCTGCCTCCCGCGTTCAAGTGATTCTCCTGCCTCAGCCTCCCGAGTAGCTGGGATTACAGGCTTGCGCCACCAGTCCCAGCTATTTTTGTATTTTTAGTAGAGTATTTTTCACCATGTTGGCTAGGATGGTCTCGATCTCTTGGCCTCGTGATCCGCCCGCCTTGGCCTCCCAAAGTGCTGGAATTACGGGTGTGAGCCACTGCGCCAGATCTTATCAGATCAACCTTGTAACCTCAAAACGCCGCAGGGGAAGGCCTCACAGCGGGGATTTCCAGTCCGGGCTCAGGCCTCCTTTGCACTGCGTCAAGCCAGGAGTGTGGTTTTTAACTAAAACTCAGCGCCGGCGCCACGTGACCGCGGCGGAGCCCAGCGTCCTGCGCGCGAGCAGAGGAGACCCCCTGGGGCCGCCACCCGAATAGTAAGCGTTAGGAAGGACTCCTCACTTCTAAGATAACAAACAGAGGCCGGGCTCCCATCCTCCTCCTGTACGCGAGGACTGCCTGATCCAGCAGGGGGCGCTCGACCTGGTTTGAGGGAATTCCCGGCGGGGCTTTCAAAAACGCTCCCTTTTCCCTTCCGCTAACTTCAGGGGCCGGGAATGGACACTTTCACTTTCCTCAGGTCGGGCCGCGCCGCCTAGTTGGCGTTCACAGCGCGCAGGAAACTGGGTGCCGGCTGGGTACACAAGCATGGCCAGGGTGAGGCACCCCCAGACTTCCCAGTGAGCCAGCGGCCGGGAGCCGGAAGTGCCCCGGGAGCTGGGACTGCGAGGGCGACGGGAGCGCGCCAGGACCGGAAGTCACCGGAGCTCGGGAGCGCGCGGGGCCCGGAAGACGCGGGCGGCCGGAGGTCCGCGGAGTTCGGGCGCCGGGCAGGACGGCGAGGCTTTAAGTTCCGGATGGGGTGCGGGTCCCATAAACGTCCGGAATTTGCCTCCGGGCTCCGCTCTGGAAGCTACGAAGGGGCACGAGAGCCGGAGCAGGGGACCCTGAGAGCAGGGAAACCAGTAGCCAGGTCGGAGGAGCGCGCAGCAGGTCGGCGCCGCCAGCGCGGGGACCGGCCCGGAGAGCGAGGGCGGGCTGTGAATGGGCGGTGCATCGCGTTCCCGCGGGTCCCGGTTCCGCTCAGGCAGGGAGCGGCTGGGATGGGTCGGTCTGAGGTCGGTCCACGAGCGCGGAGCCCGGGAGCCCCAGCTTCTGGAAGGTGCTGCGGCCGGCCCTTCGGGGGAGAAGCAGGGCGGGGAGGTACGGGGTTTGGAGGCTGCAGGACCTGGCTGTGAATCCAGCCAGCTGGTTTCAAACTTTTCTGTGATCTTCTGCAAGTTAACTAAGTCTCAGTTCCTTGTTTGCGAAGTGTACTTCATATGCACCCCAGGGTGAAAGAAATTTGTCTGCATAGACTGCAGCACTGTGGGCTTGGGAGGCGCCTTAGTGGGTAGGAGTCACTAGTATCACTGTCTGACTTTTGACAGAAATTAAGGTGCATTGGCAAAGGTGTGCCCCGTGGCCGGACAGGTTGGGAGGAGGGCCTGCTAATATTTTTTCTTAAATTGTAAACAGCCATATGGATGAGCAGTATATTATCAAATTATGATTCGGAGAGAACTATCGCTGACTACCGTTTTCTGGGCAAACCTCTGCTTCAGGAGCTTCTGGCTTGATTCTTAAGTGGAAGGTAGAGACCTAGGCACTCTGAGTCAACTCCTCTCTGGTTGAGGACTGAGCTTCGGGATTGCAGAGTGGAGGCAGAACAGTTGGGATAGGGAAAAGAGAGGCCAAACTAGATCTGAGGCTGCCGTGGGCCAGGGGCCTCAGGGTCTACCTACTGGCACAGTGATGCCCCCTGGCTCCTATTGCTGGTTCACGTTTGACCAATCAGAAGTCTCTTTAGCTTAAGGGCGGGGTGTTGGCCAATGAGACCTTACTGTGAAATAAAATGGCTTCAGTTTGTTGTAACTCAGTCACCATAGAGGAATGGAGAAATCTGGAGTAGGGCAGATGAAAGGCCATTAAGGGGTATTTTAGGGATTGGATGGGCTGGGCACCGCGAGGACAGTGGCATTTGGCGTGGTAATGAGAAGGAACATTAGAGGCCTCCGCCTCCTTCCTTTCCTCCTGTGCCGAGTCAGCACAGATGCTGCAGGGAGGTATCTCTGGTTGGCTGTGGCTGCCTGTGGGGGCACCAGCTTTGGGGAGGTCAGAGGGCTCTCCAGCTGCCGTTCTGCTCGCAATCACACCTGCTTGATACCTGTGAATGGCCTTCTGAATCTCCTGGGCCCTGCTCACCTCTTGGTCACTTCTGGCCTACCCTGCACTGACGAGTAACTGCCTGATGACTGGAGGTATTCTAGCTTATTGGAATTCACTGGCCTTTATTGTTTTTTGTAGGAATCAAAGATCAACTCCCACTGAGGATAAATGGACGTGTAATTCTGGGTGTGACTAGAGAGTGAGATTTGCCTTCCTGAATTAAAAAGCAGGTCATTAAGCTTGGGCCCTGACACTTCTTTGTGAGAAGGTACAGAGATGGAAACCTTACAACCTGAGACCAAAAAGAGGGTCCTTCCCTCATGGCTGACAGCCCAGGTGGCTGCAAAGAATGTGGCACCAGTGAAGGCCCCCAAGAGGAGGAGAATGGCAGCAGTACCGGTGGCAGCAGCAAGGTGCGACAACCCTGGTCAGAGGACTCATGCAAAACGCGAGTGGAGCAGGGGCCCCCACGGTCTGGGCAGGGTCTTCCAGTTGAGGCAGAACAGCAAGATGGGTGGGTGTTTCAGTCTGATCATCTCCTGAGATCTTAGGAGGTGGATGGGCTGCCGGCAGGAGGCAAAGCGGGTTGACCCTTGAGGACGCCCTCACTTCTGTCTCCGCACTGGTGAGTGCTCTGCTGTCAGCACACACACGGTCGCTTCTCCATGTCAGCCAGACCCTGATGCCAGTTGTCCAAAATGCCAGTCTCTTCTTTTGCAACAAACATGGTTACATTAGATGGGTAAGATCAGGGGTAGGGTCTGGTCTCCTGAGTGGTGCCTGCTCTTCCTGTGAACAGACCTTCAGGGATGGACAGATGAGCAGCAGCTTCAGGGCCAGCAAGAGATCAGTAGCTGGGGAGTGAGTTAGTTGAAGGATGGTAATTGCTGGAGGGGAGTGTCTCCAGGCTGCAGCATCAAGTGTGCTCTCCCCTCCCCCCATCAAGTGGGTGTTCCCTGTTTCCCGGTCCGGCTCCTCCTCTAGGGTTTCCTAACTGACAGCCCTCCCTTGTGATGGCTGCCATGTTTCCCTAAATGTGGTCCTGCTTTCAGGTTCCTCTCGATGCAGCCTTGGCCTGAGGTCCCCTTCCTCTTGCATCCACGTGTGTGTTTCAGAGGCAGCTGTCCTTCCCTACTTCCAGATCCTTGTAGGGCAGTTGGTGGAAGGTGGGAGGCACCCCAGTGTTGCCTCCAAGAAGCCTGTGCCAGTCACTGGGCTGCAAGGCTGAGGAAATTGTGTCTGTGTCGGCGGAAGCTCCTCAGCTCAGAGGTGCTGGTGCCTCCTGCCTGGTGGGAAGGCATGGGGAAGAGGCCCTCTGGCTCCTGTTTTCTTTGTCCTTGTGAGATCTGAGAACCTGTGTCATCTGTGCCTTTCATGTCTTTGTTTCAGACTCCCTGCGACGAGGACTGTGTACTGCATGAATGAGGCTGAGATAGTTGATGTTGCTCTGGGAATCCTGATTGAGGTAAAGTCAGCTGAGCCTCTTACTCATGACCAGAAACTCTCCATGGGCAGAAGCTAGACTAGGCCCTTGGTCACTGTCAGTAAGAGAGACACCCTCTGCTGCAGGCTTCGTCGTCTTCCTCCTGCCCCTTGCTTCACTCTTGTCTCGGCCCTGCTCCCCAGGGCTCTCCCCATGTGGGTGTGCACCCAGGGGGTGGGTCTTTGGCGCTAGACGCCTGGGAGGGCATGTGTGTGTGAGGGAGAGCTACTGTGCACTAGTGTGGATGTGGACGGGATATGAAGTGTTTACCTCTTTGTGTTCTTGGAAAGTGTCCCAGTTGGGTAGATGACTTCTTAGCCATTGCCCCTCTCCTGAGCAGAGGCTGCTGAGCTTCCTGGCTTCTTGCAGTAATAATTGCAGTGCCTCAGAGTTGTACAGCACTCTATAGTTTCCCAGGTACCTTGAAAGTGTGTGTGTTATGTCATTTTAGCCTAGCCATAACCCTGTGATGTGGTTGTGTCAAGATGCTATTACAAGAAATCGAGCCTCCGGGACTTTTCCTAGTGCTAAGACGTGGGCCCACACCCAGGTTTTGTATCCTGGGCTCCTTCCATTCTGTCACCGGCCTTTCTAGACATGCTGCTTCCATTTGTTTCTTTTTCCTTTCCCCTCAACTAATCCTTATGTCTGCCTGCTTCTCTCCCAAGTGGGTCCTGGTTTCTTCAAGAGCTGAGAAGAGGGGGTCAGGGGCTGGAGTGGGGTGAAGAGAGGGTGGGTGCTCAGGATATGGGTGCATTGCCTGGCCTGCTCACATTGGCTTTGCTTCTGGATATATCCTATGTTACTGACAGACAGATCAGCATGTTAAGGAAATAAAACACGTTTGTTGAGCCTGCCATTTCCTGTACCCACAGAGCCGCAAACAGGAAAAGCCCTGCGAGCAGCCGGCCCTGGCGGGCACTGATAACCCACAACCCTCCCCTCCCTGCTCTGTGTCGCCTCACACGAGTTCTGGGAGCAGCAGTGAGGAAGAGGACAGTGGGAAACAGGTACCAGCCCCAGGCCTCAGCCCTTCCCAGAGGCCGGGGAGTTCCAATTCCCCCTCCAGCAGGAGCCCCGAGGAAGAGGAGGAAGAGGAGGATGTGCTGAAATACGTCAGGGAGATCTTTTTCAGCTAGGGCATAAACACTGAACTTCCTGCTGAGAGCAGCTGAGCTTCCACTAGTGCTGCTGGGCTGCTCGCCTGTGGGAATGGGGCTCTCTGTGCTCCCACCTTTGTGACTTCCTGGGCCTGGCAGATTCACTCCAGGCCTTGGGGCTGCCATTCTGAGTATGCGGAAGCCATGGCTCAAAAGAGATCCCATTCGAATCCCTCTGTATGTACTGCGCCCTCTCCCAGCTCTGAGGCGCTGGAATCCCAACTGTCTGTGGTAGTCAGTCACTAGGTTCCAGGGAGAATGATGTCATATGCTGGTCCAACTGACTGGAACCAAAGAGACAATACTTTTCAAAGAAAGGGATTGCAGCCAGGCGCACTGGAATTGCTACAGTTTAGTCCGCATGATCTCTCCTAAAGGAGGAAGCCTGTTTAAAAAATAGTTTCCATCATGGTCAATCAATGAGCTCCCACCTCTCCAGCCAGCCTAGAAGGCAAACGAGCTACCCACAGTTCTCTGCCCTGTCTGGGAGCTTGAGGCCACAGTGTACAGACTGGTAAGCCCAACAGGCCTCCTCCCTCAAGCTGCTACCTTGCTTTCACACGTACCTTGGTCCCCAGGCAGTTGCTATAAAGCAAGAAGGACAGCCCAGAAGAGACACTGAAGACAAGAGATCACACCTGAGTCCATGTTTCCACTTCTGTTTTCAGTGTGGCCTTGGACAGGCATAGATGAGTAAATCATTTGCCATACAGGTTTTCCAATACACAGGTGCTGGAAAATACACAAAATTCCCCAATGTGTAAGTTGTGCCAATGTCCTTTCCAGGTCCTGGTTGGAAAGTGGAGGGTGGCAGCATTTGTATGTGTACAACCGTCCAGTCCTGTTCACACTGATTTGGTGTCCTCCTGGGTCTCATCATGGGAGTGATTTGCCGGCAGATGCATCTGCTCTATCTGGCTTCAGGTCCAGGGAAGCTTTGAAGCAACCAAGGCTTTTCTTTGTGTCCCATGTGTCCTGTATTTGTCGAGTCACTCCGAGATCATTCCTGGGCCTGTGGGCGTGGAGTCCCAGTGGTGGCTCATGACAGCCCACTCACCATGGTGGGCCCAGTGGAAGCTCCCTGATCAGGGCCCCAGGGACACTGAGGTGCTCACTTTTTAAAAAAATGTCCTCATTTGTTGCCATAAATCTTTGCTAGGCTTCATTTGGCATTTTGCAAATCAGCCTGGACGTCTGGCCCCATGATGGGAATCACTCCCTCCTGAAGCTAGAGGAAGATTTGCTCAGATCCATTAATTAAAGCAGGAATTGTTGTGACAATGAGCTGCATGGTTTTAGGGAGTCTTTGGAAGCCTTGGAAGTCCTGAAGGACAGACAACCCTACACTAAGAAGCCACAGGTGTTCCGGCTGCCCTTGGTGTCCCTTGGCCTCCTTGATGTGGGGGCCCCACCTCTGTAATGGGTTCCATCTGCTGGAGCTGGAGATCAGTATTAGCTATAAAATGAGATGGCTGAAAAGATGTGCCACATCTGAGCGTGGCTGGAACTGAATCCTTGCAATCACATAAGCCTTTAGCAGCTCTCAAGCTCGCTCTTAGCCCTCTCAGTCCCCAGAGGGAACAGAACTGTGGCCATAAGCAAGAGGATGAGTAAGCCCTGGGCGCTGCCCAGAGCTAGAAACCCAGGCCCCAGGAGGGAGAGCCTGACCCACTTCCACACATAGGAGAGGAAGAGGCCCAGGCCGCCAGCCAGTAGCACGGAGGATGCACCTAGGAAGCCCACTGCCAGCCGCCACTCTCCCTCGTCACTGTTGCACCGGGCTAGGAGGAGAGGCAGGGGCACAAAGAGGGTGAGGACCAGGGCCCCGTACACACCAAGCCTGGCCAGGGCCAGGCCAACCCGAGGCACCCCCAGGGCCTCCAGCTCAGGGAACTGGTGACACTGTAGGGTGCCGATGTCCTCATTCCACAAGCAGAAGTTGTAGAAACCGATTCTCAGGTTGGGCAGGTCAGTGAGGTTGCCAGCCTTCCAGAGGAGAGCGTAGAACATCAGGGAGATGACCACAACCGTGAGGACCATGATGCTCACGAACAGGAGGTCAGCCCACCGAGGCCTTGGGCTGGCCATCTCTCCTGCCCTCTGCAGGGGGACCTGTGGGGAAGTCACAGCCGTCAGTCCAGCTCTCCCTCGCTTGCTCCCTGTGTCCTCACAAGCTCATGTTCTCCCTTTGGCATTTCTTACAAACCCATGGCAACCTTCCCTCCTACCCTGCCCTCTGCCAAAGGCCAGAAATCTGAGGTGACCTCCTGCCAGGATCCATTTGCTAGTAAGTCATTAGCTGCCCTCTGATTTGAGGTGGGGAGGAAAAGTCTCCCAGGCGGCTTTGAAAGCGTAAAACATCTTAAACTGAGCGAAGTGCCCTTTAGCCAAAGGCTTTGCTCCAGGATACAAGCCACTGGAAGCATTAGTGAGGGGATTTCTCGGATCTTTTTTGAAGCTGGGTTTTGAAGCTGAGGTGAAGGGCAAGGCCCACCCTTACTGGGGACCTGAAGATGGAGGAAGGTATTGGTTTTTACTACAGCTGCCAAGACAGCCATCTGGGGGAGCTGTAAGAACTACCCATTTCTGGGCCACAGATCGATCAAAGCCCAACTTTTGTGCTTAGGGCTGGGCAGTGGTGTTTCTGAAGCTCTGCAGTTCGTTCAAAGCTGAGCCTGGGTTGAGGACCACTGCCACACCCACTCTGATTTTGCCTGCTGTGTGCTGGGAACTCATTACTGGGCCAAGACAAGACATTACCTGGTGATGAAATCTCATTATATGTTCATGATTTTAAAAACTAATACATTTTTTTCTGACAATGGTAATATATGTTAATTATAGAAAACAATAGAGGAATTTTTTTTTTTTTGAGATGGAGTCTCACTCTGTCACCGAGGCTGGAGTGCAGGGGTACGATTTCGGCTCGCTGCAAACTCCACCCCCCAGGTTCAAGTGAGACTCCTACCTCAGCCTCTGGAGTACCTGGGACTATGGGCACCTGCTGTCATGCCTGGTTAATTTTTGTGTTTTGGTAGAGATGGGTTTCGCCACGTTGGACAGGCTGGTCTCAAACTCCTGACCTCAAATGATTCACCCACCTTGGCCTCCCAAAGTGCTGGGATTACAGGCTTTTGCAAAAACAACAACAACAACAAAAACCTTTTATCCCACCATACACATCATAAAACCACTGTTAATATTCTACCAATATTTTCTTCCTGTGCCGATGTATTTTTACATAATCATGCTGTTGAACATAATGTTTTTCACTAGATTTAGTAAACATTTTTCAACGTTATTAAATATTCTTCAAAAACATGATCAATGGCTGCATGATAGTTCACATGGAATCATCCATTACACTACCATTAGACAAATTGTTTCCACTTTACACCATTGTAAGTGATGGTCAGTGAAGATGCTCGTGTGAATCTTGTTTGGAATCTGATTTTTTTCTCAGGTGAGCTACCTATAAGTGCACTTGTTGGGTAGAAATATCTTTTAGTGATCTTGCTGAATATTGCCTAACTAGCCTACAGAAAACTTGCTATCATAGTTCGTCTAGTTGTATATAAAAGCGCCCACTTTGTTATACTCTTTTAAAACATTATTTTCACTGCTTTTTAAATCAGAAGGGCTTTGTCCAGTTGGCCTCTGAAACAGTGGTCTGTACACTGTACCTTTACATATGTGTATTTTCCAAAATGGGATAAGCTTTGGCTGATACGGTTTGGCTGTGTCCCCACCCAAATCTCATTTTGAATTATAGCTCCCATAATGCCCACATCATGGGAGGGACCCAGTAGGAGGTAATTGGATCATGGAGTGGGGTGGTTTCCCCATATTGTACTCATGGTAGTAAGTCTCATGATATCTGATAGTTTTATAAAGGGCAGTTCCCCTGCACATGTTGTCTTGCCTGCTGCCATGTAAGATATGCTTTTGCTCATCCTTTGCCTTCCACCATGATTGTGAGGCCTCCCCAGCCATGTGGAACTGTGAGTCCATTAAACCTCTTTTTCTTTATAAATTACCCAGTCTTAGGTATCTCTTCATAGCAGCATAAAAATGGACTAATACAACAGCATTCACAGCTGGGAGTGACTAGGAACACAGAGCTTCAGACTTTGTGAGGCACAAGATACTGGGGCCATGTTACCAAGTGGCCTCCTGGAAGCCCTGAGAAGGAGTCCCAAGTGGTGTTCAGCAGCAAAGTGAGTGGTGGCCCTGGGGAAGGACCCAGAGGCTACACAGCCCTGATGATCAGCTTCTTAGGGGACCCCTCTGGAGGAACAGGCCCCTCCTCTTCCACAGAGGTGACTGGAAGGTCTGTCTCGTTCCATACACTGCATTTGTTCTGTGAGAACAGAAAGGGACCAGTGGGGAAAAAACAACATGGAACAAGCTGAGAGAGAGGGCGGTTCCATTCAAAGGACCTGGTGTGTGCCAAAAATGAGAATAAAGATTGACCAGCAATTCCTTTGGCAGAGATGTGGGCACACTGGCCAGCAGAGAGCTGGGGCCTTGGGAGTACAGCAAGGGCAGGGTCCACACTGCCACCACCTCCCCTTGGATGCCACTGCTCCGGGCTCAGCAGCGCTGGGCCGTCTGTTCAGTTCTGCCCAGGTCTGCCTGTGGCTTCTGCTCCAGAGGAGCTGGGTGGGGACAGTTGGAGTGGAGGAGTGAGGGCTGTCCCGGGAGAGGCCCGGGCTGCCGCCTCCGGTGGCACTGTCTCTCAAAGGCTCTGGAGGTCCCGGGGCCAAGGACCTGAAGACCCAGGTTTGAATGTAGTTGAGAGATTCCTGGAGCAGTGATGCTTGTTACAGAAGGATTTATTGGGAATTGAAAAGATGGCTTTAGTCTGCACATTAGCAGCCTGGGATGATAAGGAGCTTTAACCATTTGAGTCTGTGGTATGGGAAAAATTGCCAACAGGAACATATTTTGTATGGTTTTGCTTATTTAGCAAATGGTGTAAAAGCCTATATTGGTGCTTTTAATGGGTTTGGGTATTTTAGGGTGTGCATGGAGTTCCAGGACTTCTCCGATTTACACCTACTGTTGTGCTGTGGAAAAGGTTTGACTTGCTCCATTGTTCAGGACCAACTGGGAAGGGACTTGGGGATGCCTTTGTTTAAACACTCCCTCTCACTTTTCCTATTTGAATTGTTACTCTGGGATTCCGCCCCCCCAAAAAAAATTATGAAACATTTTGCCTCGAAAACAGAGCTCCCTTTTTAAAAATTAACGTAGCTCCTCAGAGGGGAGATTGCATCAGCCACCTCGTGGCAGCTCCTGCCAGGCGCCAGGAGCCTTTGTTTTGACTTCCTCATTTTTCTGTCAACTGACCTTTTGGTGGTTTTAAATGTAGAGCAAAACAAGATAAAACAAGCCAAGAAGCCCAGGACCAGGCATGTGGCGAAGGTGGTGGGCCCTCACCTTTTGGCAGTCCCAGCTCCTATGAGGCTCTCCACTAACTGGTGCGACCTGGAACTTGAACTTGTAATTCTCTGGTGAGGCCCAGCTTCCACTCTTGCCTTGTGCAGTCTAGCAGCTGCTGGGCTGCTCAGGCTGTGTATTAATACATTCCCATCTGCCCATCCTCAGCTACTCCCCAGCTCCTAAAGTTCTACCCTACTTTCTCTTTATCTAAATCTGATCCATGCAGCATGGGCATTCATTCCTGGGCTCCTTCAGCCCACACTCTGGTTTAGCCATAAATTAGGATTTACTCTCCAGCCCAATGTCATGTCTCAGAGGAACAATCTTCATCTGTTTTGCTATTTTGATAAGCAGGGGCTCATTTTTAATTTTTATTTTTAAATGAGTGAATGAAATTGCTACATAGTCTCCCTGAATTCTTTCATGTAGGAATCTTGGTTACACATCTTAGGACAGCAGAGCTGCTTGAGTGAGGGCTGTGTTTAATGTCACATGCATGCCCAGCACAGTGCTGGCGTGGCCTATCCATGCCTTCCATTGGAACTATGGACAGACTTCAGGAACTTGTGTATGGAGAGGGTGGAGGTTAGTGCTCTCTTTCCCTAAACGTTTTGCAGTGGCAGCATATAGTTCTTTGGTTGGAAATCTCATGACACTCTTCTTCTCTACTTCTCCACGGGCCTACCCTGGTTTTTGTTTTTGTTTTTCTTTTCTTAAACAATCCTTTATCACAATGAACTTTTAAACTCCCTTTAATGATTAGCCAGTGTTTCCTTCAGAGTGCAAAGGGGAGACTGCTGAGTCACTGTGGCTATTTTTAGATGAACTTTTTCCTGTTTATAAAATAACATGCTGATTGCAGGAAACTAGAAGATACATGAAAGTGCAAAGAAAAGACTAAAATTCATCTGTGACTTCACGTTGTAGAAATAACCACTCTGAACAGCACACTTCTTTTATAGTGTTGTTTTACACTGTTGGGATTACGTATATATGTTTGTATCCCACTTCGTGAACATCATTCTACTTGAACTAGAAAGTTTCCTAAACACTATTTTAAGGGCTGCATATAGCTGTATCATAATTTATAGTGTATACACATGATGCTTTGTAATGTTATTTTGTAATGTTATGAATGCTATGGTGAATATGTTGTGAATCAATTTATCCTTCCACCAGCAGTTTAAGAGAGCGTATGTCTCATCTCATCCTCCCCAGTATTGCATATTCTTGAGTCTTTTATTCTTTGATAATAACAAATGATGAATCAGTGATAGTTTTTCTTCGTATGAGTCAAGTTTAACGTTTTCAAGTGTTTGTTGACCATCTGTATTTCTTTTGTGAAGTGCTGTCAGTTCTTTTGCTATTTTAAAAATCATTTTGAGTTTCAGTTTTTGTTTGTTGGTCTACATGAGCCCTTTAAAAATAAAGGCTGTTAGCCTTTTGCCATTGTAATTGTGTCAGTAAAGTAAAATCTTTTTCTGCACTAGGTCCTCTGGACCCAGACAGATTTAGACTCCAGGTCAGCATGTAACTTGACCACTGTCACTTGAGAGTCACAGCCTGAGCAGGGCCTTAGGAGGGAGATGATTTCTGCTTAAAGGCGACACAAATTCGTAGTTAGGGAAACAGAAGGAAAGCATTCTCAGGAGTTTAAGGCAGCTTTTTGTTTGTTTGTTTGTTTGTTTAAGCACCTCTAAAATTTTCATACTAATAAGGGAGAATGGGATGCGTGCTGAAAGAGACATGAATATTGTATCATTTAATTCTAAATTGTGTTTTTGTCAGGTTCTTATTGAAAGAGTGAAACTTTTGAAAGGATCAAGATGACTATCTAAACGTAGGTAGTATGTGCCTCCACCATGGTGAGAAGCCAAAATAGTAAGTGGATCCATTTTGAACAGATTGTCTAGGAGAGAATGCTAGGATAAGCTGGAGAAGATATGGGAAACATAAGTATAAGTAAGGAGAGGGTTTGGGGCAGCTTGCCCAGCTGGAGCTGACTGAGAGTCTGGAGAGGCTTCTGATGTGGGGAAACAGTAAGAGAGAACCCCCTAGGGCTCCAAAACAGTTACAGTCTTGGCCATGGGAGGAAACCTTGATCCACTAGGACCTTGGGCCTGACATACAGAGATCCTAAACATTGCACAGAGACATTGCTACAGAAGGGAAACCCATACAAAATCTCACAGGCATCTGAACCTGGAGCAGCCTCAGCAGGGTGTCATTTTGAGAGCCTAGATACTGGGACTCTACAGACATGGCTCTTGCTGCTGAGCTGCTCCAAGGAGGGAGATGGGAGAGTGGGTGCCCCCATGTACCCTTGGGAGGGTCTGCTGCCCTGCTGTGGGCTGCTAGTGAGACAGATGTGTGTAGACAGCCCTCCCTTCAGCTTCTTTTCCACATTGCTTGTCTGGGAGGGACACTCTGATCCCAGGTCCAGGGTGGCATTTTGAGAGTTTAATGCTGGCAGCCCAGCATTAAACTGGGCTGGTATCCCCCTCCCAGCCTGAGTTTGGGCTGATGAGGCTGCAGCAGCCTCCTTGCTAAGGAGGGATAGGGAAATCAGTCCAACCTACACATATCTAGGACAAGACCCACTGCCCTGACATGGGCTGCTGTAAGACTGAGACATAACCAGCCCGTATGTTCCACAGCTTCTTGCCCATGCTGCCTGCCTCTGAGGTGCTCCACCCTCTCTGGTCTCAGGCTACAGGTGCTATTTTGAGAGTTTAATGTTGGACTGCACCCCTCCCTGGAACTGAGATTGGGCTGGCACAGATGCAGCTGCCACCCAGCCAAGGATTAACAGGGAAATCAGGCTATCCTTTGCACATCTAGGTCAATACCCACTGCTCTGCAACATGCTGCTGTTGAGACTGAAATGCGAGCAGACCGCCTTCCCCACAGCTTCTTGCCCATGCTGCCTGCCTGGAAGGAGCCCGGCCCTCTTGATCACAAGCTAAAGGTGCCATTTTGAGAGTTTAATGCGGGTCTGTGCCCCACCTTCTTGCTGAGTTCAACTTGATGTGACTGAAGGGACAAGGAATACATGCTCTCTCACACATACCTAGGACAATACCCAGCGACTGCTACTGGCTGCTGTGAGACTGAGACTCAGTAGACCACACTCTGTACAGCTTCTTGCCCATGCTGCTTACCTGAGATGGTCCCCCTTTCCCGCTTTCTCTTGTCACAAGCCCACAGCTGGCACCATTTTGAGAATTTAATACTGATTCACAATCAGTCTAAGTATGAGGCATTGTGTCTGCAGCTGCCACCCATGTGGGAATGGGACAGGGATGATCAAGCTCTCCTAACCACACTTAGAGCAATGCCCATCACCCTGCTGCAGGTGGCTGTGAGACTGGGGATTAGCCCACCCCACCCATCACAGCTTCCAGCAACACCAACACGGACTTCCTGGATCCCAGGTGGCTGCTCCAACACTGCCACTGCCACCACTCACATGATACCACCTGCCCTGGGGCTAGAGATCATACCCACACACTGGGCTCATCATTTCCACTACTAGCTTCTAAGCAAGCCACATGGAGGTGCAAGAATCAGCCCTCCAGGACCCACTAACCACCAGAGCCAGTGTAAGCTGCTGTGGGGCCTAAAAACAGGCACACTCATACCACTGTTGCCACCACTGGGGCCCAAAGGCTGCTCAGTTGACATCCAAGTTCCCAGCTAAACTTCTGGAGACTTAGTTTCATCTAATTACAGTACTTTATCTCACTGAAAAATCACAGAGACCACTGACCCTAGGTACTGCCGAAGAAGTCACAGAAAGTTCACACTACTGCAGGTACCCAAAATCTCAAAGTATCCTGTTCAATAACATACATACATCCTGAGGAACAAATTCTCCCTTCTAGAAGCAATTTCAAAAAATTGGAACAAACAGCCTTATACCAGATGCAAAGAAATCAATGGAAGGATACAGGAAACATGTAAAAGAGAAATATGACACCATTGTATTAGTCCATTTTCACACTGCTGATAAAGACATACTCGAGACTGGGAAGAAAAAGAGGTTTAATTGGACTTACAGTTCCAATTAAACTGTAAGTTTAATTGTAACTGGCTGGGGAGGCTTCAGAATCATGGCAGGAGGTGAAACACACTTCCTACCTTGTGGTGGCAAGAGAAAACGAGGAAGAAGCAAAAGCGAAAACCCTGATAAACCCATCAGATCTCATGAGACTTATTCACTACCACGAGAATAGGATAGGAAAGACCGGCTCCCATGATTCAGTTACCTCCCCCGGGTCCCTCTCATAACGTGGGAATTACGGGAGCTACAATTCAAGTTGAGGTTTGGGTGGGGACACAGTCAAACCATATCAACCATCAAAGGACCACAATAGTGGTCTAGCAGCAGATCCCAATAAAAAAGAATTCTTCAAAATGCCAGATAAAGAATTCAAAATATTGATTTTAAAGAAGCTCAATGAGGTGCAAGAGAAATCTGAAAACTAATACAAAGAAATCAGAAAATTAGTCCAGAATATAAATGAGAAATTTATCAAGGAGATGGACATCTCAAATAAAAACAAGCAGAAATTCTGGAACTAAAAAATTCATTGAAGGAAATACACCATATGCTCAAAAACTTCAATAATAGACTACACCAAGCAGAAGAAAGAATCTCAGAATTTGAAGACAGGACTTTTGAAATAATCCAGACAAAAATGAAGAAAAAAGGATAAAAAAGAATGAATACGCCTTTGAGATATCTGGGACTACAAGAAGCAACTGAACTTATGAATTATTGGTATTTCCAAGGTGGAAGACAGATTAAAAAGTTTAGAAAACATATCTAAAGAAATAATCAATGAAAATTTCCCAAATCTATCAAGAAAGTTAGACATCTAGATAGAGGAGGCCTGGTGATCTCCAGGAAAAGACATTGTAGAAGGACTTCACCATGGCATATTCAAAATGTCTGAAATCAAGTGAAAGAATTTTAAAATTAGGAAAAGTGGCTAGTCACCTATAAATGAAATCTCAAATCACATCAGACTTAATAGAGGACTTTTCAGCAGAATCCTTACATGCCAGAAGAGATGGGATGGCATTTTTCAAAGTGCTAAAGGGAAAAAAAAAATGAACAAACTGTCAGCGAAGAATTTTGTATCCTGCCAGAATAAGCTTCATGAAAGGAGAAACAAAGTCCTTCCCATACGAGCAAATGCTGAGGGAATTTGTCATTTCCTGGTACTACAGGAAATGCTCAAAGGGATCTTAAACATTGAAATGAATGAAGTTTTAAATTAATTATTTTTGATACAGGGTCTTGCTTTGTCACTCAGCCTGGAATGCAGTAGCACATTCATAGTTCACTGCAGCCTTGACCTGCTGGGCCCAAGCAATCTTCCTGCCTTACCCTTCTGACTAGCTAGTACAGCAGACATGTGCCACCATGCCTGGCTGATTTTTAAATTTTTTGTAGAGACAAGATCTCGCTATTTTGCGCAGGTTGGTCTTGAACTCCTGGCATCCCCCTGCCTCAGCATCCCAAAGCACTGGGATTAAAGGCATGAGCCACCATGTCCAGCCAAAAGGTTAATATTCACCATCACAAAACATACAGAAATATAAAATGCATAGTTTGTATAAATCACACAAAGGAAGAGAAAGGAATCAAATGGCAACATGACAGTTTCCTCAAAACACAAAGTAAAAAAAGGCAAAGACAATTTATAAAACAACTTGAAAACAATAAACAATATAACAGAAACAAATTCTCACAGATCCATAACCTTGAATGTAAACAGATTAAATGCTCCACTTAAAAGATACAGATTGGCAGAATGGATTAAAAAACATGATCCAACTATATGCTGCCTACAAGAAACTAACCTTACTCACAAAGGCATATAGACTAAAAACAAAGGGGTGCAAAAAGATATTCCATGTAATTAGAAAACAAAAGCAAGCAGGCATAGCTATACTTGTATCTGATAAAACAGACTTTAAATAAAAAAGAGAAAAAAGATAAGATTATTGTATAATGATACAGAGTCAATTCAGTAAGAGGATGCAATAATCATAAATATGTATGTACCCAACGTTGCAGCACCCAGATTCACAAAACAAATATCACTAGATCTGAAGAAAGAGGTAGACAGCAATACAATAACAGTAGGGGACTTCAACACTCCACTGACAACATTAGACAGATCATTGGAACAGAAAATTAACAAAGAAACATTGTATTTAAATTGAACTTTAGATCAAATTGACTTATAAAACTACCCAACAACTACAGAATATACGTTTATTTTTGTCAATACATGGAATATTCTCCAAGATAGATCACATGTTAGGCCACAAAACAAGTTTTAACAGACTTTTTAAAAAATTGAAATTAAATCAAGTATCTTCTCAGACCACAGTGGAATAAAACTAGAAATCAATACCAAGAGGAACTTTGGAAACTATACAGATACATGGAAATTAAACAGCACACTCCTGAACAATTAATTACTGGGTCAATGGAGAAATTAAGACAGAAATTAAAAATATCTTTGAAATAAATGAAAAAACACATTGTACTAAATCCTGCAGCTTACAGCAAAAACAGTGCTAAGAGGGAAGTTTGTAGCATTAAATGCCTACATTGAAAAAGTAGAAAGATCACAGATTAACAACCTAACATTGCACCTCAAGGAATTAGAAAAAGAAGAACAAACCAAATCCAAAGTTAGCAGAAAAGAAATAAAGATCAGAGCAGAACTAAATGACATAGAGGCAAAAAATTTACAAAGGATCAATGAAGCTAAAAGTTGGTTCTTTGGATCAATAAAACTAAAAGCTGATTATTTGAAAAGATAAATAAAATTGATAAACCACTAGCTAGATTAACCAAGAAGAGAGAAGATCCAAATAAACACAATCAGAAACGAAAAAGGAGACATTTATAGCAGACAACTGATACCACAGAAATACAAAAGATCATCAAGGACTATTATGAACAACTATGTGTTCACAAACTCGAAAAACTAGAGGAAATGGATAAATCCCTGGAAACACAAAATCCCCTAACATTGAACCAGGAAGAAATAGAACTTCTAAGCTGACCAATAATGAGTAGTGAGATTGAATCAATAATAAAAAATCTCCCAAAAAAGCTTAAGACTAGATGTATTCACAACCAAATTCTACCATACAAAGAAAAACTAATACCAATAATCCTAAAACTATTGGAAAAATCAAGAAGGAATTAATTCTCCCCCAACCCATTCTCTGAGGCCAATATCACCCTGATAACAAAAACCAGACAAGGATACAACAAAAAACAAAAACACAGACCAATATCTCTGATGAATGTAGATGCAAAAATCCTCAACAAAAAAAAGCAAATCAAATCCAACAGCACGTCAAAAGGTAATACACTATGATCACATAGGATTTATCACAGGGATGCAAGGATGGTTCAACATATGCAAATCAATAAATGTGATACTCTGGGTTGCTGGATTGCATGGTAGTTCTATTTTCAGTTCTTTGAGAAATCACCATACTGTTTTCCCTAAAGGTTGTGTTAATTTACATTGCTACCAACAATGTATGAGCATTCCCTTTCCTCCATATCTCTGTCAACATCTGTTGTTTTTGGACTTCTTAATAACGGCCATTTTGACTGGTATAAGATGGTATCTCATTGTGGTTTTAATTTGCATTTCTCTGATGATCAGTGATGTTGAGCATTTTTTCATGTGTTTCCATATGTCCTTTGCCCACTTTTTAATGCGGTTGTTTTTTCTTGTTGAGTTGTTTGTGTTCCTTGTAGATTCTGGATATTAGGCTTTTGTCAGATGCATAGTTTGGCAGCCCCTTCCCTACAGGGCACCATCAGCAACAGTTGCTATCATGGCCTTGAGGACTGCCGCATGGAACTTAACATGTTTTAATTTTGCTGCTGTTAAACATTATACACTTTGCAAATTTTGCAGAATAGAATATTAAAAGAAAAAACAGGTAAGCCATTAGAATCCTAGGGTTTTTCTTTTCATTAATGATTTCAGAAAGCCAAAGGGGACCAGGGAGGGGAGAACTTGCTTTGATAGGACTCTTTGATCAGTGGAAGGGGTCTGAGAAGGAATCTAATTTTAGCGAGAACTTATTAATAATTGAAAACAGATCTCAAAATCTCTTGAGAATTTACTATATGCCAGGCCCTGTGCCAAGCACTTAACAAGTATTATCTTATTAATTTCTTACAACCATATGTGTAGAGTTACTGTTTTTCATCTTCATTTTCCAGAGAAGAAGACAGGCCTAGTGAGGGTCAGTAATTTGCCCAAGCTTGCACAGCCAGTGGATGGTAGCCGATCAGGCTGCATTACTAATCACCGTGAGGATCTACCTCTAACTGGGTGCCTGGCCCTTTACATGCATTAACTCAATTAATCTTCACAACACCCATGTATGGACATTAATATCACTGTTCCCATTTGATATAGTGAAGACGGCGTGGAATACTGGTTCTGAGCATGGACCTTGAAGCTACGGCTGCTGGGTTCGAGACCCTGCTCTTCCATTCAGCAGCTATGTGACCTTAGTTACTTAACATCCTTCTGCCTAGTTTTCTGATCTGTAAAATGGCTATAATTATATAACTTATTTTATAGATGTTATGGAAATGAAATGAAGTTATATGTGTGTGGCACTTACAACATTACCCGGTAAGTATTCTTTAAATTGTTATTATTATACAGAGAAAACTGAGGCTCAGAGAAGTTAAGCCCAGGCTACCAGCCTGACAGTGATGAAATTCTAGGAAGACAAATAGTGCCAGGGTTCATTCCCAGAGACGAACTCTAGGAAGCTGGCCTCATTTATGTTTGGTGGTGTTGACTGCCGGATGCAGCTGTCCTGTTGAGAGGTGGCACAGTGTGTCAAAGGAGCATGGGCTTTAGAGCCAAATGGCCTGGGAGCATGTAACTGTTGTGTCACTCACTAGTCATGTGACCTTGGGCTAGTGAGGTAGCCAGCCTGAGCCTCACGTCCTCATCTGTGATGCATCAGTTGTCACGTTCCTCATGGGCTGTTGTGAGACTGAAAAAATTTAACTCACATATAGGAGGATTGGGGCCTGGCACGAGCTGGGTCAATGTGTCTGCTCTGATCATGATGCTGAAGCAATAGCTCAGGGGAGAAACAGGAATTGACAGAGAATCATGTAGAGATGGTTGGGTGTGTCACCTGAATGGAGAGAGGAGAACTGAGAAGAAAATGTTAGCAGAATAAAGCCGGGGCAACAGAACTTGCCAGGGCATAGAACAAGGGTGTTGGAGGCTACCAGTCCTGGGTAAAATATTTCTGGCACAACACATTGAAGATCAGTGTGTTCATGGGTGCGGCTGTCACGAAAATAAAAAGGGAAGAAGAAAGGGAAATGTGTCATATTTCCTTTGGCAGAAACATGAGTCCAGGTTCTAATTTTTTTTTAAACGGGGCTACTGCAGTGTTTCTCAACAGTGTGTAGGTGGTGGCAGCTCCTGGATTTCACAGTGTTTTATGTGGACAGCCATCCCCTACCATCAAGCTTTTTTTGGAATGCTGTGATGTTTTGATATACTTAATTATTCCATGTAAATAAAACAGCTTTATCAGAGAAATAGGACTATACCATGAGATTGTAATATAAAGTTAGAAGCGTAATAAGTCCAGGCACCCAGATGAGAAGCCATTGAGATAGCTGTTTAAATGGTTCTATTAATATTAATTAACTTGCTATCTGTACAATTGTTTTATTGATTACCTCCCACTAGCAGATAATCCAAGTGGGAACAAATATTATAAAAAGTTTAGTGGGAAAAGAAAATCCTTAAAAATGAGAAATGTCTACAAATGACCCATCCTAATTTGTTTGTTTGAGATGGAGCCTCGCCTTGTCACCCAGGATGGAGTGCAGTGGCACCATCTTGGCTCACTGCAATCTCTGCCTCTTGGTTTCAAGAATTTGCCTGCCCCAGGCTTCCAAGTAGCCGGGATTATAGGAGCCTGCTGCCAGCTACCACACCCAGCTAATCTTATAAGATTTAAAAATAGATTCTATTGGCAGGACTCCATGGTCCAGTTTATGGGTGGCTAAGATTCACAAGATTCAAACAGAATTTGAGAATCTGTAGTACCAGAAACTAGTGACTGGCTTGGGCTGTCAGTGGCTAGTTTTCCTGCTCCAGCTCTCCCTTCTGCAATTATGAAGGCGATTTGCCACCCCCTTCGGCTGATGGAGTCAGCATTTTATCTTGTGACCCTATTAGTGACACATTTTGGATGACTCCCTGAATCAGAGGCCCTGGGGAATCAGTGCCACACGGGACAAACCAGGTGCCTGCTCTCATTGAGCTTGCATTCTGGTTGGAAAGGCAAACACCAAATGTATTTTTAAAAAGATAATTATAATTTTTGGAAAGCTTTGGGAAGAAAATAAACAGGGTGAGTGAGGGAGAGAAACTGGCAGGAGGAAGTGATGACTCTAGATTATAGGGTCAGGGAAAGCCTCTCTGCAGAAGAGACATTTGTTTTGAGGCCTGAAAGGGGTTCTTCATTAATGCTGAAGCAATTGATTAGCTAACTAGAAAAGAGAAACAAAACGATTTTAGGTCCTCATCTCACTCCACATACTCAAATAAATTTCACATGGATCTAAGAGTAAAAGGTAAAAACAGATAAAAAATCAACGTTCTGGAAAAAAGTATATATTTGATTTATGAGTGAGAAATAAAATTTGGAACTTAAAAGCAAATAGCAACTGTATTGAAAGAATTGCACAGATGTAACTATTCTAAAATTTAGATTTCTATTCACCAAAAACAATATAAATATAATTAAAAGTCAGCATGGAAAATATATACCACAAATATGAAATGATTTAATGTACTTAATGTTTAAAATATTTATGCAAACTGTCAACAAACATTAAACCTCATTAAAAATGGACAAATATGAAGAGAGAATTCAAACAGAATGCAAAGTAGTTAACTAACATGAAAAAAACTCTGTAACTTTTCTAATATAATCAAAGATACGCCAAGTAAAATAACCTGAGTTTCCCTATCAATGCTGTAGGCAAAAAACACTCGATGATACCAACAGTGTGGTAAAACTGGCGTTCTCACACAAGGATGGTGGATGTGAACATTTGTACAAACTTTCAGGGAGGCAGACTGGCAATACACATTAAAAACCCCTGGCTGGGTGCAGTGGCTCATGCCTGTAATCCCAGCACTTTGGGAGGCTGAGGCAGGTGAATCACCTGAGGTCAAGAGTTCGAGACAAACCTGACCAACATGGTGAAACCCTGTCTCTACTAAAAATACAAAAAATTAGCCACGTGTGGTGGTGGGTGCCTGTAATCCCAGCTACTCGGGAGGCTAGGGCAGGAGAATCACTTGAACCCAGAGGTGGAGGTTGCAGTGAGCTGAGATTGTGCCAGTGTACTCTAGCCTGGGCAACAAGAGTGAGACTCCATCTTGAAACAAACAAGCAAACAAACAAACGAACGCCAAACTAAAAATAGTCATATCTCTTTGGCCCACTTTTATAAATCTATCCTAAGATAGCAATCAGAAATGCAGTAAATAATTTATACATAGGAATATTCAGCACAGCATTGCTTTTGGCACAAAATGGCAAACAGCTGGAAAGTCCAGTATTAGAAGTGAACTATGACATATCAAGGATAAAATACTATGCATCTTTTAGAAAAAGCAGGTATAAAATCACTCTACATAGTGTGACTACATCCATATAAAGATGCATAGGAGAAAGCGTCTAAAGAAGTATTTGAAAATGTTCATGTTAGCTGTGGTAGCTCTGGGTGGTGATATTACAGGCAACTGTTCCCTATTTGTGTTAAAGTATTTTTAGAATTAATGTGCTACATTTATGAAAAAAAAGAAATTTATAAAACAGGCAATCAAAACAACCTTAGTAATTAGATAAAGCAGGGACTAAACTGGAAAGAAATTTGAGAAAGAGGAATATGTGAAAGATTGAAAGAATTTCTCATAGACCGAGTCTCAGACCTGAGATTTTGGGGAATGGGGTATGGGAAGATGATATTGAAAAATGGTCTTCAGCTACCATGAGGGAAGAAAAGAAGGAAATATGCGTCTTTTTCCTGTCTCAAAGGAGCCTTTCATTTTTATAGGTGAAGAAGCATAGTGGAAGTTATTATAGAAACTAAGCCCACATTAAAAAAGAATTTCTTAAAATATGCACCAAGAGAACTAAAATACCACCATGGATTTCCACTGGGGCATGAGAAGCGATCTGGTCTAATAACTAACATAGGGTCTAAACATCCCGTAGGTCCTGTTCTTTGAGGCAAGAACACAAGTCTTTCTGTCCATATTAATCTTCAGTGTGTATCTTAAGGTTTTATGGTGTTTTCGCAACTACCTTTGAACAGAGGTTTAGTTAGTGCTGGTCAGTGACCTGCTTTTGTTTGCCTGTTTCTGATGAACAGTGTATAGCACAAGCCATAGCCATGTCCTTGTACACGCTGCGTGCAAGACCCCGCTGTGCACAGTCAGCCCTGCATCCTTCTAACCAGTTAACACTGGCCTTACTTTCATCATCTGTGAGGCCAGAGCTACATAGGTTGATGCTGAGGAATGGAAGGAAGGAGAACAGAGAGTAAAGGTGGGTCGAGTTTACAGACGTAAGGGAGGGAAGGTCATAGACACTGAACAACCAGTGAGTTCCCCTATGCGGATTGCCAGAATGAGAAACATCTGAGAAGAAAACAAAATTGTCTTACAAGGTAGTGGATGTCTGGGTAAGCTGTGATGCTTGCAGGATCGATACTTACAGAAAGGAGGTGCAGAGCCCACAGGAGCACTCATGAAAAGGAGGAGCAGGAAAGCAGGGTTGGTTGTTTGAATCTTCCTTCTCCCTGGCTTTCTAATGTCTGACTCCAGAAAGGAGGAGTGGAAGCGAAACGGCAGCAGATGCAGTCCTGAGCTGGTGCCCCCTTGCATTCGCTGTCGTGCCTGGTAAACAGCTCTCTGAACTTTGGTACATTTGTTCTGACTGATGTCACTATCAGCTGATTTCACTTTCGTTTCTTAACTTGCCAGTGGCCCATGACTTTTCAGAAATGAGGTATGTAAACAACTTTTTATTGTCCATCATCATGAATTCTTTACCCACAACTGATTTAAAGAGCCAGGTAAATGTCTTGATTATATTACACAATGATTCCAGAAAGGGAAGTAGCCAAAGAACTCTCGAAGCTCCCAGTGATTTAAACTGCAAGATAAACACAACCCGGAATTTTGTTCAGAAGAAACTCCTCAGGATCACATGGTCCTAGCTCCCAGTCAGTGCGGCAGTCAGACCCAGGTCACCTCCTACTCATTCTCTTAGAAAGCAGCTATGCCATCTGTCCCCCCAACTCTTTCAGAGATCAGTTTTATAATGATGACTGGGCTTCTCTGGACACAAAACTTTGTGTCCTCAGCATTCTCACTAGGGTGTTTAGGCCCATGTTGGAGCAGCTGGAACATCTATTTTATTTCAAAATAAGAGCAGAACAAAGCTTTTATTTTTGTAAGCACTGGGGCTCCTGGCTAGAGTTTAAAAATTGCTTCCCTTGCTCACATGACTAACTGGAAATTTCGACTGGGGGTTAAACTTGGTTGCATGAGTAGACCGCTACCTAGTGGTATTGCTGAATCCTTCAGTGTTTCTCTTCTGCTTCCCTGCCCTTCCCCCAAAGGAGTTTTGTGAACTGCTACATTGCCCTCCCCCTTCCTCTAGTTCTTTTGAGCTCATACTCTAGAAAGAAGCGATGCGATCCAGGAGAAGAACAGAGGCTTTGAGATCAGAGAGTTCTGCTACATACTAGCAAATTATTTAATCTCTCTGAGCATCAATTTCTTATCTGTCAAATGGAAACAGTACCTACTTTGCATGGCTGCTCTGGGGATTGGAGATAATATAAGTGCTTAGTACAGCACTGGAAATATAGTAATGGTAGCTATTATTATTAAAAGTGGAATTTCTGTATATTTTGTCTAGCCTCCATATTAATGCCTTTAAGACCGAGAAAATTAACTTTTTGATATTAATATAAACTAGTTACTCTGAAAACTGAATACTGCTGAGTAAAGTGAAGTGATATAGAAGACATAGAAACATGTTTATATTTATGAAATTTATTCAAGGTTATCATGTACCCATTTTTCAAAGAGTCAGCTTTTCAAAATTTGTTATGAAAATTGTCAGTCCCACACTCTCCCTTTCTTCTTATTCAGAGGCAGTCAGTCACTTTCACCTGTGCTCATTCTTTAGGCATTTAACTCAGTTCTCTAAATAACATGCTTGGATTGGTACTTGTTGATTTTTCAGTTTCAAGCATAATCTACTGACTCCCAACCATAGAAGGTGAAGATTTAGCTTTCTTCTTCCCAACTATGTGTTGCCAAAGTATGCTTCCTGTCTTCCTCCTCTATCGAAACTGGTTATAGTTTCGTTTAAATCAATATTCAGTGTTTACTTTGCACAGGTACACTTTATTTTATTGTACATCTCTTTCTTTATGGATCCTGCATCCTTTATAAGTTGAGGATCCGTGGCATCCCTGCATTGAGCAAGTCTATTGGCACCATTGCTTCAATAGCCATTGCTCATTTCATGTTCCTGTGTCACTTCATGTCCCTGTGCCACATTTTGGTAACTTTTGCAACATTTCAAACTTTTTCATTATTATAACGTTGGTTATGGTGATTTTTGATATTACTAGTGTGATTGTTTTGGGGTGCCATGAACCACACTGTATGACAGTGAACTTAATTGCCAATCATGTGTTCTGACTGCTCTACCAACCAGACATTACTCCATTTCTCTCTCTCACGTTGGGTCTCCCTATTCCCGAGACACAATAATATTGAAATGAGGCCCACTAACGTCCCTACAGTGGCTTGTAAGTGTTTAAGTGAAAGGAAGAGTCACATCACATGTCTTTCATTTAAATTTGAAAGCTAGAAATGACTAAGCTTAGAGAGGAAGACATTGTGAAAGCAGATAGGCTGAATGTTAGGTCTTATGTTGTGGCTCAGATGATCATTAACATTATTTAGCAACAAAGTATTTCTAAATTAAGGTATATCCATTAGGTTTTCTTAGACATAACAGTATTATGCACTAAATAGGCTACCTTATAGTGTAAACATAAATTTTATATGCACTAAGAAACCAAAAATTCGTGTGATTTGCTTTTCTGTAATACTTCCTTCATTGCCGTGGTCTGGAATGGAACCTGTAATGTATCTCCGAGGTATGCCTGTAAACACCATTTACAGCAGTGGAGCCATGTAGAAAATTAAGATTACTTTTCTTATTCTGCATAACTTTTGGTCTTCTCTGAAGATAATTGCCTTTTTAATAAAGTTTGTTTGCTTGGTTTTCTATTACTTAACACTAATCCAACCCTCAAATCTTTATCAAATCTTCTATGAATAAATATATCTGCATCAAGTATTCTATATCTTTCTGAGAAAGGCTTTTCAGGGCCTTCCAACCTGCCCCAGTCTGGCTTGACATCACAGACAGCTGTTGTCCCGGATTCTCACATTGTCACCATGCTGGGGATTCCCTTTGTGTCTGTCCTAGGGTGGTTCTCCTACTTCCTGCATCAAAGGCATTTCTCTTTCTCAATTTGTCCAGTTCTGGGAAAGTAAATCTCCAGTAACTTCCTGAGAAATAGGTACACTGAAGATAATTTTTGGAGAACCTACAAAACTGAAAACATCTTCATTCTAACTTGACCTATTCAAATATGATATTTAGTCTGAATATAAAATTTTAGGTTAAAAATAATTTTCCTTTATAATTTTGAAGGTTTTGTCCCATTATATCTAGCTTTCTTGTTTTGTTGAGAAGTTTACATTTTTTCTGCTTCCTAGCCTGCACAATGATCTCCTTTCTTGTCATCCTTTCAGCTTTATGCCTTAAAAAATAAATTATTTTGGTGGTTTTAAGAGGAAGCAAAATCAAATGTATATCCAGTTTGCCATTTTTAACTGGAGGTCTAAAATATTTCTTTGTTGTTCTTTTTTTTTTTTTTGTACCTCTTTTGAAACAGGGTCTCTCTGTCTCCTAGGCTGGAGTGCAGTGGCATGATCACAGCTCGATGCACCCTCAACCTCTTGTGCACAGGAGATCCTTCCACCTCAGCCTCCTGAGTAGCTGGGACTACAGGTGCACGCCACTATGCCTGGCTACATTTTGTTTTTTTTTTTTAGAGATAGGGTTTTGCCATGTTGCCCAGGCTGGTCTGACACTCCTGGGCTCAAGTGATTCACCTGCCTTGGCCTCCCAGAGTGCTGGGATTACAGGGATGAGCCACCACGCCTGGCCTCTTTCTTATTCATTATCTTCCCTTTTCTCTTCTTTGTTTTCACTCCAAGAGGGTTACTTTTTACAGTCTCTTTCACTGGTTCTCTGGCAATCTAGCTGGCCTATAGTTGAGCTGGTTGCTTTTATCAAACTTCTCATTTCCTCTTAATTGCCTACCATCAAAATTGCCATTGTTTTTGGCAGTACCCTTAACCTTGAACTTTCCCACACTCTGTTCCAAATAAGTCAGTTTATTTGAGGACAGCTTCAGAGCTCTCTGTTCGTAAGGCATGACTCTCCCCTGGGCAACAACATATCTGAGCCACTGCTCTGGAGCTGGGGTTGGTGACAGTGGCTTGCTTCTTCTGGAGTGACCTATCTGCTTTTTGGGCATGGTGCTGAGTGGGGTAGTTGCCTCTGGTCTTTTCAACTTCAACTGGACTTTCCTGGCATGGAACCTCCACCCTATGAAGTAGCTGGAGAAAAGGTGACCAGGAATCCAGTATTCCCAGCCCATAGAATCTTTGCCTTATTGTTGGGTGGAGGAAGGGAGTCCCTGACCTCTTGGTCACAGTGATCTCAAATGTTGTCTCTGCTGCACAGAAGTAGGGAGGTGAGAAACACTGGCAGCCTTCTCCTCCTAGGGGAGTTACCATAGCCCTTGACTGGGAGCTAGAGGGGCGGTGATCCCAGTATTCTTTGCCATATCCTCCCACAGTGGAGTTTCCCTTCTGCTGAAACATAGGGGAAGGAAAGGAGTGGGCCATGGCTAAGTACCGCAGACTCTCACTTTTCTTACAGGAATTTAGTAAATTTCCTTGAATAAATATGTCTTTATTTGATGAATGTCTTTAGGACAATTGTCAGAGACTTTAAATGGGTCTTTCTAAAAATGATTTCTACCAGGTTCCCCCTCAGCCCCCCACTGGGAAGTGTGTGAGAAGCTCTCAGCGTGCTGTTTTAGAGCTGCATCTCTGCCTATTGTTTCTTCTATATTAAACACTTCATTTCTTAGAGTGATTTAAGGTTCACAGGAAAATTGAGAGGATGGTACAGAGATTTCTCATGTAATTCATACACATACCCAAGGTCATCTAGTTTTTCCTATGTTATCTTCTAGATCTATAGTATTGCGTTTTACATTTAGGTCTATGATCCATTTTGAGTTAATTTTTGTGAAGGCAGTAAGGTCTGTGTCTGGATTTATTTGTTTGTTTATCCATCTGTTTGTTTTTGCAGTATGTGGATGTCCAATTGTTCCAGCACCATTTGTTCAAAGGACTATCTTTGTTCTATTGTATTGCCTTTGCTCCTTGTTAAAGATGAGTTGACTATGTTTATATGGCTCTCTTTCTGGTCTCTCTATTCTGTTCATTGATCTGTCTGTTCTTTTGCCAATAACACACTGTATTGATTATTGTACCTCTATAGTAAGTCCATTTTTAGAATTTTCTTTTTATTTATTTTTGTAGAAACAGCATCTTACTAGTTGCCCAGGCTGATTTTAAGCTCCTGGCCTCAAGTGAACATCCTGCCTTGGCCTCTGGAAGTGCTGGGATTACCGGCATGAGCTACCACACCCAGTCTGTAGTAAGTCTTAAAGGCGTGTCGTGTCAGTCCTTGTTCTTCTTCGGTACTGTGTTGGCTGTTCTGGGTCTTATTGCCTCTCTATATGAACTTTAGAATTAGTTTGTTTCTATCCACAAAATAACTGGCTGGGATTTTTAATTGAAATTGATCTATAGATCAAGTTGGAAAGAACTGACTTCTTGACAATATTGAGTCTTCCTATCTATGAACATGTACTATCTTTCCATTTATTTAGTTATTCTTTATTATTATTATTTTTTAATCAGAGTTTTATAGTCTTTCCCATATATCTTGACATATACTTAAGTATTTCCTTTTTCTTTTTTGGTGCTAATGTCAATGGTAATGTGTTTTTAATTTCAAACTCCTATTGTTCATTGCTGGCATATAAGAAAACAATTGACTTTTGTATATTAACCTAGTGTTTTGCAATCTTGATTTTATCACTTATTACTCCCATTTTTGTTGTTGTTGTTGTTGTTATTGATTTCCTTGCATTTTCTACAAAGACAATCATGGTATCTGTGAACAAAAACAGTTGACTGTTGAGCTACACAGGAATTAGAGGCACCGCCCCCTCATACAGAAGAAAATTGACATATAACCTTTGAAATCCCAAAACTTAATAGCCTATTGTTGATCAGAAGCCTTGTGGATAACAAACAGCTGATAACACATATTTTGTGTATGTATTACATACCGTATTACAATAAACTAACTAAAGAAACTGTTATTAAGAAAATCATAAGAAAGGCAAATACATGGAAAGAACTGTACTGTATTTATTGATACAACTAAGTTTACATTATCCGTTTATGAGGTAAATTGTCTGTCTGAAATAGTGGGCAACTGCAGCCACAGACTTCAATCTATCACGCATATCAAGCAAGTCAACTTTTTCTTTTAATGTCATGACACATTCCAGTATTAGACATATCACTGAGGCAGAAAACCAGCAAAGATATTGTGGAACTACCCTTGACATTTGACCAAATGGACCTAACAGATACCCACAGAACATTCCACTCAACAACAACAGAATATACATTCTTCTCATTTGCACATGGCATATACTCTAAGATCAACTGCATGCTTGGCTATAAAGCAATTCTCAGAAATTAAAGAAAAAGTGAAATCATACCAACCACTCTTTCAAAGTAGAGCACAATAAAAATAGAAATCAATGCCAAGATTTCTCTAAACCATACAATTACATGGAAATTAAACAACCTGTTCCTGAATGACTTATGGGTAAATAATGAAATTAAGGCAGAAATCAAGAAATTCTTTGAAACTAATGAAAACAAATATACAACAATGAGAATGTCTGGGAGACAGCTAAAGCAGGATTGAGAGTAAAGTTTCTTGCACTAAATGCCAACATCCAAAAGAAAGATCTCAAATTAACAATGTAACACACACCTAGAGGAACTAGGAAAACAAGAGCAAAGCAACCCCAAAGCTAGAAGAAGAAGATAAATAAGCACAATCAGAGCTGAACTGAATGAAGCAGACACAAAAAGCCATACAAAAGATCAACAAAACCAAAATTTGGTTTTTTTGAAAGAATAAATAGAATTGATAGATCACTAGCTAGACTAATGAAGCAATAGAGAAGATCCAAATAAACACAATTGGAAATGACAAAGGAGACATTACCACTGACCCCACAGAAGTACAAGGAACCCTCAGAGACAATTATGAATGCCTGTATGCATACAAACTAGAAAACCTAAAAGAAATGGATAAATTCCTGGAAACGTAGCACTTCCCAAGATTGAACCAGGAAGAAAGTGCATTCTTGAACATACTACAACAAGTTCTGAAATTGAATTAGTAATAGAAACCTACCATCCAGAAAAAGCCCTGAACCATACAGATTCATTGCTGAATTCTAGCAGACATATAAAGAAAACTGGTACGGAACCAAACTGAAAAGATCCTAAAAAATTGAGGAGGAGGAGGGACTCCTCTCTAACTCGGTCTATAAGGTGAACTTCAGCCTGACACCAAAACCTGGCAGAGCCACAATGAAAAAAAGAAAACTTCAGGCCAATATCCTTGATGAACATAGATGAAAAAATCCTCAGCAAAATACTAGCAAACCAAATCCAGCAGCACATTGAAAGGTAATCCACCACGTTCAAGGTGGATGCAAGGTTGGTTGAACATACGCAAATCAATAAATGTTATTCATCACATAAACATAACTATAAACAATGTTTTTTGCATCTATTCATCATCTCAATAGATGTCAAAAAGGCTTTTGATAAAATTCAATATCACTTCCTGTTAAAAATTCTCAACAAACTAGGCATCAAGGCAACATACTTCAAAATAATAAGAACCATCTATGATAAACCTACAGCCAACGTCATATTGAATGGGCAAAAGCTGGAAGCCTTCCCACTGAAAATGGGCACGAAACAAAGACGTCAACTTGGACCACTGCTACTCCACATAGTATTGGGAGTCCTAGCCACAGCAGCTAGGCAAGAGAAAGAAAAGGCATCCAAATTAAAAGAGATGAAGTCAAACTGTCTCCCTGCAGATGATATGATTCTATACCTAGAAAACCCCACAGTCTCTGCCCAAAGGCTCCAAGCAACTTCAGCAACTTCAGCATACAAAAGCAATGGACAGAAATCAGTAGCATTCTTATACACCAATAATGTCCAAGCTGAGAACCAAATCAGGAATGCAATCCCATTCACAATAGCCACAAAAAGAATAAAATACCTAGGAATACAGCTAACCAGGGAGGTGAAAGATGTCTACAATGAGAATTATAAAACACTGCTGAAAGAAATCAGAGATGACACAAATAAATTGAAAAACATTCCATGGTCATGGATAGGAAGAATCAATATTGTTAAAATGGCTTTACTGCCCAAAACAATGTACAGATTCAATGCTGTTCTTATCAAACTACATTTTTTACAGAATAGAAAAAAACTATTCTAAAATTCATATGGATCTAAAAAAGAGCCTGAATTACCAAAGCAATGCTAAGCAAAAAGAACAAAGCTGGAAGCATCACACTACTTGACTTCAAACTATACTGCAAGGCTATGGTAACCAAAACAACATGATACTGGTACAAAAACATACATACAGACCAAGGGAACAGGTTAGAGAACCCAGAATTAATGTTGCACCCTACAGCCATCTGATCTTTGACAAAGCAGACAATAATAAGCAGTGGAAAAAGAGCACCATATTCAAACAGTAGTGCTGGAATAACTGGCTAGTCATATGCAGAAGATTGCAACTGGGCCCCTTCCTTTCATCATATACAAAATATCAACTCAAGATGGTTTAAAGACTTAATATAAAACCTAAAACTATGAAAACCATAGAAGAAAACCCAGAAAAAACCATTTTGGACATAGGCTCTAGCAAATATTTCATATTGAAGACGACAAAAGCAACTGCAACAAAAACGAAAATTACAAGTGGGACCTAATTAAACTAAAGAGCTTCTGCACAGCAAAAGAAACTTTCAGCACAGTAAACAGCCTATAGAAGGGAAGAAAATATTTGCAAACTATGCATCCAAGAAAGATCTAATATCAAGAATCTATAAAAAAACAAGCAAAAAATAAACCCCATAAAAAAAGGTCAAAGGACACGAACAGACACGTCTCAAAAGAAGACATACACATGGTCAATAGGCATGTGAAAAAATTCTCAACATCACTAATGATTAGATAAATGCAAATCAAAATCGCAATTAGGTACCATCTCACAATAGTCAGAATGGCTATTGTTAAAGTAAAAAAAAGTGAGTTTGCAGAGAAAAGGAAATGCTTACACACTGTTGTTGGGAATGTACATTAGTTCAGTCACTATGGAAAGCAGTTTGAAGATTTATCAAAGAACTTGTAACTGTCATTTGACCTATCAATCCCATTATGCAGTACATACCCAACGGAATGTAAATTGTTCTACCATTAAGACACATGCATGTGTATATTCACTGCAGCACTATTCACAGTAGCAAAGACATAGAATTAACCTTGATGCCCATCAATGGTGAACTGAATAAAGAAAATGTAGTACATATATACTATGGAATACTATGCAGCCATATAAAAGAATGAAATAGTGTCCTTTGCAGCAACATGGATGGAGCTGGAGGCCATTATCCTAAGCCAATTAATGTAGAAACAGATAACCAAATGCCACATATTCTCACTTGTAAGTGGGAGCTAAACACTGAGTACACATGGACACAGTGAAGGGAACAATAGATACTAAGCCTTCTTGAGAGTGAAGGGTGGGAGGAGGGTGAGCATTGGAAAACTACCTATTGTGTACTATGCTTATTACATAAGTGATTAAATAATCTGTACATCAAATGTGCACGACATGCAATTTACCCATGTAACAAACCTGCACATATATCCCTGAACCTAAAATAAAAGTTGGAAAAAAAAATCTCTTTACAACATATGAGTCATATTGGATCCTACCTTTTTATCCATTCTGAAAGTCTCCTGTCTTATAACCACTGTATTTAGACCATTGGCTTTTAATGTGATTATTGAAATAGCTGAATTAATATCTACCATGTTTGTTACTTTTTTCTATTCATTACCTTTGTTTTTTGTTATTTTGTCTTCCACTTGTTTTCTACCTCCTTTCATTTTAATGGAATATTTTGTATGATTCAGTTTTTTCCTATTTTAGTATATCAGTTATACTTCTTTTTTACCCTTGAATTTACAGGATATGTTTACAATTAATCTAATCCTCTTTCGAATGACACTATACCACTCACTTCTTTGGTAGTACAAGTATTTTATAACAGGGTATTCCCAATTCCTCTCTCTCATTCCGTATAACATTGCTGCTGTTCATTTCACTTATCAATAGGCTCTGAATGCATTGTTATTGTTTTGAACAAACCATTATCTGTTCAGTCAATTAAGAAAAATAAAATATTTTATTTTACCTTCATTTATTCCTTTTCTATTGCTTTTCCATTCTTTACATAGGCCAGAATTTCTGACCTATATACTTTTCTTCCTCTCTAAAGAATTTCTTTTAACATTAAAGAAAAAGCAGGTCTAGAGGTGACAAATTCCCACAATTTTGGTTGTCTGAAAATTTCCATTTCTCTTTCACTTTTGGAGGACAATTTCACTGGATACGGAATTATAGTCAATGGTTGTTATGGTCTGATGTTGCATCCCCCAAATTTCATACGTTGCCATCCTAACCACTAGTGTAATAGTATTAGAAGATAGGACCTTTGGGTGGTAATAGGTCATGAAGGTTAAGCCTTCATGAATGAATTAGTGCATTCATAAAAAGAGACATGAGATGATCTCTCCCTGCCATGTGAGGATACAACAAGAGGGCCATCTGCAAACCAAGATGACTGCCCTTACCAGACACTGGATCTGCTGGCATCTTGATCTTGGACTTCCCAGCCTCAGAACTGAGATAAATTTCTGTTGTTTCATTAGCAGCCTAGTTTGTGGTATTTTGTTACAGCACCCTGAGCTGAGACACTGGTTCTTTAAACCCTTTAAATATTTCACTCCACTCTCTTTTTTCTTGCATGGTTTCTGAAGAGATATCTGACGTAATTCTTATCCCTTGTAAGGGATACACCTTATCTATACATAAGGTGGTTCTTTTTTTGTTTTTTTTTTTCCCCCTCTGGCAGCTTTTTTCAGTATTTTTTTCTTGGTCTTTGATTTTTTTGGTATTTAATCCTTCCTGGTATTCTGTGAGCTTTCTGGATCTGTGGTTAGTTGTCATTAATTTTGGGAAATTCTCAGTCACTATTACCTCAACGTTTCTTATGTTCCTTTTTTCTTTTACTTCTGGTATTCCCATTACACGTGTTACATCCCTTTTAAAATTGTCCTGCAGTTTTTGGATATTTTGGATTTTCATTCTTTTTTTCTTTGCAATTGAGTTTTGCTAGTTTCTGTTGACACTGTTTCAAGCATACTGATTCTTTCCTCAGTTGTGTCTAACCTGATGAGTAGTCCATCATTCATTCTGTTACAGTGTTTTTGATTTCGAGCATTTTTTTTGTTTTAGTTCTCATCTCTCTGCTTATATAACCCATCTGTTCTTTTATGTTGTCCACTTTTCCCATTAGAACTGTCAACATATTAATCATAGTTGTTTTAAATTTCTATGGAAATACATGGAAGGTTTGTCAGAGAAGGCAGCAGTTGAGTTGAATCTTAAAGAAATAGGAGCTGCCAGGTGGAGGAGATACTGGGCCAAGAGAATGAATGGCTTTTATGAGAGAGTGGCATACTCAGAAAATTGAAAGTATTATAGCAGAGTGAGGAAATGGACTGCCAATCCTCCTACTTTGGGTAAAGCATCTTATATTTGTATCAAATACAAGGAATGCAATTATGGATCAAGGCAAAATTGTTTAGGTGGTATCTCTGCATCCCTAAATCTTCCAGGAAACTGGCTTATCACCTTTTTTGGTCATCCACAAAGACAATAAATTCCAGAGTTTACAATTTCAAACTCTTAGACAACTGAAGATTCAAATGACATTTCGTTGAATTAAAAATAAATATTTTCCCAGAGTTTAGGCTTTTGTCATCCATGTGGAAAAGGGCCAACTGAATTTTGAGAACTCTTACTCTATCCTGAAGTCAGCTACAATAAATGCTATGATCCAGAACATTAACCTATTCTCCCAAGCTTGAGCACCCACCTGGCAGAGGGCATCCCCAAAGCAAATAGACTTCTGCTCTTGCCCAAGATAATCACTGAGGATGAGAATTTTAGATCAAAAGTTGAGGGACTCTCTGAGAACCAGGAGACTTGCCTCCAAAGCACTATCTCATGTGTTCAGAAGATAGCTATTTTCCACTAGATGTTAAAGATTCCTGAGGAAATCTACAGTCATGGTCTTTTAAAACATAATAGTTACTCTTTTAATAGTGCAGTGCGCTCTCCTTGAAAACTCGTTAGCTGGTAGAAATACTGTTGAGAGTAGATCACTCAACCCCAGATCTTCATTGTTCCACCCAGCTGTAATTAGGCTGTGGCCTGTATTTTTAGTATACCTCACCTACCTGACCCTCCTTCTGCTTAGCCTCATTTTCTAATGGATGCCAATGTTGACCTATGACTCGAGGCTGCTTGTTGCTGTTTTCTTACTTACCACATCCATCTTTACTCTTCTGCCTGACATACCTGCTCCTCTGTGTGTCCTTCACAAATCCCTCCCGGTGCTCACTGCCTTATGAATGACAAACCGAGGTGCTAGACTTACTCCAGTGTCCACATGAATAAATGGCTGGAGATGTAAACTCATTCGCTGTAAAGGAAACTGTGCCTCTTTACACCTTTGCCACATTTTGAGAAATAAAATGACTATTTTAAACCATAGTCTATGCATTTCAGTGCCATTTTGTGCCACACTTCTGCTTTGTGCAACTAGCAACTTTTAATATACAGTATTTCTTCTAATCATTGGAAGTGCACAACTTAACACTTTCTCTTATTCTGTAATCATTTTATTCATGTATGTTTTATCTGTACAATTATTTGATAATCTCCTAGTGGAGATAAATGGTTCCTAGCACACCAACGATATGACAGAAAATCAGGAAATGATGTTTGTTGATTGATTCATTAAAGTGTCTAGTAGGGAGGTTAAAATCAATGACATATTACATATCATCCCTGCCTTAGTCCTTAGGTGTCAAATTTTGGTGTCGAATGCATAAGTAGCTTTGGAAGAGATCAAAACTTCAGGGATATTTTTCCAAGTTGTTAAAAAATAAATATAAATATATGTTTAAAATTTTTTCCATATTTTCTCTGGATTTCTTTTTAAGTCTCTGAAAGAGGTCCCCACTACAGAAAATGGGATATCTAAAATTTGTGGTTTATGCATATGCATGTGTAGGGGAGGGACAGGGAAAGGGGAAGGGGAGGGCTTTCCTTTTTTCTTTTTACTACCTAAGCATATATTATCTTTCATTCACAGTTCTCAGAGCAGCATAAAGCTAGATTAACTCTCCCTTTGGAACTTCAGATGTAAGGTGGTTGTCCGTCATTCTTATTGGCCTGCTCATCCTTATTTTTAGTTAGATGGAGGGTTGTATGCTTAGAGCTTTGCTGGTTAGTTTCTTCAGCTTGAAGACTCTTATATTTTAGAACATTTGCATCCATTTCAAAGCTTGAAGAAGCAGTCTCCCACTTGCTGCTGAGAGGTTTTATGTCTTCATTCTTTATGGCCCAGATTTGAGAATGTTTATTCTTCTTGGGGACTTTGAGAGGTGATAAACTTTCAAATGACCTGTGGGGCTTAGACTGGACCCATTCTGAAGAGTTTGCCATAACATCCCCTTGGATTATAAAAGGTTGATTTCTGGGTGCTATCCAAGATGTGCTGTATTTCTTTATATTTTTGCAAGTAGCCGGATTTAGTCTAGAAAAGAAATGAAATATGTGAATTTTTGTCCATCCTGTACCTACTTTGTAGTCCTAGGTATATTGTCATAGTATAAATAATATTTTTTCTTTTTAGTAAGGTCATCCTCAAGACTTTTACCATCATTTATAAGTCTTCATCTCTGATTTTCTTTAGCACTACTCCAATCCTGTATTTCTAAATGCCTAGAGGATATGTTTATTTGGATACCTACTCTGACCTCAGCCTTCCTAGTATAATAGTCACTCCGGGCCCCAGCTCCTTACCTATATCTCTAGTTGAAGTAGTTGGTCACTAAAAAGTAAAGTAGTTGTTTGCTCTAAAGATCTGTTGTGTTTATCCTATTAGAATAGATTCAGTATATATGCTATGAGTTTTCTTTTCTATAACCAGTAAAAAAATCAATGTTAGTCTGAGAGAGGGAAGTTTTCCTTGAGGGAGCTTTTGCAAATTAATAATTGCAGCCACTTAAAATCTCTTTTTTTTCAGCATTCTATTTTTAACCATAGAATATCAGCTATAGTTTAAATTAAACTTAAATTTTGAGATAACTATAGACTTACATGCATTTGGGAGAAGTAATACAGAGAGATCCCATGAACTCCCAGTTCCCCAAAATAGCTTGCAAAACCATAGAACAATATTGCAATCAGGATATTGACACTGATGTAGTCAAGATAGAGAACACTGCCCTTATGTTGCCCTCTTATAGTACCTGCTTCCCTCCTTCTCCATCCCCTCCTTAATTCCTGGCAATCATTATTAATCTATTATCAAGTTATATGATTTTGTTATTTAAAGAATGTTACATAAAGGAATCATACTGTATGTAACCTTCTGGGATCAACTTTTTGTTTTTTTTTTACTCAGAGTAATTGTCTGGAGATTCATCCATATTTTGTATATCAGCAGTTCATTCTATTATAATTGCTGAGTCTGGGACATGAATGTACCATGGATTGCTTAATAAATCATTTATTCAAGGGCATCTAGATTATTTCCAGTTTATGACTATTACAAATAGTTATACACACAGGTTTTTTTGTGAGTTAATATTTGTACAAGATGTAAGTTTAAGGTTCATTTTTTTTAGCCTATGGATATCCAATTGTTCCAGCGCCATTTGTTGAAAGGCTCTTTTTTCTCTGTTAAATTGCTTTTGAATTCCCTATCAAAATCAGTGGAGCATATTTATGTGGTCTATTTCTTGGTTCTCGCCTCAGTTCCACTGATATATATGTTTATATATCCTCTAATACTATTGTCTTGATTACTCTAGCGATATAAAAGTTCTTGAAATCAGATAGACTGATCTCTCCCACTTATCCTTCTTTGTCGAAATTGTTTTTGCTATTTTAGTGCATCCACAGGTAAATTCTGGAATCATCTTGTCTGTATATACAAAAGATCTTGCTGGGATTTTGATAGGCATTGTGTTGAACTTGCATATTAATCTGGGAAGAACCGACATCTTTATTGAGGCTTCCAATTTATGAACATTCTATGTCTTTCCATTCTTTAGATATTTAAAAATTTCTCTTATTCATGTATACTTTTCACCATACAAACCCTGTACAACTAAGTACTTTATTTTTTTGAGATTTTAAGTGGTATTATGTTTGAAATTTTGGTGTTCACATGTTCATTGCTTACACATAGAAATGCAATTAATTTTGTACACTTATCTTGTATTCGGAGGCCTAGCATAACTTGCTTATTCGTTAAAGGTTTTATGTGCATGTGTGTGTGTGTGTTGTGGTAAATTTATTAGGATTTTCTAAATAGAGAATAACATCTTTCACAAGTAGGGACCATTTTATTTCATTCTTTCTGATTTGTATGCTTTTTATTTTTTTATTGCCTTATTGCAGTGGATAGAACTTCTAGCACAATGTTCAATAGAGTAGTGTATTAGTATATTCTAACACTGCTAATAAAGGTATACCTAATACTGGGTAATTTATAAAGAAAAGGGGTTTAATTAACTCACAGTTCCACATGGCTGGGAGTCCTCACAACCATGGTGGAAGGCAAAAGAGGAGCAAAGTCACATCTTACATGGTGGCAGGCAAGAGAGCTTGTGAAGAGGAACTCCCATTTATAAAACCATCAGATCTCATGAGACTTGTTCACTACCATGAGAACAGTATGGGGGAAACTGCCCCCAGGATTCAATTATCTCCACCTGGCCCTGGCCTTGACACATAGGGATTATTACAATTAAAGGGAGATTTGGGTGGGGACACAGCCAAACTATATCAAGTGGTAAAAGTGGACTTTATTAAGTTGAGTAAGTTCCCCTTTATTCCTTTTTTTTCCTTGAGATGGAGTCTTATTGTTGTCGCTCAGACTGGAGTGCAATGGTGCAATCTTGGCTCAGTGCAACCACTGCCACTTGGGTTCCAGCAATTTCTGCCTCAGCCTCCTGAGTAGCTGAGGTTACAGGTGCCCACCACCATGCCTGGCTAATTTTTGTGTTTTTACTAGAGATGGGGTTTCACCATGTTGGCCAGGCTGGTTTTGAACTCCTGACCTCAGGCGATCCACCTGCCTCAGCCTCCCAAAGTGCTGGATATATAGGCATGAGCCACCACACCCAGCCTATTCCTATTTTTTTTCTGAGACATTTTATCATGGATGGGTATTGAATTCTATCGAATACCAATTTGTGTGCCAATTAATAGTATCTTGTGATTTTTCTTCTTAAGCTTGGTAATATTAAGGATTTCATCAATTACTTTTTGAATATTAAACTAACCTTGAATTCCTGAAATAGACTTCACTTGGTCATGGTGTATAATTCTTTTTATTTAGAGCTGAATTATATTTGCTAATATTTTGTTAGATTTAGCTTCTAAAATTCTATATTTATGCACAATTTTATTGTGTCATTCCGTTTTTGTTTTGCCCTTGTCTGGTTTTGGTATCAGGCTAATAGTGGCTTTATAAAATGAACTGATAGTTCCTAGTTTCTGGAAGAAATTGTATAGAATTGGTATTAATTCTTCCTTAATTTATTGGTAAAATTCTCCTCTAAAACCACCTAGGCCAGGTGATTTCTTTTTTGGGGTTTTAAAATTATGAAATCAGTTTCCTTATTAGTTACAGGGGTATTCAAATATTTTATTTCATATTGAATGAGTTGGGGTAGTTCATATTTTATTGAGGAAATCATCCATTTACTTTAAGTTGTCAAATTTGTATGTAGTTTTTTCTGGTATCTTTTTGAAATACGCAAGATTTTTAATGATATCCCCTGTTTCATTCCTCATGTTAGTAATTTGTGTCTTTTTTCTTTATTTCTTTGTCAGTATTAATAGTAGTTTGTCAGTTTTATTGATCTTTTCAAACAACCAGTTGTTTCACTGATTTTCTGTGTCATTTTTCTGTCTTCAAGTTTATTAATTTCTGCTCTTATCTTTATTATCCTCTTTCTGCTTGCTTTGAGTTTATTTGCTCTTCTTTTTATAGGTCCCTGAGGTTGGAGTTTAGATTATTGATTTGAGATGTTTTCTCATTTTTTAGCATATGCAGTTAGCTCTATAAATTTCTGTATCAGTACTGCTTTAGCTATCTCTCACTTATTTTGATATAGTGTCATTTCCATTAATTTAAATATATATTTTTACATCCTTTGAGAATATAGTTTTTTATTTATTTTTTTTAAATTTCTTATTAAAAAAAAAAAACCAAGATACATGTGCAGAACGTGAAGGTTTGTTACACAGGTATATATGTGCCATGGTGGTTTGCTGCATCTATTGACACGTCCTCTGTGTTCCCTCCCTTCACACCCCCCACCCCACTACAGGCCTTGCTGTGTGTTTTTCCTCTCTATGTGTCCACATGTTCTCATTGTTCAACTCCCACTTATGAGTGAGAACATGTGGTGTTTGGTTTTCTGTTCCTATGTTGTTTGCTGAGGATGATGGCTTCCGGCTTCATCCATGTCCCTGGAAAAAACATGATCTCATTCATTTTTATGACTGCGTAGTATTCCATGTGGTATATATGCCATGTTTCCTTTATCCAGTCTATCATTAATAGGCATTTGGGTTGGTTCCATGTCTTTGCTATTGTAAATAGTGCTGCAGTCAACATACGTGTGCATGTATCTTTATAGTAGAATGATTTATATTCCTTTGGGTATATACCCAATAAAGTCTAATAGTATTTCTTGTTCTAGATCCTTGAGGAATCACCATACTGTCTTCTACAATGGTTGAACTAATTTACACTCCCACTAACAGTGTAAAAGCATTCCTATTTCTCCACAGCCTTGCCAGCATCTGTTGTTTCTTGACTTTTTAATAATCGCCATTCTGACTGCTGTGAGATGGTATCTCATTGTGGTTTTGATTTACATTTCTCTGATGATCAGTGATGTTGAGGTTTTTTTTTTTTTTCCATGTTTGTTGGCTGCATAAATTGTTTTCTTTTGAAAAGTGTGTGTTCATAACCTTTGCCTACTTTTTGGCGGGATTTTTTTTTCTTGTAAATATATTTAAGTTCCTTGTAAATTCTGGTTACTAGATCTTTGTCAGATGAGTAGATTGCAAAAATTTTCTCCCTTTCTGTCAGTTACCTGTTCTCTGATGCTAGCTTCTTTTGCTCTGCAGAAGCTCTTTAGTATAATTAGATCCCATTTGTCAATTTTGGCTTCTGTTACAATTGCTTTTGGTGTTTCAGTCATAAAGTCTTTGCCCATGCCTATATCCTGAATGGTATTGCCTAGGTTTTCTTCTAGAGATTTTATGGTTTTGGGTTTTAAATTTAAGTCTTTAATCCATCTTGAGTTAATTTTTGTATAAGGTGTAAGGAAAGGGTTGGTTTCAGTTTTCTGCACATGGCTAGCCAGTTTTCCTCGTACGACTTATTGAATAGGACATCTTTTTCCCATCGCTTGTTTTTGCCAGGTTTGTCAAAGATCAGACAGTTGTAGATATGTTGTTATTTCTGAGGTCTTCATTCTGTTGCATTGGTCTATATGTCTGTTTTGGTAACTGCAGCCTTGTAGTAGAGTTTGAAGTCAGGTAGCCTGATGACTCCAGCTTTGTTCTTTCTGGTTAGGATTGTCTTGGCTATACAGGGTCTTCTTTGATTCCATATGAAATTTAAAGTAGTTTTTGTCTAATTCTATGAAGAATGTCAATGGTAGTTTGATGGGAATAGTGTTGTATCTATAAGTTACTTTGGGCAGCATGACCATTTTCATGATACTGATTCTTCCTATGTATGAGCATGGAATATTTTTCTACTTGTTTGTGCCCTCTCTTGTTTCCTTGAACAGTGGTTGGTGGTTCTCCTTGAAGAGGTCCTTCACATCCCATGTTAGCTATATTCATAGGTGTTTTATTCTCTTTGTAGGAATAATGAATGGGAGTTCATTCATGATTTAGCTATTTGCTTGTCTATATTGGTGTAAAGAATTCTAGTGATTTTTGCACATTGATTCTGTATTCTGAGACTGATGAAGTTGCTTATCAGTTTAAGGAGTTTTTGGGCTTAGATGATGGGTTTTTCTAAATATAAAATCATGTCATCTGCAAACAGAGACAGTTGGACTCCCTCTCTTCCTATTTGAATACCCTTTATTTCTTTCTCTTGCCAGATTGCCCTGGCCAGAACTTCCAATACTGTGTTGAAGGGGAGTGGTGAGAGAGGGCATCCTTGTCTTGTACTGGTTTTCAAAGGGAATGCTTCCAGCTTTTGCCCATTCAATATGATACTGGTTGTGGGTTTGTCATAAAGAGCTCTTATTGTTTTGAGATGTATTCCATCAATACCTAGTTTATTGAGAGTTTTTAACATGAAGGTACGTTGAATTTTATTGAAGGCCTTTTCTGCATCTGTTGCCATAATCATGTGGTTTTTGTCTTTGGTTCTGTTTATGTGATGGATTATGTTTATTGATTTGTGTATGTGGAACCAGCCTTGTATCCCAGGGATGAAGTCAACTTGATTGTGGTGGATAAGTTTTTCAATATGCTGCTGGATTTGGTTTGCCAGTATTTTATTGAGGATTTTTTGCATCAATGTTCATCAAGGATATTGGTCTGAAGTTTTTTTTGTTGTGTCTCTTCCTGGTTTTGGTATCAGGATGATGGTGACTTCATAAAATGAGTTAGGAAGGAGTCCTTCCTTTTCAGTTGTTTGGATTAGTTTCAGAAGGAATGATATCAGCTCCTCTTTGTACTTCTGGTAGAATTGGGCTATGAGTCCATCTGGTCTTGGGCCTTTTTTGCTTGGTAGGCTATTAATTATTGCCTCAATTTCAGAACTTGCTATTGGTCTATTCAGGGATTTGACTTCTTCCTGGTTTAATCTTGGGAGAGTATATGTGTCTCGGAATTTCTCCATTTCTTCCAGATTTTCTAGTTTATTTGCATTAGATGCTTATAGTATTCTCTAATGGTAGTTTGTATTTCTGTGGGATCAATGGTGATATCCCTTTATCATTTTTTCATTGTGTCTATTCGATTCTTTTCTCTTTTCTTCTTTATTAGTCTAGCCAACGGTCTATTTTGTTAATTTTTTCAAAACACCAGCTCCTGGATTCAGTGATTTTTTTTTGGAGAGTTTTTTGTGTGTCTATCTCCTTCAATTCTGCTCTCATCTTAGTTATTTCTTGTCTTCTGTTAGCTTTTGGATTTGTTTGCTCTTTTATCTCTAGCTCTTTTAATTGTGAAGTTAGGGTATCAATTTGAGATTTTTCTAGCTTTCTGATGTGGGCATTTAGTGTTATAAATTTTTCTTTTCAGCCCTGTATTCATTCTCCTGTTCTTCTGAAACTACAATAATGTGAATATTAGATCTTGTTTTATAGGCCTACAGGTCCCTGAGGCTCTATTTATTTTATTTTAAGCCTATTTTTCTCTGATGTTCAGGTTGGATAATTTCTATTATTCTGTCTCTCTCAATTCACTGATTCTTTCTTTTATTTGCACAATTATACTGTTGTGTTCAGCCATTAAGCTTTTAAAATTTCAGTTGTATTTTTTAATTCAAAAATTCCAGTTTGGTTCTTCTTAATATATATTTTTTCTCTCTCTGCTGAGGCTTTCTACTTTGTTTCTCTTGTTCTAAGTGTGTTTATAAATGTTTCTTTGAAGCATTTTTATTATGACTGCTTTAAAAATCTTTGTCAAAAAATTCTGACATCACTATCATCTCAGTGTTTGTGTCCACTAATTATCATTTTCTGTTTTAGATCCTCCTGGTTCTTGGCACAACAATTTATTTCTGATTAAAACATAGGCACTTTCATATTATGTTATGAGACTCTGGATTTTATGTAAACCCTCTGTTTTAGTTGGCTTTTTGTAACTCTGATCCAGCACAGGGAGTGGGAAGGTAAGACCTCATTACTGAAAGATGGAAGTGGAAGTCCAAGTTCCCCATCTGGACTTCATTGACACTACGGACAGGAGGCGTCTAATTATTATTGGACAGATGTGGAGGTTCATCTCCATATGTAGCCTCCAATGAGACTGTGGTGGGGTCTAGGTGACAATTAGGACATGGCTTGACTTTTAGTCATTACTTTCATAAGAGATTCCTTATATATTACTACTTTAAATCTAGAAATGCACTCAATGAGGATTGGCCTGAGCATGAAGGTACAGACAAATAGTAAGATATTAATTAAGACTTCTCTGGTTACAAATAACAGAAACAAATTCAAGCTAGCTTAATAAAAAAAGCATAAGGTAGGGTAGGGGAAGAATTATAAGAAACTACAAAGCTACTCATGGAAACAAAGGGAGAGGGAATTCAGCCAGGCTTCAGGAAAGGACTTGTACTAGAAAATGGAAAACTTCCAAGGCTTTTTATTCATCTGCATTCTCTGCTTTTCTCTTTTCCACAGGAAAGTTTTTACTTCCCTTGGCTCAAATTTGCACCCTGCAGCAGTTTCATGTACAAGACTGATCCACTATCTCTCATTCCAATTCCAAAGTATAGAGAAAGATAATCTGACTGGCAACCATGCCAGTGGGTAGAGGTCATATAATTACAAACGCAGCTTTTGGAAACTCTACCCTTGTGGATGAAGAGGCAGTCCACAGAGAAGGGCAAATTGTGCCTGGAGTGGATACCCCCGAAAGTATCTGATATAGTATATGTGGAAATATTAAAAAGTAGGAAAGCAGCAGGCAAGGCCTTTCTTAACAGACAATCTCATTGCAAACTTCAACATTGGCAGGTTGATTTTTGTTGTTGTTGTTTTACAACTTAGTTCTTTATGGCTCCCTTTTTCTGTTTTATATATCCTTTGCCTGACTGTATCAACACTCTCACATACTGTTCCCTATAGTAAGTGATTCAGGGTAAGGTGAGAATAAGCAAAGAATGAGGAGATTACTCTTTGTTAAACCATCTTAGACATTGGTCTAAGTTAGGATTAAGGAGAAACTAGTTTATGTGATGTAAGAGTTTGCAGAATTATCACGTTGAAGGATATAACATCTGAATATAATCATAGGGCTGAAACTTAAATTGTCTGTTCTGTCCTTAAGCCAAAATGCGTAGGGTCTAGGTGGATTAATAGGTGAATTGTATGTAAACAAGATGATTTACATACCTTAAATTTCTCTCTGGTCAAACATGGGTCAGATTTCAAATATGGAGGAATAAATCCCATGCTTGGCATTTCATTTGGTAATGATGAAAATTCTTGAGAAAGATTATGCAAATCAAAATATAATTGGAGAGATTTTTTTTACTTCCAGGGAGATGAAGTAGGTGCATTTTCCCTATTCTTTGCACTAAAAATAACTACAAATCCTGGACATTACATAAAAAATAAACATAAGACAACTCTGAAAGGTAGAAAGCAGGCAGACCACCTAGGGATTTCAAGAACCAAGGAACAACACAGTGTTGTCTCCTGGGTTTTCTTTTTGCCTCATATATCCAAGACTTGCAGCCGAGGAAGCCAGCAATCTGAAAACACAAATGGGCCCATACACGTACACAAAAAGCTCTCGACAATAGCCTGTACTATACAGACAAACAACCAAGAAAGGGACAGCCTACTGATATAGAAAATGTTAGGCCATAACCACTGTACTCCAGCCAAGCACCACAGATAAACAGTGCCCTCACTCCCAACCATGTAAGCAGAGGCAGAGTGAGGGGCTTATGCTTCCACTCTTATGAGGTATAATAAGGCATCTCAAACCTCTGCCAGGGTGGTGCCAAAGAAGGACAGGTAGAAGCCAAAACTTTGACCCCCCTCCCCCGGCCTATAAAGAGTCTCTCCCTTCCCACAGGGTGTCATTGGAAACCAAATGGGGAGCCTTGATTTCCACACTCAATAGACAGAAATGAAGCCTCTTCCTCTCCCCATTGGGCTGGTGTAAAAGAGTCAGGGTTTTTACAAATGCACAGTAGCAATGGCTCATAGCTTTCACACATTTTCTTATTAAAGTATTCATAAGTTTCCAGTTGATATGTTAGTACTCTTTGTATATTAAATATATTGGTCATGTTTTTCACTTATAAAGAGAAATGGCAAGGCATAATGATGAATTTCAGGAGGACTCTGGAGTCAGAATATCTAGGTGGATTTGAATCCAGATTCTACTATGTATTGGCTAATGAGGTTTTGGATAAATTATTTAACCTTTTTGCACCTCAATTTTCTCATGTATAAAATGTAAAGTGTATACATATATAACTTTGAACAATGTGTAGCACATAGGAAATATATTACAAAAGCCTGTTGATAATATTAATATTGTATTTATTATTTTCAGCTTGTTACTGTCTTTACTTTTATTTATATGTGTTTCCTTTTGGCCTTAGAGGTGGTTCTGTTTTTTATCTTTAGAAGAAATCTGATCTCACTCTTTCTGCTTTCATCTGAGTATCAATAAACTGAAGTAGCTCAGATTAATTATTTTTAATTCTGGTTACCCCATAGGATTATAAGGTTTAAAACACCTGACAATTTTCAAGTCAGGCTATAATCATTCTTTATGCATTTTTATTAATAGATCTAAATTAATGAGTAGTTTCATGCAAATGATCAATTAAATAAGGCCTGATATCTTACTCCTTTACTTATCAAGTGTTTTCTGACAGCTCTGGGTCTTTGTTCTTTGCCAAATGTGATGTAGCTGACATCATTTTCAAGAGCAGATATTTTTTTCTTAGGATAAGGAATTAATAAGCCCTGCTTTCTTAAAAAGATGTGTTAAATAGCTAAGACTGATAAAATTGTATTGACTTACTGATGTTGGATTTGGAAGTTGGTTCTTGGATTGAATAGCTGATTTATCTGAGTGGTTTGCATGTTTTTAGTGCTATGCATGATGGGGAGCAAATACTGCAATGTTTCTTGAGTTTGAGCTTTTCCTTTATCCTTGTAGATTCTTTTTTCATCATCTGTCCAATTTATGCCAGTCTTCTTGCCTTGGAAAGATATACATTCTTTTATTTTGCTTTTTAAGTTGTGGTGCAGATCTGGGGAGCAACCACAAAAATATGTACAGAGATATGAACTGTATTTATTAACAATCATTTATCAGGCATTATTGTATGCCAAGGATTTTATCCAAAATTCCTTGCCCATCTGAAGCTTGTACTTTAATGGCAGTGGGCAGAAAATAAAGAAACAAGTAAAACGTTTATTATGTTAGATAATGATAAAGTTTACAGGATTAAGTGAAGCTGCAGAGGGGAGTAGAGAATTCTTGAGGGGTTGATTTCTATTTTTAATAAGATGTTAAGAGAAAGCCTCCTTATGAAGCTGACATCTCATGGAAGTTAAGAAGTGAATCAAACAGGTTTCAGGGGAAAGAGAATTTGAAGCAAAGGCCCTTACTGAGGTAGGAGAGTAGTCGTGTGTTCAAGAACACCAAGAATGCATCAGTGGCTGGAGTAGAATGAACAAAAGGGAAAGGTATAAGAGATGAGTTCAAGTAGGTAACTTGGGTTTGGGTCATGCAAGGCCTCATAGGCCTGTGGAAGGACTTTGATTTTTGCTGAATGTGAGATGGAGAATCACTGGAAGGCATTGAGCAGAGGAGTGTCAGCCTGAGATTTGTTTGGAAAAAATTGTGCTGGTTGCCAAGTTGAGAACAGGTTGAAGAGAGGCAAGCGTGAACAAGCAGGGAGATCTCTTGGAAGGCCGCAGAAACAATCCAGGAGAGAGGGTGGTAGCTTGGACCAGGTGGTGGAAATGGCTAGAAGGGTAAGAAGTGGGGTGGGGGTATTCTGGGCACATATGTGGATTTGATAAAGAACTGGATGTGAGATGAGAGAATAAGAGGAATCAATGGTGGCTCCAAAGCTGCTAGTTTGAGGAAATGGCAGTATAGGGATGGGAAAGACTGGGAAGATCATGTTAGAAATCCCTTCTTTATTAGATAATATGAAGGAATTATTGTTTTGTTAATGGAGACGCTGGAATGTAAAAACATTTTTAAAATGTTTATCCCACCCCATATTAGTTAGGATGGCTGCTGTCAAAAAAACCTCCAGAAACTAACAAGTGTTGGCAAGGATTTAGAAAAACTGGAACCGTCACACATTATTAATAAGGATGTAAAATGGTACAACCATTGTGGAAAGCAGTATGATGGTTCCTCAAAAATTAAAAATATGATTACCATATGACCCAGCATTCCACTTCTGGTTATAGCCCCAAAAGAATTGAGAGCAGGGTCCCAAAGAGACATATATACATACATATTTATAGCAGCATTATTCTTAATAGCCAAAAGTTGTAAGCAACTCAAGTGCTCATTGATGAATGGATTAATAAAATGAGGTATATTCATATAATGGAATGTTATTTAGCCTTAAAAAGGAAGGAAATACTGACAAATGCTACAATATTGATAAACCTTGAGAGCATTATATAAAATAAACCAGACACAAAAAGACAAATGCCCTATTTGTCATCCAAATATTTCACTCCACTTCCTAATTTGACTAGAATATTCCATTGACTAGAATAGATACAAAAGTAGAAGGATGGTTTCCAGGTGCTTGGGGGAGGGGAAAGTGAGAAGGCGCAGTTTAATAGGCATAAAGTTTAAATTTTAAAAGAGGAAAAGGAGTTCTGGAGATTGTACAACGTGACTGTATTTAACACTACTGACTGCACACTTAGAAATAGTTAAGCTGGTAAATTTTATGAGTGTATTTTATCACAATTTAGAGACAACGTTCTTGGGAAGGGGTGGGGAACCCTGAGTAAAGCCTGAAGGAAGACTAGTAGTCAGATATTTTAAAAAGAGTCTTATAATTCATAATTATCATGCCTAAATTGGTCTATAGATAGCATAAGAGAAAGTAGAATACTTTTAGAATAAAAGCAAGAAATACACTGTGCTTTGTTAATAAGTGTTTATCTAGTAAGTGATATACTCTAAACTGTTTATAGGCAAAATAATATAATTTACAGAATTTATTTTAAAATAGTCTAGGGAAAAAGTGGTAAGAAAACAGATGAAACAAGAGTAGCAGGATGCTGATTAGGATGGGTGATGGGCATCAGTGGACTCATTCTTCTTTCTACTTTTGTTTATGTTTGAAATTTTCTACAATAAGTTTTTTGTAAATAAATTGTCTATTCTTAAAAGAAAAATAAACAGATAAAGCATGCCTTATATTAAGTTAGATCTGAAAGATAATATATGATTGCAATATCTGGCAATACTGGCAAATGAAATGAACTTATTTACAGTTTCTTGATAGGCCATTCTTAAAGGACGATTCAATAAACATTCATTGAATGTAGGCCTGGTATGGTAGCTCATGCCTTTAATCCTAGCTCTTTGGGAGGCTGAGGCGGACAGATCACTTGAGGTCAGGAGTTTGAGACTAGCCTGGCCAACAGGGTGAAACTCTGTCTCTATTAAAAATACAAAAATTAGCTGTGTGTGGTGGCAGGTGCCTGTAATCCCAGCTATTCAGGAGGCTGAGGCAGAGGAATTGTTTGAACCCAGGAGGCAGAGATTGCAGTGAGCTAAGATTGCATCACTGCACTCCAGCCTGGGTGACACAGCAAGACTCTGTCTCAAAAAAGTAAAAATAAATACACATACATTCACTGAATGCTTATATCTAGCACTATTTTTGTTTGGTAAATATATGTGAAAAACACAGTCCCTGCCTTCAATATGTTAAGAATCAGGACTAGAGAGTAAAAAGTGAAGTATCTATTAGAATATACTTCTATACAGATAAACCAGAACACTTACTACCTACATATACTTGTAGCCATACTTATAGATGGGGGAAAGGGTATTGGGTAAATGAATAAACACAAGTCAGCCAAGTAAAAAAAAGAATGATCTAGGTTGTGGGACTAACATGGCACATTCAGGAAATCACAAGTGTGGTGTAGAATAATTGGGATATCAGGTAGGTATGAAGACATGGTTCAAAACTAGAGACTTTGTTTGCAGTAACACTTTTGTGAGAGCTCCTCTGAGATGGGAATAATTCATGACTGACAGTGGCTAAATAAATGTGTTTTGAATGAAACAATTAGGGGGCCATTGAAGATTTTATGCAAGATAATCAATTTGCATTTTTGAAAGATCACACTGGCACCCGGGAAAACAGAATATTGAAGAAAAGTGAAACACAAGGCAGGGAGACAAATTAGGAGACTAATGCAGTTATTCAAAGGAGGCAAAATGATGGTTTGAATTAGCAGTAGCATTAGGATGAAGTGAGCAGATTCAAGAGAATCTTTAGAGGTAAATGGATATACCTTCATGTTATTAGATACAAAAAAACAGAAGTGTACAACATTAGGATAAGTCTTGGATTTATTACTTAATAACTGGATGATGGCAGTATACTGACTGAGACATGGAATGAGGAGAAAGAGATCAGCAGTGGATAAGTTGAATAGAAGCGTCTGTGGGGAAAAACAGATGGAGATACCCAGTAGGCAGAGGAATATAAAATTCAGGAGAGGCTTAGACTGAAGATTAAAAAAATATGATGGTTGTCAGTTGCTGGTTGAAGCTACAGGTAGAGACGAGAGTGCTCAAAAATAAAGTATGTGGTGAGAAAGACCAAAGGATGGACTACTGGAAAATAGCCCACTTAAAATTTAGGCAGAGGTGATGTCCTGCATGGTCTCCCCTTCACATATTTCATCACATGTTTCATGAACGGCTGGAGAAACAGGAGTAAAACAGGGAGAGAGTAGTGTCACAGATACGACACTCAGATAGTCATTGAGCTATTGTGGAATAGCTCACAACATGAATATTCCACAATAGCTCAATGAATCAAGGGAGAGAGTTTAAAGGCCCTGGGAATAATCAACAGTAAAGAAGTCAGTATGGCTTTGTAAATAACCATTTCATGGTATGGCAACAGTAGAAATCTTCTTAAGCAGTAGGTTGAGAAGTATACAAGTAAGGAAGTGAAGGTAATGAATGTTGGCTATATTTTGAGGAAGGTGAGAAAGAGGGCAGTAATTAGAGTTATGTCACTAAGGAAACATGGACAGGGGATCTAGAGCACTGCTGAATGAATTAACCTTAAACAGAGGGATATTTATTTCTTTGAAACAAGAAGGAAGGATGTTTGAGATGAGTTAACTTACTGATGGATCTCTGGTTTTTGTTTTTGTTTTGTATGTGTGTGAAGTAAGAAGTGAGGTTATCATGCTGAGGGTAAAGGGGATACATTAGGTAGGAGAGACAGAGGAAAAGATTTAGAATAGTTACTTTGGGAAATGGAAGAGATAGTTGATCAAGTATATGTATATGTAAATTGGGCAAACAAGAATGTATGTGCTATTTGGTAATGCAATTTTTCTCCAGGAGGGCTCTGTAATCTAAAATAGGGGCATAGATGATAGTTTCATGTAGAATTACAGTTGTTCAGCATGGGCTTAGTCAAAGGATACGGAGGCAAAAGGAGTTTTAAGGACATTGTTAAGTGTTTGGGAGGCTGGCTAGGAGCTAGCATGTAACGTTCTCATGGAGAGAAACAGAAGGGGTGAGTAAATACAGCACCTTCAATTGAAACATTCAGGTACACACATTGGGATTCATAAAGAAAACAACTTGACCCATGGAGAACAGAGAAAAGCAGGGCAGGACAACTGTTCACTCAGGAGTGACACGGAGCCAGGAGAGCCTCCCCTGCCCAAGGAAGGGGTGAATGAGTGAGTGACAATGGGGACCCATGCTTCTCCCACAGATCTTTGCAGCTCCCAGGTCAGGAGGTCCCCTCATGAATCCACTCCACCAGTTCCTTCAGTCTGACACACACAGTTATTAATACATGGAGTCTTGGCAGAGCAGCCTCTCAGGCTCACACAGAGCCCCAGATTCAAAAGGCAAGTTCCTAGAGGCCTATAAAGAGACTTAGATTCCATACAATAATAGTGAGAGACTTCAACACTCCCCTGACAGTATTAGATCACCAAGGCAGAAAATTAACAAAGATATTCAGGACTTGAATTCAACATTGGACCAAACAGATCTGATAGACCTCTACATAACTCTTCACCCAAAACAGCAGAATATACATTCTTCTCATTGCCACATGGTACATACTCTAAAATTGACTACACAATCAGACATATAACAATCCTCAGAAAATGCAAAAGAGCTGAAGTCATAACCAACACACTTTTAGACCACAGCACAATAAAAATAGTAATCAAGATTTAAAAATTTGCTCAAAACCATGCCATTACATGGAAACTAAACAATATGCTCCTGAATGACTTGTGGATAAATAATGAAGTTAAGTCAGAAATCAAGAAGCTCTTTTAAATTAATGAGAATAAAGATATAACACACCAGAATCTCTGGGACAAAGCTATGGCAGTGTTAAGAGGGAAATTTTTACCACTAAATGCCCATATCAAAAAGTTAGGAAGATCTCAAATTAACAACATAACATCACAACTAAACTAACTAGAGAAGCAGGAACAAACCAACTTCAAATCTAGCAGAGGACATGAAACAACCCAAATCATGGCTGAACTGGAGGAGACTGAGACATGAAAAAAATTTAAAGGATCACTTAATCCAGGAATTGGTTTTTTGAAAAAAGTCAGTAAGATAGATAGGCTGCTAGCTAGACTAATAAAGAAGAAAAGACAGAAGAGCCAAAGAATCACAATGAGAAATGACAAAGAGGATGTTACCACTAATCCCACAGAAATACAATGATGAGAGATTACTATGAACATCTCTATGCACACAAACTAGAAAACCTAGAAGAGAAGGATAAATTCCTGGATAGATAAACCCTCCAAAGACTGAACAGGAAGAAATAGAATCCCTGAACAGTTCAATAATGAGTTCTGAAATTCAATCAGTAATAAGTAGCTTACCATCCAAATAAGTCACAGGAGAAGACAGATTCACAGCTGAATTCTCCCGGGTGTACAAAGAAGAGCCGTTTCCATTCCTACTAAAACTATTTCCAAAAGCTGAGGAGGAGGGACTCCTCCCCAACTCATTTTATGAGGCCACATCATCCTGATACTAAAACCTGGCAGAACCACAACAAAAAAAGAAAACTTCAGGCTAACCCGTGATGAACACTGATGCAAAAATCCTCAACAAGGTGCTTGTAAACCAAATCCGCAGCACATCAAAAAGCTAATCCACCATGATCAAGTGGGCTTTATTCCTGGGATGCAAATTTGGTTCAACATATGCACATCAATAAATGTGATTAATCACATAAACAGAACTAAAGACAAAACCACATGATTATCTCAATAGATGCAGAAAAGGTTTTTGATAAAATTCAACATCCCTCCATGTTAAAAACTCTCAATAAACTAGGTATTGAGGGAACATATCTAAAAAGCTCTATGACATGCCCACAGCCAACATCGTAGTGTGGACAAAAGCTAGAAGTATTCCCCTTAAATATTGGCACAAGAAAAGGATGCCCTCTCTCACCACTCCTATTCAACATAGTATTGGAAGTCTGGGCCAGATCAATCAGGCAAAAGAAAGAGCATCAAAATAGGAAAAGTGGAAGTCAGACTATGCCTGTTATTATTAAGTGATAAATAGCTTACCATCCAAATAAATCACAGGAGATTTATTTGGATGGTAAGCTATTTATTTCTGATTGAATTTCTGAGCTTATTATTGAATGGTTCAGGGATTCTATTTCTTCCTGGTTCAGTCTTTGGAGGGTATATGTATCCAGGAATTTATCCATCTCTTCTAAGTTTTCTAGTTTGTGTGCATAGAGATGTTCATAGTAGTCTCTGATCATTGTATTTCTGTGGGGTTAGTGATGACATCCCCTTTGTCATTTCTCATTGTGATTCTTTGGCTCTTCTGTCTTTTCCTTTTTATTAGTCTGGCTAGCAGCCTATCTATCTTACTGATTTTTTTTTTTTTTCCGAAAAACCAACATGATTCTAGAAAACCTCGTAGTCTTGGCCCAAAAGCTCCTTCAGCTGATAAAAAACTTTAGGAAGTTTCAGGATACAAAATCAATGTACAAAAACCGCTAGCATTCCTGTATGCCAACGACAGCCTAGGTGAGAGCCAAATCAGGAACACAATCCCATTCACAATCACCACAAAAAGAATAAAATACCAGGAATATTGCTAACCAGGAAGATGAAAGATTGTTACAATGAGAATTACAAACACTGCTCAAAGAAATCAGAAGTGACATAAACAAATGGAAAAATATTCCATGCTCATGGATCAGAAGAATCTATATCATTAAAATGGTCATACTGTCCAAAGAAATTTACAGATTCAATCCTATTCCTACCAAACTACCAATGACATTCTTCACAGAACCAGAAAATGATTGTAAAATTCATATATAAACAAAAAAAGCCCAAATAGCAAAGGGAATCCTAAGTAAAAGGAACAAAGCTGAAGACATCACATTACTTGACATCAAACTACATTACAGGGCTACAGTAACCAAAACAGCATGGTACTGTACGAAAACTGACACATAGATCAATGGAAGCAAATAAAGAGCCCAGAAATATGGCCGAACACCTACAACCATCTGATCATTTACAAATCTGACAAAAACAAGCAATGATGAAAGGATTCCCTATTCAATAAGAGATGCTGGGATAACTGGCTAGCCATATGCAGAAGATTGAAGCTGGACCCCTACCTTACACTATATATATATAAAAAATCAACTCAAGATGGATTAAAAACTTGAATGTAAAACCAAAAACTGTAAAATTCCCACAACATGTGGGAATAATGGGAGCTGTAATTCAAGATGAGATTTGGGTAAGGATAGAGCCAAACCATATAATTCCGCCCCTGGCCCCTGCCAAATCTCATATCTGCATATTTCAAAACCATTCATGCTTTCTCAACAGTTATCCAAAGTCTTAACTCATTTCAGCATTAACTCAAAAGTCCACAGTGCAAAGTCTCATCTGAGACAAGGCAAGTCCCTTCTGCCTATGAGCATATAAAATCAAAGGCAAGTTAATTAATTCCTTGATACAATGGGGGTACAGGCATTGGATAAATATACCCATTACAAATGGGAGATATTGGCCAAAATTAAGTGGCTAAAGGCCCCATGCAAGCCTGAAATCCAGCAGGGCAGTCAAATCTTAAAGCTCCAAAATGATCTCTTTTTACTCCATGTCTCACATCCAGGTCACGCTGATGCAAGGGATGGTTTCCCATGGTTTTTGGCAGCTCCACCCCTGTGGCTTTGCAGGGTACAGCCTCCCTTTTGGCTGCTTTCATGGGCTGGCAATGAGTGTCTGTGGCTTTTCCAGGCACATGGTGCAAGCTGTCAGTGGATCTACCATTCTGGGGTTTGAAGGACATTGGCCCTTTTCTCACAGCTCCACTAAGCAGTGCTCTGGTGGGGACTCTGTGTGGGGGCTCTGACCTCACATTTCCCTTCCACACTCTCCTGGCAGAGGCTCTTCATGAGCGCCCGGCCCCTGCAGCAAACTTCTACCTGGACATCCAGGTATTTTAATACATCCTCTAAAATCTTGCAGAGGTTCCCAAACCCTAATTCTTAAATTCTGTGTACTTGCAGTCTCAACACCATGTGAAAGCTGCCAAGGCTTGGGGCTTGCACTCTCTGAAGCCAAAGTCCAAGCTGTACCTTGGCCCTTTTTAGCCATGACTTAGCCAAGTCCCTAGGCTGTACACAGCAAGGAGGCCCTGGGCCTGGCCCATGAAACCATTTTTTCCTCCTAGGCCTCCAGGTCTGTTATGGAAGGGGCTGCTGAAAAGGTATCTGACATGCCTGGTGACATTTTCCCCATTGTCTTGGGGATTAACATTTGGCTCCTTGTTACTTATGCAAATTTCTCCAGCCAGCTTGAATTTCTCCTAAAAAAATTGGTTTTTCTTTTATATTGCATAGTCAGGCTGCACATTTTCTGAACCTTTAAGCTGTTTCCCTTTTAAAACGTAATGCTTTAACAGGACCCAAGTCACCTCTTGAGTGCTTTGGTGCTTAGAAATTTCTTCCACCATATACCCTAAATCATCTCTCTCAAGTTCAAAGTTCCACAAATCTCTAGGGCAGGGGCAAAATGCCACCAGTCTCTTTGCTAAAACATAGCAAGAGTCACTTTTGCTCCAGTTCCCAACAAGTTCCTCATCTCCATCTGAGATGACCTCAGCCTAGATTTCATTGTCCATACCATTATCAGCATTTTGGTCAAAGCCATTCAACAAGTCTCTAGGAAGTTCCAAATTTTCCCACATTTTCTTATCTTCTGAGCCTTGCAAACTGTTTCAATCTCTGCCTGTTACCCAATTTTGGGTATCTTTACAGCAGTACCCCACTCTACTGGTACCAATTTACTGATTAGTCTGTTTTCATGCTGCTGATAAAGACATACCCTAGGCTAGGTAATTTATAAAGGAAAAGAGGCTTAATGGACTCACAGTTCCACATGGCTAGGGAGGCTCACAATCATGGCAAAAGGCAAAAGGTACATCTTACATGGTGACAGGCAAGAGAGAATGAGAGTGAAGCAAAAGGGGAAACCCCTTATAAAACCATCAGATCTCAGGAGAGTTATTTACTATCATGAGTACAGTATGGGGGACACTGCCCCATGATTCAATGATCTCTCACCAGGTCCCTCCCACAATACATGGGAATTATGGGAGCTACAATTCAAGATGAGATTTGAGTGGGGACAGAGCCAAACCATATCAATCATGATGGAATCAAGGTTGGGCCAATCTTTTCTGGGGCACTTCAGTACAGAAATATCCCAAGACAGAAACTGTGAACTACATTAGTCTTCAATTAGTTAAGGACCACTCTAAAGAGTGATGAAGTAACATTGTTTTCAACGGAAAACCCCATGTCTAGGAAGCAGAAGTTACCAGAATGTCTTTTTATTTTCTTGAGGGGTAGTGGTGAGGATGAAGGGCATCAATAACAGGAAGGTATTAGGAATATGACAATTAAGGTTTTTTCAAGGCTGTATTAAACAAAAATATTTTTCTTCTATATTCAACTCATATACAAATTAAATAAAGCAAGTATTTTTCAGAGACAGGACTAAAATTGCTATCAATCCTGTCTTTTTACAAAAGTAGTTCCCATAATCCATGTTTCATAGATATGTTGATATAATGAAAACCATCTTTGTATGTATGAAAATCCTAAACAATAAAAACCAATAACAACTTTCTATTGGTATCCTTATCAGTCCAAGTAGAAATTTGTTTGCTCACAGGAGACTTCAAAGATGTCACTTTGAAATGATTTCCATACAAATCAGTTTCCTTGGGGGAATTTCCGCTTCTCCCTGGCCATCATCCCGAGTTGCACTAACCATCCTGGGCTTCCTGTCCTGTGTCCCTTGGTGGGTGCCCTCCAGGAACCAAAGGGCAGCTCTCACTCCAAGTGGCAGCACTAAGAACGCCCCCCCACACACACAAGAGTTAGCAGTGAGGTCCCTGTGAGTTGCGCCCATGACCTGCCGACAGTGTTGCCCACCGGAACTTTCTGTGGCCCCCACTGCTCAGCCCCTCCCAGCACTCTCCCACTTCGTCCCGAGCCTCCCTCTCTCCCAGCAGGGGCTCAGGCCTGGCACCTGCTTGCCTTGTGTCCTGGGCCATAGTGACTCTTTTCTCTGTGTGTCTTTTGCTAAATATGCCCTTTTTATATTAATAAAAGATGATTTGGAGTTGTAAAAAAAAAAAAAAAAATTTCCTTCCTGGAATTAGCCTCTCACTGATTTATAAAAAATATCCGTGTTGGTCTTTGCTATGACTCTGAGTCATACTTTGGGAGATGAAAAAAATTGGGTACTCTGATTTCATTGTCAACAGTAAACTACTCATGCAGGAATGATGTAATGCCATGTTATATTTGCATATTACACCTCAGAGTATGCAAAGTCTTTTAATATATTATCATACCTGGCGCTCTGATGCGTCTTGTGATGTAGGCAGGATGGCCAATGTTATTCCCATGTTACATAAGGGGAATCAGAGAGGTTAAGCTATTTCCTCAAGATCACATAACTAGTAAGGGGCAGAGGTGAGTCTAGCATTCACATCTTCTAACTAGTTTTTCTATTACCTTCTTTTGTCTTAATCTATTATTTGATTTCTTTCCATAGGACATGATAAATAATGTATTTTTGACAGTTAAGTCAGTTTAAAATAATTCTAAATCCAAGTAAAAGTAGGCCCGAGGATGCTTTACATATTGGTCTCTTACCTAATTTTCTATATTTCTAGGGCAAGAGAGTCTACATCTTTCATCAGAACACATTTTATTTAACAGAAACCAATTTCTTAGAAGACAGGCCAGGAAAGAAGAAAGGATATACCATGGTCCCCCTTTTATACACTCTAGTTGGTTCTCAAATACTTACCTATGGTTACCTATTCTACCATCCAGACAGTTGTTTATATTATTCCTAAGGAAGGGGCAACTTGCCAAGGGCGATAGAGATATAATAATTACTGGTTTAGACAAAACTACAAAGTTTGGCTGTTATCTTTGAATACCCATTATCTTCTTTCTCCAGTTTCTCCTATGACCAGTGCTCTACTTGCTACGACAGATAGTAAACATTTGATGATTCATTCTAAAGTGCTAAATATTTATCTTATACCAGCAGTGTTTCTTTTCAAAAAGAGAAACTCAGAGAATGCAATGCTAAATGCACATAAATAAATATCGAACTAGATTTTAAGGCATCCATTGGGGTAGTCTGGGGATATTGAAATCATCTCAAATATGCTAAAACACATCTTGTGGGGCATTCTGTATGAAACTGACCTAGTCACAGATACTGTGTAGAACATGAGGAGACATCTGATTAGCAATGGTTATCAAAAAAGTCACTTTTACCTATTGCTTTAATTCAAAATCAAAATCTTATAAGACAGAGGAAAAGGTGTAAGGCAATCAGGTAGAAGGAATCAAGTACAGTTCTCCTACCTCAAATATTTTTTTAGAAGCCAAGAAGGGGCTCGTTCAGGTATTTTCACTAAAAAAGAGAATATACCATAAAATATCTGAAGTTAGGTTTTAAAAATCAATAAAATCTAATTTTTAACTTTCTTGACAATTACTTCATCCATATATTTAATGGCTAGTTTAATTGGCCTATCTTCAATTAAACTACCATTGTTTCATTCAGACATACAAAATATATGCGTACATATTTCACCTGGAAACCTTTAAATTAAACTGTTTCAAGAGAACAGCAAACAATATAAATACTTAACCTATCTAATAAGTGTTAAACAATTCAAAACAATCTATGAAAGACAGTGACATGTACATTAAAGTGACCAACTTTTTTAGAGAGCCAATCTAGGACACAGATATGTCAGACCAAAAAGTAGTCTAATATATAATATATACACATGTTACTTTAAAATAAAATTTGAAAATAACATTTTTATTATCCTGTATTATTTGCTCTGCTGTTACCTACAGGCGATTATTTAGGCAAAACAACAACAGGACTAGTTAATAGTGGCAATTAGCAGTAATAGTAGAACAGATTAATAGTATGTGTAAGTAATGTTTTAAAATGTTTCTCTCCTCTGATACAGATTTTAACTCTTTAGTGGATATTTAAGTTTTATAGATCATATTATTACTGTATATTCTTAGGTTATAGATAAGACCTTTTAAAAGATCAGTGTAAATATTTATTAAAAACTAACAATAATGTATTTCTTTGTGTCCCAATGATAAAGTAGGATATTTTTGCTCTGTTTCTTTTTCCAATAATACTTCTCTGAACTGCCTGTAACCTTTGGGATATCTTTCTTTGATGTAGTGATTAAAAAGAATACACCTGAATGCCAAATTCCCCTTGACTTTCAGATCTGCTCTTATCAAGCCCACATGACACTGATCCTGGTATCATTCCAATGCAATGACATCAACTTAGATATCCTGTCAACAAAAATGTTTTGAGCCTGGAATACAGTTGGCATTCTGTGTGGCTTCCACATCAGTGGATTCTACCAACTGAGGATGGAAAATATTTAGGAAAAAAAATGCATCTGTATAAAACATGTGCAGACTTTTTTCCTTGTCACAATTCCCTAAAAAATACACTCTTACAGCTTTTTACATAGCATGCACATTGTAGCAGATATTATAAGTAATCTAGAGATGATTTAAAGCATACTGAAGGATATGCATAGGTTATATGCAAACACTGCCATTTTATATCAGGGATTTGAACATAATGCAGATTTTGGTATTTGTAGGAGATCCTGGAACCAATCCTCCATGATGCCAAGGAATGACTGTACTTAAGACTTTACTTATTAGCAATGGCGGGTGTTTAGACTTGTAGGGATTGGTTTCCAGCTTTTCAAAACTGTCCACTCACTTTGTATCTATAGACCTATTTTGGTAGACTAGCTGTGTCCTTTAGGCCCTTTGCATCTATAAATTAATTGTGAAGGGTCTCCATATCTAAAATGTCCTGTTTATAGATCCTCTAAAGCACATTGAATGTCCTTATAAGTTCAACTTCTCTTTCTCAGGGAAAATGTTTTAAAGTACTAAGGTAATTCGAACTTAAATTGAACATAGATTACAAGTAAATTAAAATTTTAGGACTGTTTAACTTGTATGCTCCTTTCTGGTGACACATTTTTGAGTTCGGAGTCAGTCTCATTATCCCCCAATGTCATTTTTTACCATACGCGTCTGTGTCACAACCCACATACAATATCAAACAACTCAGGTGCAGCCAGTCCATCCTTTTCTTGGCTTCTTATGGCCTCTTCAAAGATCATCAAACAGTTTTGAAGAACTAGCATATAAATTCTGTTTCACTGTAGTCCTTTCTTCCATTCTCATCCTCAACATATTTCCAAATTAGAGAAAGATATTCTTCTTGTTCTATATGTTGAAAATTTAATGGATTTAATGGAAAACCAACATTTTGACATCACTATCGCCGGCAACAGTGATAGCTATCTTGTAGGTACATGTGTAAGGAAGATATCTTCTTCCATTTATATAAAGTCAGAAGTCTCATTCAGTGTTTTTGTATGTTTTCAGGAAACTAAAAAGTGACTCCAAACTTTTATCACAGAAGCCTCACCGTCACAGGCTAGCAAATCATACCCTTTGCTGTACAAGATGTGGAAGACATTTAGTGGGTAGGATCTTTTCATTTTCTTTGATATGAAGTTCACAGACTGAATGAAATATACCAGAATTTACATTTTCACTGCCAATAATGCAGATTAATGAGCAAAGCCTAGTTAGTATTTGGACAAAAGATTAGTTAGAAATATTTTTATATTTTCTTTGGTTTCATTAAAATATTCATAGAAATCAAGATTATTTGAAACGTCACTTTTCAAATCAAAGTACCTAAGAGCCATGGGTTTTTTTTCTTTTGTTGCTATGATTCAGTGTATCATTTGATACACTGTAGAAAACATTATTGTTGGTAAGATCTGACATAATGAGTTCTACCCTGTAAGGCCAACATAGCTTTTATAAAATTTTCCCTTTGTTGACCCATGGGATATTTTAGTCGTAGCCTTTGAACGAGGAAATATAATCTTTGTTTCATCAAGCAATCAAGGGAATGAATGATTTGATAAGCATTCATTTGTGTAGTATGCCGAAGAAAATTCACCAGCTACTATGTTCAATGAGCATTGGCGCCTTCTTGGGTCATAAAAATACTTTCAATTGATTTAGAAGTGCTTGCTTGTTTCTTGAGGACTCCCGAGATTCAGTCTTCATATGTGCTTTCACATCTTTTCCTTATGACGCCCAGTCCCAAATTCTTTTCTGCATATTTTGTCATATGCTCTATTTTGGGTATCTTCCTAGTTGTATATGTTATTCCACTAGTCATTGAAAGAATAGCTTATAGCTTGCTTGCTTTCTCTTTTTTTCTTTCTCTCTCTCTCTCTCTCTCTCTCTTTTTTTTTTTTTTTTTGGTTATATCTGGGTCATGCTGGCACTGCTATTATACTCATTCTCTTTTGATTATCTGAACTCTTAGGAAACATGATCTCAATATTCATAGCACTAAAATTAAGTTAGCACTATCTCACTGTAAACAAAACAGTTAATTCACAGATAAAGTCAAAGGTGATTTTTTTTTTTTTTTTTTTTTAGAGATAGTGTCTGTCTCTGTCACCCAGGCTGGAATGGCATGATCTCGGCTCACCGCAACATCTGCCTGCCAGGTTCAAGCGATTTTTCTGCCTCAGCCTCCCAAGTAGCTGGGACTATAGGTGTGTGCCACAATGGCCAGCTAATTTTTGTATTTTTAGTAGAGACAGGGTTTCACCTTGTTGGCCAGGCTGGTCTTGAACTTCTGACCTCAGGTGATCCGCCTGCCTCGGCCTCCCAAAGTGCTGGGATTACAGGCATGAGCAACTGTGCATGGCCCAAAGATGAATTGTTAACATTCCAGACTGCAGCACACTTAAGTTGTACCTCAGTCCCCGCTCTACTCAGAGTGATGCTCCCCTGGATGATCCATTATTGTGAGCAACAAAAATCGTGGTTGCCAACATCAGCAGTCAAGGGAATAAAAAGTGACAGTGACTTTGAAAGGTGAATGATCTATGATGTATCCAATTAGCACAAAAAAACAGTGTTGCTTCCATTTTCCATTTTGGGGAACTGAAAGCAAAGGTAACATATGGCTTTGTATTTTCTTGCCTTTAAAAAATGGTTTAAATCTTTTGTTGGTCACAGGACAGTGGGTAACAAAAACTGAAGTTAATAGGCCTTTACTGTGGGGTTTTATATGAACCTGAAAGGGAATTGGACTATGTTTAAGGTTTGCTGTTGCCACTGGTATCAAAGGCTTGGAATTCCTCTAGGATTTTTGTTTTTGTCTCTCCTATTGTCCTTAGGGTTTCCTAAGAACTACTTGTCAGATAGAATCTGTGTCTTCCTTGCAGCTCCATCAGCTGTAAGCCACTGTTACTATACTGGAGTCATATTGGTATGGTGGTAAGGTATGGGGGAGAGGAAGTATTCTATAAACTTATTTTTAAATCAGTCTAAGTGGGCCTGTGTTCCTGGGCTGTGACCTTAATAAGTGTTTCTTAGCTTTTCTTCCTCCGACCTTCCAGTGAGACCAAAAGAGTAGAGGAGGCTAGAGTGGGAGAAATATCCCTCCACCCCGCCCAGACGGGATAAGGTTCTGGTAAAGCCTGTTCATCTTGTGAACTTAGCAGAGTTCCAGGTTTAACATCAGTGACTTTATCTTGGGATACTGACTCCATGTTGAACTGCTGATGAACTTTGAGACCAACAAGAGAACTATGAAAACTAAATTCCTTTGCAAACATCTGTGCTCTCAACAGTGCAAGGAAACTGATCCCAGTCTTTAAGAGATTCTGTATATAGTTTTTCCTTGCTAACTGATGCAAATGCACCATTCTACTAATGATTAAAGCTTCTTTGTTTGGTAAACCAGTGAAAAATCTGACAAACAATTTAGGTGATCAAAATAAAGTCCTAAGGGTCCTCTTGCCCCTCTAGGATATATGGTCTCTGATTACTACCCAGGTTGCAATTCCTATTCTGAATAAATGCTTCATTTGTCTCTAACCTATTGCTTTTCTCCTTTTGGGGAGTTGACACCCTAAGAGAGTAGGCCCTTGTTAAGGAGAATGCTCTGGTTGTATTTTTACAATGTTTACTCTTCTTCTTCCCTTCCCAGAGCAACTAAGAGATCTTTCTTAGCTCTGTGAGAACCTGGTGGGGTTCCTGAAGATAAAGTCCACAAAAGTGAAGCTCATACAAGACTATGGCTGCCAGGAGTTTCTCACTTTCAAGCTAGTGCACACTCAGCCCTGGCAATGTGTTAAAATCACTGTTTAAATGTTCCTACCACTTTATGATTCTAGCAGCTTCTGCTTCAGACAAGCAGATCTCAGCTGTGACTCCGGATTCATTTGTCTCTTCAGATATCAGGGTGGTGGTTTACTTGTCAGCCTCAGTTATCTGATGGATCCAATAAATTGCTGATTTTTGGTTTGTTCAGCTTTTTCTTGTTGTGAGGACAGGAATGTTGACTTTGAAGCTTTATTCATGTTAGAGCTAAAACCAGAAATCGCTTCTCTGTGTTTAAATAGCAAGTCTATGTTTTCTTCTAAGAGTAGTTTTAACTCCTACATTTGGGTCTATGATCCATTTTCAATTATTTTTAGTGTGTGATATAAGGAACAGGGCCAACTTCATTCTTTTGCATGTGGATATCCAGTTATCCCAGCACTATTTGCTGAAAAGATTATTTTTTCCCTATCCAATTGTCTTGGCACCTTTGTTGAAAAATCAATTGAAATATATATAAAGGTTTATTTCCGTATTTTCAATCCTGTTTCATTTATCTATATGTTTGCTCTTAGGCCAGTACCACACAGTTTCAATTATTATAGCTTAGTAGTCAGTTTTGAAATCAGGAGTCCTCAAACACTGTTCTTTTTCAAAATTGCTTTGGTTATTCTGGGTGCCTTTGATTTCCATATAAATTTCAGGTTCAGCTTGCTAGTTTCTGCACAAAAGATAGCTGACATTTTGATAGGGATTGCATTGAATCTGTTAATTTGAGGAGTGTTGCCATCTAGCAATATTAAATCTTCTGATCCGTGATCATAGAGTTGTCTTGCCATTTATTTAGAGCTTCTTTAATGTATTGCAACTGTGTTTTTTGTAGTTTTCAGTGAACAAGTCTTGTACTTCTTTCGTGAAGTTTATTCCTATTTTGTTTTTTTATGTTAATGTAAACGGAATTTTTTTTGTTAATTTCATTTTCAAAATGTTCATTGCTAGTGTATGGAGGTACAATTGATTTTTATAACAGATTTTTGAGAGATAATTCACATACCATATAGTTCATTCATTACAACTGATTTTTGCCTATTGATCTTTTATCCTGCAACCTTGTTGAACTCATATATTAGTGCTATAGTGTGGTGTGTGTGTGCGTGTGTGCATGTGCACATGTGTGTTCCTTCGCATTTTCTATATACAAGAACATATATTCTACAAATAGAGATGGCTCGATTTTTTTCTTTCTAATTTGTATGCCTTTTATTTTTCCTTCTTGCCTTATTGCCCTGCCTAAGCCTTCATTATGATGTTGAATAGAAATGCTGAGAGTGAATATCTATGTCTTGTTTTGGATCTCAGGGAGAAAAGCATTTAGTTTTGTACCACCAACTATGACATTAGCTGTGGGATTTTTGAAGATGGCTTTTTCTTTTAGGTAGCAGAAGATTCTATCTTTCCTAATTTGTTGAGTGTCTCTTTTTTCATCATGAAAGAATGTTGGATTTTGCCAGACACTTTTCCTGCATCTATCGAGATGACCATATGCCTTTTTCTTTATATTCTATTAATATATTATATTATATTATTTAATTTTCATAATTCCATATGTTAGACTAACCTTGCATTTCTGGGATAAATTCTATTTGGTTATTGTATATAATCCCTTTTGGTTTGCTAGTATTTTGTCTTACTTTTCCATTCTAATTCTTAATAGATATAGAAGTTGGTTAAAAAAAGAAGTTCTATGTATTCGGCCCCTGAAATCTTAACAATTACCTTTTCTGAGAAACCTTTTCTGATTTGCTGCTACCCACAAATAACTCCGATGTAAACCCATAACACCGTAAGTAGCATTTGTTTCATATTACTATATCTATTTACTTGTCACCTACTCTGCTATATTTTATTTACCATTGTACCCAAGTATCTAGCACAACCACTCACTATGACAACTTGGGACCTCTGGGGAGCAGAGAAACATCAGATTTTTAAAAGAATATGAACAACAATGGAAATACCATGTAACTAAGGTTGAATATAAGAGAGTGGCTAAAACAGAATAGTTTCAGGATGATTAAACCTCAAATAAACTAAGATTTGAATAAAATGTTGACAAAAATTTTTACTTAGCTATATTCAGAATAAAAATATACAAGTGAATGTTCAGATTTATACTTCTGGAATTATTTTATAATACTTATAGATGACAAAGAGCAGAGTTCCTCAGCTCATAATTACCTCTCTCTTTTCTATTAAACAGAGTTTTCCTCTAACTGGAAAGGGGAGAATAAATATTGGAAGAGATGAGAGAAATCATAAGGCACTGCATGAGTTCTCTCCATCCCAGACATACTAGCATTTGCATACAAGATCACGGAATCATTGACAATAGTCTTTTAAGAAGTCAAGGAAGTGATTTTCCTCTCCACCCTAAATGCCTAACTTGTCAGTTAAGACTACATCAAGATTTAAGGATTAAATTCTTCAAGAAATCATTCTTACAGATTTCCTGGTGGATTAGATTCCCTTCTCTGAGCCACCGGATCAACTCTTGCATAACTATGATTCACTCTATCTCACTCTTATTTTAAGGAACTGTTTGAATCTTATTAAACCTTGGTGCTTATGCCTTAAATGATGAGTAGCTAATCTAGTTGAAGAGAGGCAGAAGTATGTTTCAGGCAGAGAAGTCAGTATGAGCAGAAGCAGGAGGTGAGATGACTGATATACGCTGAGGCAAGAAAATCATCTTTGCAAAGGTCAGGGTCCAGATCACTGGAAGTCTTTCATGTCATGTTAGAGAAGTTGGTTTCTATGGTGGAGCTAGAAGTTGCCAAAAAATTTTTTTTAATTTCTCAGAGCAATGTCAACAAGGTGGCTGGCTAGAAGACCCTAGTTCACACCCCTCAAAAAGAACAATGAATAAACAATTACGCTTGACCTATGAATAACACAGGTTTGAACTGTATGGGTCTACTTATACGTAGATTTTTTTTCAACCAAACATGGGTCGAAAATACAGTATTCAAGGGATATGAAGCCCATGTACATCAAGGGTCAATTTTTTGAAAATGTGGATTCCACAGGGCTGACTGTGGGACTTGAGTATGTGTGGATTTTGGTATACATGGGGGTCCTGGAACAAATCCCCTACGTATACTGAGGGGCAACTATACATTTTAATGAAAATAATTAAGGAAGAGCACCAGAGTGCATCAGAGGAGTAACAGAAACCCTGGTGAGCACAGAAACTAGGGAAGGTCATATAGAAAATGGAAGGAAACACCAAGCCTTTACCACCGCATCCTCTAACCACAATCAGCTGGGAACCAGAAGGAATTTCTTCCTATAGCAAGGAAGAGAAAGCAAGAGGATCCCAGCAACCTCCATCAACACGTTGGACACCTATTGACTTCAGCACCTGGAGTCCCCTGCAGTCCTCACAGACACAGACAGTCCTTCCTCACAGCTCAAGATGCTGCCTGGACTCCACGAGCTGTGTTCCCCCCAGAGAAGGAGCTGTCATCTTGGAACTGGAACTACGGCAGAAGTATGTCTTGCATCAGAGGTGAGTGGCTATAGCTCCCCTTCATCCCTGAGACTAGGCTGCTATGGAACCACCCCAGCCTGATGGTCCAACATCCTCAAACTGAGCTCTCTGAAATGGAACAGAAGCTGTTACACTCTCCCTCTCCTTGCACCCTTAGGCTGGAGCTTAGGTGGTACCCTACCTCCTGGGAAAACAATACCTTGGCTGCTCAGAGTAGTCATGCCTCACCAGTGCCCAAGTTAAAGCAGTACCCTATATCCCAGGAAATGGTGCCTTGGTTACTCAGAGTGGTCACGTACCCCAGTACCTAAGCTGAAGTAGTGCCCTACATCCCAGGGAAATGGTGCCTGGGCCACCCAGAATAATCACAGACCACAGCCCTGAGCTGTAGCAGTACATTTCCCCTTGGAGGATCAGTGCCCTGGCTGAGCTGAGGAGCTGTGCATCCCAGGACTGAGCTGATGTAATACCCTGTGTCCCAAATAGCAGTGGCTGAGCTGAGACACTCTACTCTACGGGCCAAACAACTAGAGTATTCTGTTTCCCTAGAGTTGAACTAGCCCCTTAGAGTCTGAGCTGCTGAAATACCCCTCTTCTTGGAGAATGGAGTCATTGCTCTGCTGCTCCCTGTCCCTCTAGGGCCTAGATGACAACTGTATGTCACCACTCTGGGGTACTTTCTGCCACTGCACCTGGCCTCACAGAGTCTGTGGTATACCGAGCCTCACTATTCCAGGGTCTAGAGTCACTATTACACAGTGCCTCATCCACTGGAATCTAGATTGTCACTGAGCCCCATTTCCTCAGGTGCCTGAACTGCAGCCATATCCTGTCTCCTGGGCCCAAACATCCAGAGTGCTCTTTCCTACCCAGAGTCAGGCCAGTGCTGAGGATAGCATAGGAGTAGAATCACAGTTACAACCTGGCCCCATGGTATGCCTCAGGTTTGTAGATCCTGGCTTTGTAGGGAACCTATATCCAACTGTGCCATACAAAGTGAACATGCACCAGAAGACCCAGGTGCCACAATGGTTTCATGAGTCCTTGAGTCTAAGACCCTGGTCCCACAACCACTCCAAGCACCTGCACCTGGAACCCCACACCACTGCAGCTGCTTGTAGGTTGTGTCAGGCCTGACAACATGAGGGATCTCTTCAGGTAAGTCTCTCTATTATGGGGAAAACAAAAATAGGAAGACTTCAAAAGACCTTAACAGTGAAGAGATTAACAACATATGCTCTTCCTTCCACAAACCTCTACAATCTAGACCACTGAGGCAACCACAGTTAATGCTTATGTTGAACACAGATGAAGACTATACCACTGCACCTATCCAGAAACAAGTCAGCACATTCTCCCCAAATGGCACACAGAAACCCAACTGCAGGTGAAAGTTTCTCTACAAGAGCCACTGTAGAAAGTTTGGAAGGGTCAATCATTCCACCAGATGCACAGGTATCAAGGCAGGGACACAAGCAACACTAAAAAGCAAGGAAATATGACACCACCAAAGAACCATAATAACTTTTTAGTAACAGACTCCCATGAAAAGGAAATCAACAAATTGCTGGAAAAATAATTCAATGAGAAATTGAGAAAACTCAATGAGATTCAAGAAAATACAGACAGATAATTCAGGAAAACAATTAATAATATGAATAAGAAATTCAACATAGATAGAAATAATAAAGAAATATCACAGCTAAAACATTCAGTGAATGAAATAAAATTTACAATAAAGAGCTTTGAAGGCATACTTAAGCAGAAGAAAGAATCTCTGAACTTAAAGACAGGTAGTTGAAATACCCAGTAAGAGAGGGGGAAAAGAATGAAAAAGTAAAGAAAGCCTACAAGACATGAGATACCATTAAGCAAACAAATATTCATATTATGGGAGCTCCAGAGGAGAAGAGAAGGGAAAGGTGTAGAAAACCTATTCCTTAAAATAATAGCTGAAAACTTTCCAAGTCTGGGGAGACATATGAGATTCAGATCCAGGAAACTTAAAGTTTCCCAAATAGACTCAACTGAAAAAAGGTCCTCCCCAAGGCACATTACAATCATATTGTCAAAAGTCAAGGACAAAGAATTCTAAAAACAGCAAGAGAAAAGCATTAAGTCACACACAAGGGAATCATCATTAGACTAACAGCAGATGTCTTTACAGAAACTTTACAGGCTAGAAGAGAATGGGATGATAAATTCAAAGTGCAGAATGAAAAAAATTGCCAGTCAAGGATACGAGACTCAGCAAAGCTATCTTTCAGACATGGGAGAGAAATAAAGTCTGTCATAGACAAGTAAAAACTGAAGTAATTTATTATCACTAGACTGGTCTTACAAGAAATAATCTAGGAAATACTACATTTGGAAGGAAATAGATAATAATCACTATCATTAAAACATATAAAAATATAAAACTCACTGGTAGAACAGATACACAAACAGGAAAAAGAATTGAAGCTTATCGGTATAGAAAGCCACCAAACCACAATGATAAACAGTAAGACAGCAAGAACGAATCAAAGAATGTACAAAACAACCAGAAAACAACAAAATGATAGGAGTATGTCCTCACCTATTAATAAAAACCTGAAATGTAAGTGAATTAAATTCCCCACTTAAAAGATATAGACTGTCTGACTGGATTTTAAAAACCAATTATATGCTGCCGGCAGGACACTTACTTCACTATAAAGACACATACAGACTTAAGTGAAGGGATGGAAAAAATATTCCACATAAACAGAAAACAAAAGTGAGCAGAAGTATCTATATTTATATAGTTAAAACAGACTTTAAGTCAAAAACTGTAAGAAAGAGACAAAGTCATAATGATAAAGAGGGTCAACTCAGCAAGAGGATATAATGACTGTGAATATATATGCACTTCCCTCTAGAGCACCCAGAAACGTAAAGATCTAAAGGGAGAGATAGACTTTGATATCAAAGGCGACTTTAACACATCACTGTCATCATTGGACAGATCATCTAGTCAGAAAATCAAAAAAGAAACATTGAACTTAAACTGCACTTTAGGACAAATGAACCCAATAAACATTAACAGAATATTGCATCCAACAGCTGCAGAATACACATTCCTTCCATCAGCACATGGAACATTCTCTATTATGTTAGGGAACAAAATAATTTTTAAGACATTTAAAAGAACAGAAATAATATTAAGTATCTTTTCTGACCACAATGAAATAAAACTAGAAGTCAATAATGAGAAGAACTTTCAAAATTGTATAGTTACATCAAACTTAGACAACATATTTCTGAAAAACTGCTGAAGAAAGTAAAAAGGAAATTAAAAAGTTTCTTGAAACCAATGTAAATAGAAACACAACATCCCAAAACCTACGGGGTATTGCAAAAGCAATACTAAGAGGAAAGTTTATAGCAATAAATGCCTACATCCCAAAAGTAGAAATATTTCAAATAAACAACCTAATTGTGTACCATGAGGAACTAGAAAACAAGAACAAACCAAACCAAAAATTAATAGGAGGAAAGAAATAATAAAGATCAGAGCAGAATAAATGAAATAGAGACTAAAAAGTATAAAAGATCAATAAAATGAAAAGTTGACTTTTTTGAGAGATAAAATCAACAAACCATTAGCTAGAATAACCAAGAGAAAAAAAGAAGAGACCCAAATAAAATCAGAATGAAGAAGACATTACAACTGATACCACGGAAATACAAGGATCATTGGAGACTATTAGAAACAACTGTACTCCAACAAATTAGAAAACTTAGCAGAAATGAATAAATTCCTAGACATGTACAACCTACCAAGATTAAGCCAAGAATAAATAGAAAACCCAAACAGATCAATTAAAAATAATGATTGAATCTGTAATAAAAAGTCTTCCATTGAAGAAAATCCCAGGCCCTGATGACATCACTGCAGAATTCTAACAAACATTTAAAGAGGAACAAATACCAGTTCTTCTCAAACTCTTCTAGAAAATTGAAGAGGAGGAAATTCTTCCAAACTTATTCTGTGTGACTAATATTACTTTGATATCAGCCAGACAAGGACACAACAAGAAAAAGAAACCTATAGGCCTATGTACTTGATAAACATAGATGTAAAAATCCTCAAAACAAAAACAAAAACTAACAAACCAAATCTCCTAAATCCAGCAGCACATTGAAAAAACTATCACCATGATCAAGTGGGATTCATCCCAGGGGTGCAAGGATAAATCGCCATACACACATTGATAAATGTGATTCAGCACATCAACAGAATGGAGGACAAAAACCCTATGATCATCTCAACATATGCAGAAAAAGCATTGGATAGAACTCAACATCCTTTCATGACAAAAACTCTCACCAAATAAGGTACAGAAGGAATGTACCTCAATACAATAACACCATGCAAGACAAACCCACACCCAATATCATGCTGAATGAGGAAAAGTTGAAATATTTTCCTCTAAGATATGGAACAAGACAATGATGCTTACTTTTGTTCAACATAGTAATGAAAGTTCTGGCTAAAGCTAATAGGCAAGAGAAAGAAATAACTGGCATCCACATTGGAAAGAAGGAAGTCAAACTGTCCTTCTTTGCAGATGACATGATCTTATATACAGAAAACCCTAAAATCTCTAATACTCCTAGAACTGATAAATTTAGTAAAGTTGAAGGATACAAAACCAACATACAAAGATCAGTGATATTTCTATATACCAACAACAAACCATCAAAACGGGAAATCAAGAAAGCAATCCCATTTACAATAGGTACAAAAAATAATACCTAGGAATAAATGTAGCCAAAAAGGTGAAATATCTCTACAAGGAAAACTCTAAAACACGGATGAAAAAAACTGAGGAGGATACAAATAGACATCACATGTTTATGAATTAGAAGATTTAATATTGTGAAAATGTCCGTGCCATCCAAAGTTATCTGCTGATTCAGTGCACCCCCTATCAAAATACCAATGACATTATTCAAAGAAATGGAAAAAAAATCCTAAAATTTGTGCAGAACCACAGAAGACTCCAAATAGCAACAGCAGATTGTGAGCAAAAGGAAAAAAGTTAGAGGCATCACACTACCAAACTTCAAAATGAAGGCAATAGTAATCAAACCAGCATGGTTAAAGACATAAAAATAGATATGTAGACCAATGAGAGAGAACAGAGAACCCCACAATACTTATTTACAGACAACTGATTTTTGGCAAAGGTGCCAAGAACATTCATAAGAGAATGATAATCTCATCAATAAACTGTGCCAGGAGAACTAGATATCAATATATGAAAAATGAAACTGGACTCCTATCTCTCACCATAAAAAAAGTCAATTCAAAATGGACTAAGAACTTAAATGTAAGACCCCAAACTATGAAACGACCAGAAAGAAACACAAAGGAAATGCTTCAGGACATTGGTTTGGTGAAAGATTTTATGGAGAAGACCTCAAAAGCCCAGGCAACAAAAGCAAATATAGGCAAATGGAATTCTATCAAACTGAAAATCTTTTGCACAGCAAAGGATGCAATCAACAGAGTGATGAGATAACCTGCAGAATGGGAGAAAACATTTGAAAACTATCTGACAAGGGATTAATATCCAAAATAAATAAGGTATTTACGTCAACAGCAAAAACAAAAAATCAAAACAAAAAAACCCCAAGTAACCTACTTTGAAAATGGACAAATGAGCTGAATAGACATCTCTGAAGAAAAGACATACAAATGGCCGACAGGTATATGAACCAATGCTCAACAGTACTAATCATCAGAGAAATGGAAATTAAAACCACAAGGAGATATGACCTCATATCTGTTAGAATAGCTATTTTCAGAAAGATAAAAGATAACAAGTATTAGAGAGAATGTGGAGAAAAAGGAATCCCTGCACACTTTTGGTGGGAATGCAAATCTGTGCAGTCATTATGGAGAATAATATGGAGTTTCCCCAGAAAACTAACAACAGAACTACCATATGATCCAGCAATTCCACCACTGGGTATATATCCAGAAAGAATGAAATCGGTATGTCAAAGAGATATCTGCACTCTCATGGTCATTGCCTCACTATTCACAAAAGCCAAGATATGGAATCAACCCAAGTGTCCATCAACAGATGAAATAATAAGGAAAATATGGTACATGTACACAATTTAACCATAAAAAAGAACAAAATTCTGTCATTTGTGGCAACACTGATGAACTTGGAGGACATTATGTTAAGTGAAATAAGCCAGGCACAGGAAGATAAATATTGCATGTTCTCATTCATACGAGGAAGCTTAAGAAATTGATCTCTAGAAGTAGAGAGTAGAATAGTGGTTAGTAGAAGCAGAGAAGGATAGAGGGGTGGAAAGGATACTTGAAGATTGGCTAACAGATACCAATTATAGCTACATAGGAGGAATAGGGGTTAGTGTTCCATGAAATTATAGAGTGAATATAATTATTTATTGTGTATTTTCAAATAGGAGAGCAGATTTTGATGTTCCAAACACAAAGACAGATAACTGTTTGAGGTGATGCTAATTACCTCAATTTAATCATTATACATTGTATACATGTATCAAAATATCACACTGTACCCCATATGTACAATTATTATATCAACTAAAAATAATAATAAAAGGAAAAAATTTTGAGTGATAGACCATAATTGGAAGAAACATTGCATAAGAAAACTATTCAGGATGAAATAGGCTTGGTACAATTATTATGTCAATTAAAAATAATAAAAGGAAAAATATTGAGTAATAGATCATTACTGAAAAAAAATTGCATAAGAAAGCTTTGCAAGATGAAAAACGCTAGGATGGGCTAGGCCCCAACTGCTTGGCCTCCCACCAGTTTTCACTGTAGTCTCCATAGTGGTAACTTGCAAAGTGTGGTCTGCAGATCATCAATGTCAGAATTATCTGAAATCCCATATAAACAATACAAATTAAGGGGTGGCATCAAAGACCTACTCAGTCAGAAGCTGAGGTTTTCATAAACTCTTTCGGTAATTCTTTTGTTCACTAACATTTTAAAACCAGATATTCTATAAGACAACTTGCTGATAATCTTTAAAAATGCCAGGGTTGTGAACGACAAAGAAAGGCTGAGCCAATGTTCCAAATTAAGAGAATAAAGAAATACGATAATTCAATGCAATTCATGATTCTGAATTACACTTCGAATTAGATAGCAAGTTTGCTCTAAAGAACACTATTGTGATATTTGGCAAAGCTGAATTATATGTGATACAAAATAGTATTGTATCAACTTGAATGTCCTGATTTTAATGTAAGAGAATGTTCTTTTTCTTAGAGAATATATGTGGAAGGTTTTTAGGGATAAAAGAGCATGCTACAACTTGTACTCAAATGGATAATGGGAAAAAAGACAGACTAGATAGGGAGAGAGAGAAATTTTTTTAATATTCTTGAAATTATTTTAAAACTAAATATAAAAAAAATTGAGAAAGAGAACACCTAAAGAAAAGACAGTACCAGTCTTAGGATAATGCCAGTCCAACCCCCGTTAGATGACTGGGAATTACTGAAAGGCTTTAGGCAGTGGTGTTGCATAGTCAGATTTGTGTTTCTAGCAAATCGCTTTGATGGTAGTCTGAAGGGTGTAATTAAAATGACAATATTGGTGGCAGGGAGACCAACTAGAAAACTGTAATACGCCTGGTAAGTGGATGATGATAAGAATCTGAAAAGAATGATGGTAGTTAAGACAGAGAAAAAGATTATGAGGTAAAATCAGCTGGATTCAGTGGCTGAGTGGATATGAGGGACAGAAGTGAAAGTGAGAAAAAAGGATACTGATCAGATTTGTAGCTGGAGTGGTTATGGAGATAGTACCACTGTCTATGTTATTGAGAATATGGGAGGAAGAGCATTTAGTGTGGAATTAGATGAATTTGAATTTGGATATGTGGGACATCTGTGTGGTGATGCATAGCAGATAGTTAAGTATAAGGCTCTGAAGCTTTGATAAGATGTCACATACAATGTATGTATATGTATATGCGTGTATGTATACATATACACCCATATATATGTATTCACACATGCATACATACAAAGTATAACAATATGACATAATCAAGATCGAGAGTTCATGAAAGGCTGTGTCTAAGAAGATTAAATTTAAATTAAACAGGAATAAATTTAAGGTCAAGCACAACGAACTAAATAATAAGTGAAGAAGTAAAGCATGGAGATGCAACTTAGCAGTAGCACTATGAAAATAAAACATTAAAGGTTTGAATATATGAAATCCAGTATGTCAATATTTTAGGATAACTTTCAAAAGAAGAAATATAATCTTAAACTGCATTAATGGAAACCTGGTATCTATAAAGGAACAAATAAAAATGAGGATATATTTTACACTTGTTAGATAACATCTGCAATACTGTGTTCAGTTTCATTTAAGCTTGAATAGCAACAAAAAAGAGTAAAATGAAATGGTAAAGGGGCTTGAATCATGGTGTTTTATGGGTGGTTGAAAGAAACAGGGAAAGTTTCAGGGAAATAAGTGACAGCTTTTTAAAAAGTAGGTCAGGTATTACAATTGCATTATTTCAAGGAGAATTGGGGAAGTTGAGTCCATCGGAATTATTTACCTTTAAGGGTTCTTTACTGTTTTGTGTTATTAGAGAGAACAGATTAAAAGAGGTGGAGACATTTACAAGAACACATATTTTAAGTCAAAATAAAATAAACTGTTTCAATGCTATAACTCTTTAGCAATGGAATGAATTATATTGCAATTTAGTAAAGTAGTTGTCACCAAGCATAGTCAACCAGAGGTTGGATGAGCCTGGGACCTGACATGAGCAGGAGGTGAGACTAGAGCACTCTCAAGGTTTCTCTCTGCTCTAGGATTTGATAAGGTGGGAATGACAAGATTAGACAATGAGATGAGTATTCTTTTGTTTTGTTTTGGTTTTGACTGGGTGAAATTAAAAGAAAGCAAATTGACATACAGTAAATTTCTACTGGTTTCCCCTGTGTATTTCTAGAGCTAGAGAGAAAAATAACATTCAGATCATAGGGGACCACTCATTACTGTCTGTGCTCCTATTTTACTCACCCAAACCTTGATCAGGTAACTGTCTTCTGAGATAATCAACCATATAATCATCTGGTTCATTTGGCCTTGTATCTAGAGAAGATGGTAAAGATCATAGTAGCATGAAAATATTAATTCCCTCATTTACATATCATATTTTTCATATTTTCTCAAACTGGAAAATGCTAGCAAATAACTTGTAAGACAGTAGTAGTTCAATGAAATTAAAATAAGCAGTCTTCAAATGTTACAAATGTTGCATTTAAAAACACTCATATCTTTTGGGTGAGCAATTCCTTTTCTAGGAACTTATAAAAAATAATTAAGAATACACACAAATAGAGAGTTATAAAGTTTTCATTGTTATTTATAACAGGAAGAAAATTGGAAATAAAATGTAAGTTTAATAATAGGGGTGGCTTAATTAATAGAATAGAATACTTTGCCACCATTTATTTACATATAAAGAGGTTTATAATATACTGTAATTTAAAATTAAAAAGTAAGTTGCAAAATAATGTGACTGTTATATGATTCATTAACATGGTGTGTATGTGGATAAATATGGGAAAGGGTCTAAAATAAATAGCCTAAAGTACAATTTTTACTTTCTTTTGCTTATCTTTATTTCTAATTTTTGACATTAAAATGTTAACAAACGAATACATAAAAGTTACATATAAAAGCAGCTGAACTGCTTGGCTGAATTGTCAGAAAAATAAAGTTTAAGTGAATTGATTATTTTAATTATAATAGTATACTTCCCTTTCCTAGGCATGGTTCTTAGTTCTTATCTCCATTTATACTTTTAACTATTTTGCTACATCATAAACTAAATAGATATATAAATGTGTGTGCATGTGTTTATAATTAGGTTACCTCAAATCCTTTTGGGAAGTAGGTAGATAAAAATGTACAATAAAATTAAGTATTTTAGATAAAATTAAAATATTGCTTAAATTATATGATTTTTTTCCCCCAGAGGACCTCAACTAAAGATAAGGTGATGAAAATTAAGGAAAAAAAAAAAAAAACCCAAAATGTGAGAGAGTCAGTTGAAGATTCACATCAGACTTAGCAGGTTGCAGTAGAAGCCAATGAACAGTCTGTGAACTGATTTCTCTCCTGGGCTTATATTCTATTAAATTATGAAATGAGAGGAAAAAAATGGTTTTTAAAACATAAAATCCCTTTCCCTTTGGGGATATACCTTTCAAAACCTCAAGGATAGCCCTCAAATACGTGGCCCTTTCTGTTCTCCAATGTAATTGACCACTCCTTTCTCTGTGCTCCCTGGGAACCCTAAACAGACTACTGGCATTGTGTCTATGATGCTGCACTTGGCTTGTTGTGTTTTCTTTCCTGATTAAAGGATGAGGTCCTGCAGGAAAGAAATAGTATCATGGACTTTTAATATCCCTAGCACCAAGCACAGTGGCAACCTCAAAGTTGTGGCACCAAAAATTCTTAGTTGAGTAAATGAATTAATTGTTTAGGAGAAGGCAGAAGCAGAATATTACCTTTCACGTCAGAATTTGATTCTTTGTGTCTTTGCAGTAAATGTCCTCTATCATAAACCTAATGGAATGTAGAACCAGAAAGCAAACAATACTATGTTATCAACATGAAATGGGGTATATTTCCTATATGATTTATGGTATTGTGCATTTTTAACAGGCATTTCTCATTTCACCCTTATAGGTTAAGAATGACCAAAAATATAAATCAGAATCTTCTAATATTTTTCACTACACTACTTTTCTTCTGCATCAATGAGTAGAAGAAAATACTGATACTATATTTTGGCAGTAAAGGGGGCTTAAAAACTTTCCACATGACATAGAGTTATTTGTAATGAGAAAGAGACAAAAAAAATGATATGCTTATAATCTCACTCATTTAAATTAGAAGAACATACATATGGGAAGATAAAAGTGTGAAATGGTGAAAAGATATAAAATTATGTAAAAATACATAAACAGATTGCAAAACTGTGGTTATATATAAAAAGATGAGACCAGGCACGGTGGCTCACACCTGTACTCCCAGTACTTAGGGAGGCCAAGGTGGGTGGATCACTTGAGGTCAGGAGTTCAAGACCAGCCTGGCCAACATGGCAAAACCCACGCTCTACTAAAAATACACACACACACACACACACACACACACACACAAATTAGCTGGGCATGGTGGTGGGCACTTGTAATCCCAACTACTTGAGAGGCTGAGGCAGGAGAATTGCTTGAACCTGGGAGTCAGAGATTGCAGTAAGCAGAGATCTCACCACTGTACTCCAGCCTGGGTGACAATAAGAATCTTTTTCATTAAAAAAAAAAAAAAAAAAAAAAAAAGATGAAAATCATTTTTTTGAAGCTTGTAAAGAAGTCCAAAGTTCAATATGAAGTTTGAGGTGGTTTTTTCCAGTTCTGTGAAGAAGGTCATTGGTAGCTTGATGGGGATAGCGTTGAATCTGTAAATTTCTTTTTGCAGTATGGCCATTTTCACAATATTGATTCTTCCTAACCATGAACATGGAATGTTTCTCCATCTGTTTGCGTCCTCTCTTATTTTGTTGAGCAGTGGTTTGTAGTTCTCCTTGAAAAGGTCCTTTAAGTTCCTTGTTTGTTGTATTCCCAGGTATTTTATTTTCTTTGCAGCAATTGTGAATGGCAGTTCGTTCTTGATTTGGCTCTGTTTAAGTCTGTTATTGGTGTATAGGAATGCTTGTGATTTTTGCACATTGATTTTGTATCCTGAGACTTTGCTGAAGTTGCTTATCAGTTTCAGGAGATTTTGGGCTGAGATGATGGGGTCTTCTAGGTATACAATCACGTCGCCTGCAAATAGAGACAACTTGACTTCCGCCTTTCTTATTCGAATACCTTTTATTTCTTTTTCTTGCCTGATTGCTCTGGCTAGAACTTCCAATACTATATTGAATAGGAGTGGTGAGAGAGGGCACCCTTGTCTAGTGCCTGATTTCAAAGGGAATGCTTCCAGTTTTGTCCATTCAGTATGATATTGGCTGTTGGTTTATCGTAAATAGCTTTTATTATTTTGAGATACGTTCCATCAATACTTAGTTTATTGAAGGTTTTTAGCATAAAGGGCTGTTGAATTTTGTCAAAGGCCTTCTCTGCATCTATTGAGATAATCATGTGGTTTTTGTCTTTGGTTCTATTTATGTGGTGAATTATATTTATAGACTTGCGTATGTTGAACCAGCTTTGCATCCCTGGGATGAATCCTACTTGATCATGGTGGATAAGCTTTTTGATGTGCTGTTGCAATCGGCTTGCCAGTATTTTATTGAAGATTTTTGCATCTATGTTCATCATGGATATTGGCCTGAAGTTTTCTTTTCTTGTTCAGTCTCTGCCGGGTTTTGGTATCAGGATGATGTTGGTCTCATAAAATGATTTGGGAAGGATTCCCTCTTTTCGGATTGTTTGGAATAGTTTCAGAAGGAATGGTACCAGCTCCTCTTTGTATGTCTGGTAGAATTTGGCTGTGAACCCACCTGGACCTGGGCTTTTTTTGGGTGGTAGGCTCTTAATTGCTGCCTCAACTTCAGACCTTGTTATTGGTCTATTCAGGGTTTTGACTTCTTCCTGGTTTAGGCTTGGGAGGATGCAAGTGTCCAGGAATTTATTTATTTCTTCCAGGTTTACTAGTTTATGTTCATAGAGTTGTTTGTAATAATCTCTGATGATGGTTTGTATTTCTGTGGAATCTGTGATGATATCCCCTTTATCGTTTTTTATTGCATCTATTTGATTCTTCTCTCTTTTCTATTAACCTGGCTAGTGGTCTGTCTATTTTGTTGATCTTTTCAAGAAACCAGCTCCTGGATTTATTGATTTTTTGAAGGGTTTTTTGTGTCTCTGTCTCCTTCAGTTCTGCTCTGATCTTAGTTATTTCTTGTTTTCTGCTAGCTTTTGAGTTTTTTTTGATCTTGCTCCTCTAGCTCTTTCAATTTTAACAATAGGGTGTTGATTTTAGATCTCTCCTTGCTTCTCATGTGGGCATTTATTGCTATATATTTTCCCCTAGAGACTGCTTTAAATGTGTCCCAGAGATTCTGATATGTTGTGTCTTCGTTCTCATTGGTTTCGAAGAACATCTTTATTTCTGCCTTCATTTTATTGTTTATCCAGTCAACATTCAAAGCCAGTTGTTCAGTTTCCATGAAGCTGTGCAGTTCTGAGTTAGTTTCTGAATTCTGAGTTCTAACTTGATTGCACTGTGGTCTGAGAGACTGGTTGTTATGATTTCTGTTCTTTTGCATTTCCTGAGGAGTGATTTAATTCCAATTATGTGGTCAATTTTAGAGTAGGTGCGATGTGGTGCTGAGAAGAATGTATATTCTGTGGATTTGAGGTGGAGGTTTCTGTAAATGTCTATTAGGTTTGCTTGTTCCAGATCTGAGTTCAAGTCCTGGATATCCTTGTTAATTTTCTGTCTCGTTGATCTGTCTAGTACTGACAATGGGAACCAAAATAGAGCCCGCATAGCCAAGTCAATTCTAAGCAAAAAGAACAAAGCGGGAGGCATCACACTACCCGACTTCAAACTATACTACAAGGCTACAGTAATCAAAACAGCATGGTACTGATACCAAAACAGAGATATAGACCAACAGAACAGAACAGAGGCCTGGGAGGCAACACATCTACAACCATCGAATCTTTGACAAACCTGACAAAAAAAAGCAATGGGGAAAGGAGTACCTGTTTAATAAATGGTGTCTGGAAAACTGGCTAGCCATGTGCAGAAAGCAGAAACTGGACCCCTTCCTGACACCTTACACTAAAATTAACTCCAGATGGATTAAAGACTTAAACCTAAGACCTAACACCATAAAAACCCTAGAAGAAAATCTAGGCAAAACCATTCAGGACATAGGCGTAGGCAAGGACTTTATGACCAAAACACCAAAAGCATTGGCAACAAAAACCAAAATAGACAAATGGGACCTAATCAAATTCTACAGCTTCTGCGCAGCAAAAGAAAAAATCATTAGAGTGAATCGGCAACCAACAGAATGGGAAAAAATTTTTGCAGTCTACCCATCTGACAAAGGGCTGATATCCAGAATCTACAAAGAACTAAAACAGATTTACAAGAAAAAAACAAGCCCATTCAAAAGTGGGCAAAGGATATGAACAGACACTTTACAAAAGAAGACAAACATGAGGCCAACAAACATATGAAAAAGTGCTCATCATCACTGGTCTTTAGAGAAATGCAAATCAAAACTACATTGAGATACCATCTCACACCAGTTAGAATGGCGATCATTAAAAAATCTGGAGACAACAGATGCTGGAGAGGATGTGGAGAAATAGGAACACTTTTACACTGTTGGTGGGAGTGTAAATTAGTTCAACCATTGTGGAAGACAGCATGGCGATTTCTCAAGGACCTAGAAATAGAAATTCCATTTGACCCAGCAATCCCATTACTGGGTATATATCCAAAGGATTAAAAATTGTTCTACTATAAGGACACATGCACACGAATGTTCATTGCAGCACTGTTTACAATAGCAAAGACCTGGAATCAACCCAAATGCCCATCGATGATAGAATGAACAGGGAAAGTGTGGCACATATACACCATGGAATATTATGCAACCATCAAAAACGATGAGTTCATGCCCTTTGTAGGGACATGGATGAACCTGGAAACCATCATTCTCAGCAAACTGTCAAAGAACAGAAAATCAAACACCGCATGTTCTCACTCATAGGTGGCTGTTGAACAATGAGAACACATGGACACAGGGTGGGAAGCATCACACACTGGGGTCTGTCAGGGGGAAACAGGGGAGGGACAGCAGGGGGTGGGTGGGGAGTTCGGGAGAGACAACATGGGGAGAAATGCCAGATATAGGTGATGGGGAGGAAGGCAGCAAATCACTCTGCCATGTGTGTACCTATGCAACAATCTTGCATGTTCTTCACATGTACCCCAAAACCTAAAATACAATAAAAAAATACATTAAAAAAAAAAGAAGTCCAATATGACCCTGCTTTCTGTCTTGAAAGGACTTGCCAATATTATCCAGTTGGAGTAAAAGGGACACCAAACACTGTGGCATTGGAATTGTGACTGCTAATCTTGACTAGTGTACAAATCATTATGTTACCAAGAAAATATTTTAAATGCTCCCAAAGTTTTGTTTCTGTATCTGTCATATATGGATATTAGAAAGAATTTTCCAAAGGGGCCTGAGGAAGATTTATATGCATTATATGTATATGCATTACGTGTAACATAAATGTACATTGATTACATGTATATGCACAGGTATATTATGTGTATATACATGCATATGTGTGTGCATGTTACATATAATGCTTATACATGTATATGCACATTCATGTTACATGTAATGCATATAAAACCAAAATAAAAGTAGACTATGAATTGGAGTTAAAGCTGAAACCCACCTCTTCATATATATAATCCATTGGCAGCAGAAAAATCAGCAAAATCAGTATGAAAAGAGTAAAATGCAAAATTCAAAATTTGATTATTGAAGAAAGAAAAACATTCTAGAAAAAATACACAAATTTAAAAGTAGTGATATTATGTAATCACTAGGATTTGGCAAGACAGGGATTGAAATCAGGTTGAAGAAAATTAGTAAGACTTGATTTGATAAACTCTTGTCATTTTCAGCCCCCATTGGAATGATTCTGTGAACCATAATAAACTATTACACTTATCCCAGAGAAAAATATCACCAGGTCAGTGATCTTATGTACATGAGCTACAATTTCTAACCACAGTAATTGTTTTTGTTGAAAGTCTTCAGAATCAATAAGTGAGAGTGTCTTAGTGGGAAACAAAGTTAACTGATATATTTTAAAAATAATTTACCAATTTTATTTTATGGATGTATTGAAGTCTTATAAGCAAACAAAGTAAGAATACTCAGTTCGAAAGCATGATTTTAAGTTGTCCTAGCCATTTACTTGAGTGAAAATGAGATTGTTCACTCTTTTTGTGAAAGATGAGTAGAAATTTTAAGTGACCACGATCTCCTATTAGCTTATGGGCACACTTAGAATGTATGCAACTTTCTCAAAGCATTTGACCAAATGAAGATCATTTTCCATTTGGAAGTATTTAACGTTAAATATAATGATTTCTTAAAATTTTAAAACCTCCAATCAAGAAAGATGCAAATACATGAGCATTTAATATAAAGGGATTTGTAATATTTTACATTAAATGTAGCTTGGATAGGTGAGGAAAACCACTATGTGAACTATTTATGAGAACTAAATAAATATGTGTCTTGCAATATATACATTTAAAAAATCCCCTAAGAAAACCTATTTTGGTTATTGGGTCCTGCAAATGACTTAACACCGGGGTATCAATTAGAGAATGTTTACTATAAAAAATTTTTAATTCCTATTCATATTACATTCTTGAAATAATGTAATTCTAGAAGGGAGAGCAGAAGGAAAGGAGCATTACTCCTTTATAGCCACCTCTGCTCCCTGCAGTACTAAGCCTCTGATGTTGATCCTCAGGAGTACAGACTTAGGTATATCCACATTCACTTGCGATGGGAGTGGTTTAGGTAGGGCTCTCTTTGTCTCCTTCCCTGACCACATTCAGCTCTTCTTTTCAGACTAATCCAATCAAATTTGGACCTCTTCAAAAGAACAGTTGCAGAAGTCAGTGTTTAAGATTTTTCTTGACTCCAGTTAGGGCTCCTGCTAGCTGTCTTTTTCTCCAGTTCTCTCTGGCAAATTAGTCAGTATTCAGTCTACCTTGTAGCGCCAATGAATCTGCTAGGGTTGTTACAGTAGGTAGCTAATCAGGCATCAGTAGGGCAGGAGAGGGCTCCAGCAAAACTCCACCAGGAACGTCAGGCATCAGGTGATGGTCAGGTGGTTGTTAACGCTCTCTCTAAAATAATAATTGGTTGCAGCCAGCAGCAGGGAAAGGCAGGCTTCCTACAGACAGGAAACACCTGAGACTGGTGATCAGCAGCTTCATGATAAGATTCAGGAGTGAGCTCAAGCATGCGCATCAAGAAACAAAATGGCAGAGTTTAACTGGTATACGAAATTTTAAAGAATTTGACTCAGAGGCAGAAGGCAGAAAAAGAGACTGAGACAAGTTTTAGGGCAGGAGTGGAAGGCAAGAACTGATGTTGCTGTAGACATGTATGGATTTGCTGCAGGTAAGATAACTTCTACCAGTAACATATTTGTCTTCCAGATTTTCTTATCGTTTTTTCTGTTTTTTGTTTTTGTTTTTGTTTTGTTTTGTTTTTTTAACCACACTTGCATTGGTTTTGAGAATGTCCTTAAGCTTGAACTTTTCTTTTTCTGGAAGAGATTAGGAGCCATTTGTTTCATGACCTGAGTTTTCAGCGGGGCAAAATTTCTAAGCTATGGTTTATGAGCTGGGGATGGGGAAATGGCACTCTTCCCTCCAAGGGATACCCTGCTTTAGGAGCTGAACTATAGGTGAAGGGGAGGCAGTAGCTTTAGGTCTTTGCCATTTGCCTCTACCAGTGTGGAACCATCATTTTACAAGCCAAGATAAAGGCAATCAGAGCCCAAGAATTCTCAATAGTGGAGCACGTGAAGTAGAGCCTCTGTCTCATGAATGGGGACTGGGAGAGGAAGGGAGCCCCCATCTCTTGTCTGCACTCACCTGACTTAGCAATGGGTAGCTGGGGGCAGAATAAGAAATACTGATATCCTGCGCCTCCCAGGATAGCCCTTTGGAGGTCTGGGAAGAGGGAACTGTAATTTCTTGTCTACACTAGTGTGGAGTTTGTGTTTTACTGAGCTGCGGAGGCGGGTGGGGGTAGGGGAAGAGACAGTCTTGATTGAAATATCACAGGCTCTCACAGTTTTAAATGAATTTTAGTAGACTTTCTTGAATAGATTTTTGTTTCATTTGCTGTATGCCTTTAAGACTATTTCAGAGACTTTAAATATCTGTTGTTGTTTGTTGTTGTGGATGATAATGTTCCCCAGTTTTGCTGGTGAATGGGTTTGCAGAGCTCTTTGTGCTGTCATGGTAGAAGCTGATCTTTCAGTACCGCTGTTTTTATTTTTACATCCTTATATTCCCATTTAATTTTTCTTAGTTTTAATTTGTTTATTCTTGCTACCCTGGATGCATCTCTGTAAGCTTCCTCAAATACTTTTTAGAATAAGGTAAGTATAAATGCAATTTAATATGGCATCTTAATAAGGCCCACCTCTCATCTGTCAAGGATCTTTTGTGTTTTTATAAACTGTAAATAATATGAACACAATTTTAACTTCTCCCAGGGGAAAATTCAAGTATAAGAAGTGTAAGAGAAAATAACTTGCCATTCTCTTGCATTTATTAAAAAAAAAATTGTAATAACTAGATTAACGAAAATTTACCTTTTGTCCTTCTCTGGCATTTTGGTGGCTTGCTATAGTAGAATTCCTTTCCTTATTTGTTTTCAAATGTTTTTTCTAAGTAAAAGAATCATACTTAAAATCAATATTTAATCAACATATCAAATAGTACATATGCAGACATGCAACTATTTTGAGACTCCCACTTTTAAGAAGATGAGAAGTATTTTATTCCTCCCACTAACTACAACAAAAAATTCTGGGTATTACATAAGAAGCTCTAAAAGGTGGAAAGTAGAAGGCAGACTAGCTAGGGAGTTCAAGGCCAGAAGAGTGGCATGATAATGAGTTCACTGGGTTTTCTTTTTGCTTCATATATTCCCGCTTTAAAGCTGGAGAGGCCAGCAACCCAGAAATGCCAATGAATGCAAAAATTTTAAAAATCCCTACAAAAGCCTGTTCCTTCTAAGCCCAAGGACCAGGAGAGGGACAGCCTATAGAGACCAAAACCTTTTAGATAATAACTGTTCTACTCCAGCCTAACACCACAGAAATGACTGATTCCCACACACACCCTTGCCAACAAAAGCCAAGTGGAAGTGCCTCAACCCCTTCTGCCAGGTAATGTCAGAGAAGGCTAAGCAGGGGACCAGGAAAAAAAGCATGTGAAAAGATATTCAACATTGTTTTTCTTCTTTTCTTTTCTTTTCTTTTCTTTTTTTTTTGAGATGGAGTTTTGCTCTTGTTACCCAGGCTGGAGTGCAATGGCTCGATCTCGGCTCACCGCAACCTCAGCCTCCTGGGTTCAAGCAATTCTCCTGCTTTAGCCTCCCGAGTAGCTGGGACTACAGGCATGTACCACCATGCCCAGCTAATTTTTATATTTTTAGTAGGGACGGGGTTTTACCATGTTGACCAGGATGGTCTCGATCTCTTGACCTTGTGATCCACCCGCCTTGGCCTCCCAAAGTGCTGGGATTATAGGTGTGACCTACCGTGCCCGGCCTTTCAACATTGTATAACTGTTACGGAAATGCAAATTAAAACCACAATGAGATATCACAACACACTTGTCAGAATGACTAAAATAGAAAATAGTTACCACACCAAATTTTGGTGAGGATGCATAGAAAATGGATAAACTGCTCTTAGGAATGTAAAATTATATATCCATTCTGGAAAACAGTTTGGCAGTCTGATAAAGAATTAAACATGTATGTACCATAACTACCAAACCACCTACCAATTGAACTCCTGGGTTTTTTGTCTCAGGGAAATGGAGACTTATGTTCACATAAACCTGTACACTAATGTTATGTTCATAATGGCCCAAAACTGAAAACAACCCACATGTTCTTCAATAGATGAATGGTTAAATAGGCTGTGGTAAATCTATAGCCTGGAATACTGCACAGAAATAAAAAGAAAGAAACTATGGATGTATGCATCAACTTGGGGGTGGGGGATGAGTATTCCAAGAAGGATGCCAAATGATAAAAGTCAATCCCAGCAAGTTACATATTGTGTGATTTCACAGAAATGTGAAAAATATTTGTGAATGGTGAATGATACATGTACAGAAATGCAGAACAGATTTGTGGTTGAAGGGATAACTGCAAGGTAAGGACAGGAGGGAGTGGGTGTGGCTTTAAGAGAGCAATATGAGGGATCCTTATGGTCATGGAAACGGTCAGCATTTTGACTGCATGAATACAAATACCCTTATTGTAACATAGCACTATAGTTTTGCAAGATGTTACCATTAGGGGAAACAGAAAACAGGGTCCTTGGCATCTCTCTGAATTATTTCTCACAGCAGCAAATTAGTTAAAAATTTAATTTTTAAAAGTTAGAATTTAAATACTATTGTTTAATCTGTTTATTCTTTAAAAGGTAACATTTTTATAATGCTAGAAAAATATCTTGAAAATTATGCCTATACCAAAATGTGGCACATAATTAATATCTGACCATTGTAGGGATTCATTTAGTTTTGAACATGATCACACAGAATACAAACTTTTTCTTTTTCCTGTTATTTTTTACTCCAGAGGGTGTGTGTGTATGTATAACTGCCTGAATTGTGGGCATGGGTGTGAATATTTATCCATGAGTATGCTGATATACATATCTGGGAAAGAGAAGGTGTTTGTGAAGTAAAGACTTGCATGGCATTTTAACAAACCCACTAGAATATATAAGTATAATTCTTTAAAGTATTGAGGGTGGATAGAGGAGAAAGGAAAAGATTGGCAAATGGAAGGAAAGGGAGAATGTGATAGCGTAGGAGAGAATACAGGAGAAGTAAAACATTTATTCTTGTGCTATGTGATTGTTTAAAATTTTTTTGAATTTGGACTTTGTTCAAATTTGTTGCTCATGTCCCTAGATCCCATTCTCTCTTCTTCTGGCAACTGTCTTTAATTTTGTTTGGGAATTTAATCCTACCCACTCTCAGTTCTTGAGGTCTGGGTGAATCCTCTGAGGATCTGTCAAATAGCCCAGGCTGAAGCCAATCAGCACAGTCCATCCTGTTAGTTACAGTGAGTGATTTATGGATTGACACATGTCTAAACCAGCCTGATAACAATCATCTTTGCTTTTTTCCCTCCAGCTTTGTTGAAGTCTAAATTGACAAATAAAAATTGAATTGTATATATTTAAGGTGTACATGATGTTTTAAGTATACATTTGAAATTATCACCACAGTCAAGCTAATTAACACATATGTCACCTCACATTGTTATCACCTTTTTAAAATTTTTGTGATTCGAATACTTAAGACCTATTCTCTTAGCAGATTTCAAGTATATAATATATTATTAACTATAGTCACCATATTGTACATTAGGTCTTCAAAACATATTCATCTTACAACTGCAAGTTTATGCCCTTTGCTAACATCTCCCCGACCCCTGGTAATGACGTTCTGTTCTCTATTAGGTCAACTTTTTTAGATTCCGTATAAAAGTGAGATCATGTAATATTTGTCTTTCTGTATTTGGCTTATTTTACTGAGCATAATATCCTCCAGGTTCAAAGGCTAAATGAGATTCTAGTATGTGTACACACACACACACACACACACACACACACTTACACAGACACACACCCCTCATCTTCTTTATCCATTCAACCACTGATAGACACTTAAGTTGTTTCTGCATCTTGGCTATTGTGAATAGTACTGGAATAAACATGGGAATGCTGATATCTCTTTAGCATCTGGGTTTCCATTCTTTTGGATAAATACCAGAAGGGTGATTGCTGGATCATACGGTAATTCACTTTTTAATTTTTTTTTTAGGAACCTTCATATTGTTTTCCATAATGGCTGTAGTAATTTACATTCTCACCAATAATGTATAAAGGCTTCATTTTCTCCACATCCTTGCAAACACAATTTTTAAACTTTTTGACCTAGCAGGTGTAAGATGGTATCTCATTGTGGTTTTGATTTCAATTTCTCCGATGATTAGTGATGTCGAACAACTTTTCATATAACTGTTGGCCATTTATATGTCTTCCTTGGAGAAATGTCTATTTAAGTACTTAGCCCATTTTAAAATCAGCTTAGTGGGTTTTTTTGCTATTAAGTTGTAGGAGTTCTTTATAAATTTTGGAGATTACCCCTGTTCAAATATATGATTTGCAAATATTTTCTTCCATTCCATAGGTTGCCTTTTCCCTCTATTAAATATTTCCTTCATTGCACAGAAACTTTTTGGTTTGTTATAGTCCCACTTGTTTATGTTTGTTTTTGTTTTCTATGCTTTTAGTGTTATAGCCATTAAATTATTGTTAAGATCAATGCCATGGAGCTTTCTCCTATGTTTCTACTAGGTGTTTTATAGTTTCGGGTCTTATATTTAAGTGTTTAGTCCATTGTGAGTTGACTTTTTGTGTGTAGTATAAAAGTCCAGTTTCATTCTCTTGCATGTACATATCCAGTTTCCCAACATCATTTTTTTGTTTGATATAGGGTCTCATTCTGTAGCTCAGGCTGGAGGGCAGTGGCCCAATCATGACTTACTGCAGCCTTGATCTCCTGGGATCATCGATCCTCCCACCTCAGCCTCTGGAGAAGCTGGATAATTTTCTTATTTGTTTTGTAGAGATGGGGTCTCACTATGTTGCCCAAGCTAGTCTCAAACTCCTAGGCTCAGGTGATTCTTCTGCCTTGGCCTCCCAAAGTGCTGGGATTACAGGTATGAGCCACCACAGTTGGCCACCAATACCATTTTTTCAGGATACTATCCTTTCTTCATTGTGTATTCTTAGCACCCTTGTCAAAGATCAGTTGACTGCATATGCATGGTTTTATTTCTGGGATTTCTATTTTGCTCCATTGTCCTGTATGTCTGTTTATATGCCAGTACCATATACCTTTGGTTATTGTAGCTTCGTAACATATTTTAAAATCAGGAAGTGTGATGCCTCTAGTTTTGTTGTTCTTGGTCAAGATTGCTTTAGCTATTTGAGCTCTTTTGTGGTTCTATACAAATTTTAGTACTGTTTGTTCTATTTCTGTGAAAAATTGTCATTGAAATAGGTATTGCATTGAATTTGTAGAGAGCTTTGGGGAGTATGGACTTTTTGGCAATATTAATTCTTCTGATTCGTGAACACAAAATACCTTTCCATTTATTTGTGTCTTCTTCAATTTCATCAACGTTTTACAGTTTCCACTGCACAGATCTTTACCTCTTTGTTAAAAATTTCCTTCTCACTGGGCACAGTGGCTCACACCTGTAATCTCAGCCCTTTGGCAGGCTGATGTGGGTTGATCATCTGAGGCCAGGAGTTTGAGACTAGCCTGATCAATATGTTGAAACCTTGTCTCTACTAAAAATATAAAAATTAGCCGGGCATGGTGCTGTGTACCTGTAGTCCCTACTACTTGGGAGGCTGAGGCAGGAGAATCGCTTGAACCTAGGAGGCAGAGGTTGCAGCGAGCTGAGATGGTGCCACTGCACTTTTTGAGGGAACTACTAGAAAGGGAGGATGTCTGAACCAGACTTAGTGTGGTGAGGATGTGAGTGGAGGCTGGACTTCTGTAGTTATTTTACCACCAAGAGAAGAAAGTCTGTCTGAGAATGGAACCAACCAAGAAAAGGGAGAAATGAGATGAAAGCAGGAGAAAAAACCCTCCAGGATCTTAATGACATCATTTGAGCCACTTATTTAAGCCATGTCTAAAGGCATCCTTGTCCCTAGACTTTTTATTTAGTAATCCAACAAATTTCCCTTTTGACTAAATCATTTTGGAAATATTTTTTGCCTCTTGCAATGGAGGGAGTCCTGATATATCTTCAAAATATGGTTTAGTAGCTAGACAACGAAATTAAGTTTACTATTTTACCTTTGCCCCCATGAAATGGAAAATCTAATCTCCAGGTACTCAGATCCCAAATTCTGGAGACTACCTTCTCTCCTTTCTATTTTTCAATCTTATAAACATGTCATCAGCAAATTCTCTTAACACTGTCTTGAAAATATATCTAAAATTTGATCACTTCTCATTCCCTCTACTAGTATCACCTTGGTCCAGCCACCACTTTTATCTTGCCTGGATTACTATGAGTGCCCTAATTGGTCTCCCTTATGGGTCATCCTTCTACTCTTATCACAACAGCCAAGGTGACCCTGCTAACCGCTTCAGGCAGATCATGTCATTTCTCTGATCAAAGCTCCAGTCCTAAGCCTACCAGGCTTTACATGATCTGCTCCTGCAACCTTCAATACTTTTCTGATTTATCTGATTTCATGTCTTACCATTGTTCTTCTTGTTCATTCTTCTCTAGCCATATTAGCTTTCTTGGATTTCCTAGAAAATGACAGACACACTCCTTTCTCAGGACCTTTTCACTTTTAGTACTCCTGGCCTGGGAAAATATACCCCTGGATTGTTCCTAAATATTCACTATTATATAATTATACTTCCCCACCCCACTGATGTTGAATTTGGACATAGGTCTTGATTTGGCCAGTGGAATGTTAAACAGAGGTTTTAAATGTATTTGCATTGTTTGGCTTGCCCTCTTGAACTCTTGTGATTGGCCAGGGCAGAATATGCCCTAGCTGGCTGCTGGTCTGGGGGAAGAAAGAAAGGTGAAATAAACCTGAACCCAATCCACAACTGGGAGCTAAGTTTGGCTGATTTCTGATTAGTCCAGTAGAGCCACAGCTGACCTGCAGATTCATGAACAAGAAAATACATGTTTGCTATTTTAAGCCATTGATAGTCTGAGGGTTTTATGCATTAAAATCTGAAAACTACAGAAATTGATATGCAGAAGTAGGATGCTGTCCTGACAAAACCTAAACTATGTCATAGTCATTGCTTTTTGTGACTGGATAGTAGGTAATTAGGAAAATATAGCAGAAAAATAGTGACACATTCACAAATACGTGGAAATTAAACAACACACTCCTGAACAGCCAATGGGTCAGTAAATAAAAGGGAAATTTAAAAATATCTTCAGAAAAACAAAAATGGAAATACAACATATCAAAATTTATCAGATGCAGCAAAAGCAGTTCTAAGAGGGAAGTTCATATCAATAAATACCTACATTAAACACCTACATCAAAAAAGATCTTTTGAGCTGTGGCTGAAAAAAAGATAAAAGGAGTTCTGAAATATACTACCTAGTGTTACACTTCAAGGAACTAGGAAAGAATTAAGCATGGAGTTAGCAGAAGGAAGAAAATAATATCAGAGTGAAAATAAATAGGGACTAGAAAACAATAGGAAACACCAATGAAATGAAGAGCTTTTTTTTTCTTTAAAAAAAGAAACAAAGTGGACAAATCTATAGCTAGACTAAGAAGAGAGGGAGAAGACTCACATACAATCAGAAAAGAAAGATGAGATATTATAACTGACATCACAGAAATAGAAAGGATCATAAAAGACTACCACTATCAACAATTATATGGCAAAAAAATAGATAACCTAGAAGAAATAAATTCCTAGCTACGTATAACCTACTGAGACTGAATCATGAAGAAGCAGGACATCCGAATAGATGAATAATGAGTAAGGATATTAAATTAGAAATAAAAAGTTTCCCATAAAAGAAAGCCCAGGACCTGATGGTTTCATGCTGAATTATACCAAACATTTAGAGAAGAATTAATATGAATCCTTCTTAAACTCTTCCAGAAAACTGAAGAAGAGGGAATGCTTCCAAATTCATTTTATGAGGCCAGAATTTCTCTGATACCAAAGCCAGACAAGTAAATTACAAGAAAAAAAGATAACAGACCAATATCCCTGATGAGCATAGATGTAAAAATCCTCAAGAAAATACTAACAAACCAAATCCAGCAGCACAATAAAAATATTATTCATCATGATCAAATGGGATTCATCCCAGTACAAGGATGGTTCAACATATGCAAATTGATAAATGTGATACATCACATCAGCAGAATGAAGTACAAAATCCCTATGATCATCTCAATAAATGTAGAAAAAAAGGATTTGATAGAATTCAACATCGTTTCTTGATAACAACTCTCAACAAACAAGGTTTAGAATGCATGTACCTCAATACAATAAAGGCCATCTATGAAAAACCCAAAGCTAACATCATACCCAGTGGTGAAAACATGAAAGCTTTTCCTCTAGAATCAGGAACAAGACAATGATGCCCACTTTTGCCACTTCTATTCAACATAGTACTGAAGTCCTAGCCAGAGTAATTAGACAAGAGTAAAAAGTGAAAGGAAGAAGTTAAGTTGTCCTTGTTTGCAGACAACATGATCTTATATATAGGAAACCTTAGAGACTCCATCAAAAAAACAGAATTAAAAAATTCAGTAAAGTTGAAGGATAAATCAACATACAAAAATCAGTAGTGATTCTATACAAACTATAATAAAAAACTATGTAAAAACAAACTATCTAAAAAACAAATCAAAAACAAAATTCTGTTTGTAATATCTACAAAACAGAAAATATGTAGGAATAAATTTAACCAAGGAAGTGAAAGACTGTAAACTGAAAATTATAAAACATTAATAAAAGAAATAGAAGAAGACATGAAATGTGTTCTATGAAGAAGTGGAAAGATAGCCTGTGCTCATGGATTAGAAGAATTAATATTGTCAAACTATCCATACTACTCAAAGTGATCTGCAGATTCCATACAATTCCCATCAAAATTCCAATGATATTTTTCAGAGAAATAGAAAACAAATTCTATAAATTATATGGGACCACAAAAGAGCCCAACTAGCCAAAACAGTCTTAAGCTACATGAACAAACCTGGAAACCCACACTCTCTGACTTTAGAATATACTATAAAACTACACAGATCAAAATGGCATGGTACTGATGTAAAAACAGACACGTAAACCAATGGAATGAAATCGCCCCAAAATAAATCTATGCATTTATACTCAATTGACTTTTGACAGAAGTGCAAAGAGCACATGGTGTGAAAAGGACAGTATCTTGGATAAATGCTGTTAGGACAATAAGATATCCACATGCAAAAGAATGAAATTAGACTCTTATCTCACACTATGTACAAAAAATCAACCACAATTGGATTCAAGACTTAAATGTAAGACCTGAAACTATAAAACTAATGAAAAAAATATAGGGGAAAAGCTCCATGACATTGGTCTGGGCAATGATTTTTTTGGATATGAACTTGAAAGCACAAGCAACCAAAGCAAAAACAGACAAATGAGATTACATCGAACTAAAAAGCCTTTGTACAGCCAATGAAACAACAGAATGGTGAGATGTCTAATGGAATGGGAGAAAATATTTGTAAACCATACATCTGATAAAGGATCAATATCCAAAATATATCATGAACTCAATAGTAAGAAAACAACCTGATTTAAAAAATGAGCAAGGGCTCTGAATAGAAATTTGTCAAAAGAACAAATACAAATGGCCAACAGGTATATTTAAAAATTCCCTACATCACTGATCATCAGAGAAATGCAAGTTAAAACCACATAAAATTATTACCTTATGCCTGTTAGAATGGCTGTTATAAAAAAAGATAATTAGTATTGGAGATGTGGAGAAAAGGAACACTTGCACACTGTTTGTGGAAACATAAATTAGTATAGCCATTATGGAAAACACTATGGAAGTTCCTTAAAAAATTAAAAATAGAGCTATCATCTAATCTAGCAATCCCATCACTGAGTCTGTATCTACAGAAAAAGAAATCAGTATGTCAAAGAGATATCTGTAGTCCCATGCTCATGGCAGCACTATTCACAATAGCCAGTATATGGAATCAACTTAAGTGTTCATCAACAGATAAATGTATAAAGAAAATGTGGTATGTAGCACAATGAAATATTCAGCTTTTAAAAAGAAGGAAATATTGTCATTGGAGTAATATATATGAGCCTGGAGGACATTATGTTAAGTGAGATAAGCCAGGCACAGAAAGATCATAATCTCACTTATGTGTGGAGTATTTAAAAAAAAAAAAAAAAAAAAAAAAGCTGAACTCATAGAAGTTGAGAGTAGAATGGCAGTTACCAGGGGCTGCAGGAGTAAAGGGGTGGGGGTTGGGCAGGCGTTGGTCAAAGGATACAAAATTCGAGTTAGATAGGTGGAATAAGTTCAAGATCTATTGTATGTCATTGTGACTATAGTTAATAACAATGTATTATATTGAAAATTACTAAGAATAGATTTTTACTGTTTTCAGTGTTCTCACCACAAAAATAAGTATGTGAAGTAATCAATGTTAATTAACCCAATTTTGTCATTCCACCATGTATACATATTTCAAAACAATGTGTGATATACAATAAATATATATAATTTTTACTTCTTAAAAATAAATGAATTAAAGAAAAATGATGACACAAATTATCTAGAAGTGATACATTTAGTAAAACTGTCTTGAGTGATAGTTTGAAAGACAGAAAATCTGTAATCCCAGCACTTTGGGAGGCCTAGGCGGGTGGATCACGCGGTCATGAGATCGAGACCATCCTGGTCAACATGGTGAAACCCCGTCTCTACTAAAAATACAAAACATTAGCTGGGCATGGTGGCGCGTGCCTGTAATCCCAGCTACTCAGGAGGCTGAGGCAGGAGAATTGCCTGAACCCAGGAGGCGGAGGTTGTGGTGAGCCGAGATCATGCCATTGCACTCCAGCCTGGGTAACAAGAGTGAAACTCCGTCTCAAAAAAAAAAAAAAAGAAAGAAAGAAAGAAAATCTACGTAACAGACTTGGGTAACTGGACAAAGAGGTTTGGAGGTAGAATATTTAACAGTGTTAGTTATTGCTAGTTTCTTTTGATAAAGTTTTAGAAGAAAGAAATGAGCTTGAAAAAGAATTAGATAAAGGAATTAAATTGAGAGGAAAAACAAGAGTCCAAAATTCTAGAACTTGTGTGTTGACTTCAATGTAGCCTTAAGGCAAAGATCAAATTAAGATTGTGACTTTTACATTTCTGGTAGGTAGTCTCTAACATGGTCTCGAATGATCCATCTAATGTCTCTAGTATTCATTCCTTTGTATAATCCTCTCCTCTTGAGTGTGGGCTGGATCTGGTGACTCACTTGTAATGAACGGAAGATGGCAAAAGTGATGAAATTCTGCTTCTGAGATGAGGCAATCAAGAGACTGTAGCTTCCATCTCATATGCCCTCTCATTCTCTCTTGCTTACTAACTGATAGGAGCCAGACTCCATGTTGTGGGCTGCCCTGTGGAGAAGCCCACATAGCAAGGAACTGAAGGATACTTCTAGCCAATAGCTATCAAGGAACTGAGGAGTCTGGCCCAAAAGCCTGTGAGAAACTCAATCTTGTAGAACCATATGAGTGAACCTGGAAGTGTATCCTCCCTCGATCAAGCTTTCAGATCAGATCACAGCCTGGACAACAACCTCATTACAGCTTTATGAGAGACCTTAGATAGAAGCATCCAGCTGAGACATTCCTGGATTCATGACCCACAGAAACTATATGATATTAAATGTTTGTAGTTTTAAGCTGCTAAAGTTTGGAGTAATTCCTTAGCAATAAAAAATTAATAAACATCCTTTGATAAAACCTAAATTATTAAGATAGCATCTAATCCTTGCAGTTGGATAAAATGGCTCTCAGAAAGCTTAAATATGTGGTGTTGTGAAATGCCTGAGTAATTTATGTTTTTTGTGTCTATCCATATTTCAAAAAGAATTGAGTGTGGCTTTGAGTTGTGAGGTTTACTGGAATCAAATATACATATAAGCTATAGTTTTCTTAAGAGCTGTAGTGATAAAAATATTGTCAGCCTGAATTAAAAGGACTGTCACTATTCAAAATGAACAAGAATTTTTTGATTTTCCAACTTTTTATAGGTAGGAATCAGGCTGAGAAAGATGTACAGCCATCAACAAGAGCATATGCTCAAAGCTTTCTAGAAAAATGGTCAAGGAAGCTGGGTGAAGGGTGGACAGGAACAGTCCATACTATCTTTCACTACCTTGGCAACTTTTCTGTAAATCTGAAATTATATCAACATAAAAGCTTATTTTCTTTAAAAAAGAGTATGGGGCAAGACTATATACCCATGGATGTGCTTCAATCTGCAAATCCTCTCTTCTGAAGGATATGAAACAAGACAAAACAATAACAACAACAAAAACAAATCAGGATGGGGACAGCTCATACATGTGCACAATAAAGTTTCAGAATTGTTTTGATTCGGTGACTGCTACATTCTTCCTTTTCTTGAATGGGGGGTGTGCATTATAATTTTCCTATCTTTGTTTTACCATAATGGGTTGGGGGTGTGTGGGGGTGTGGTGGTGGGAGGTAGTTCAGGTGACTTGTCTTGTTATTTCACAAGTCTCTGAATCAAGAGGCGATAACTCCAGACCTGATGTGGATTATGATGTGGACTATAAGGCTGGTACTGTGATTGGATGAATCTTTTGGGATGTTTTGGAGAGGCAATGAATACTAGTACATTTTGTATTTGCATGGAAAGTGAATAACCTGGATTCAGGTTGACTCTGGAATACTGGATTGTTGTTTCCAATTCTTCATTCCTTTGCAACTGGACTATACATCCCTAGGCTTTGTCATATAACATTGTAGCACCTCCCACTATAGGTGTAGTTTACTTCCCCATCCTATTGATTTTGGGCCTGAATATGAGACTTACTCTGGTTAATGGAATGTTAGAGAGTAGAATGTTAGTGAATATGCTATAAAGTGCAGTTGTAATGTGACAGATAGTTGGCCAGGGGAAATTGTAGCTTTAAATGGGATTATATTGCTTGGTTTTCCCTTGTATACTCTAGGTTTTCACCATAGGATCTTGCCTGGGTATTCTCTAGCCCAAGGAAAATGAGAAACTTGTGGAACATAACTGAACTCAACCTGTAGCCTGAATCTAAGACCAGCTGACCTTACCCATGTCTAACAGAGCCAACCTGCAGACCCATGAGAAAGTAAAAGTTTGTTGTAAGCCACTGAGGTTTTGAAGTTGTTATGTAGCAAAAAGCAGTTAATACACCTAGTATCTACCTGGCTTGTCCCTCATTTCCGTTAAGTTCTTAAGTGTTTCTTAAGTATCTTTCACTTTGGGGACCCCTATCCAAAAGTGCAATCTCCTCCTAAACTCTTTATTCCCCCGTCCTGCTTTAATTTACTCCTTAGACACTTATCCCCATGTAATGCATCATGCATTTTATTTATCTTGATTACTTCGTATCTCCCCCAGCCAGAATATAAGATAACAAAGAGAAAGCTGTTGTCTCATTGTGTTCGCTGCTGTATCCCCAGCATTCAGCCAGTGCCTGATGTGTAGTTGGAGCTCAATACATAGTTGAATAATAAATTTTTAAATTAAGCAGTCAGGTGATGTATGTTAGGCTACCGCCTCTGTAACTAACAAGTTGCATGGCTTTTAAGAAATAATTTCATCTCTATGGATCTTAACTATTCTCATCCATAAAGTAAGAATGTTAGAATAAGAAACGCTAAGGTTAAAGAAATCTATGATTTAAAATATGTACATAGTTAGAAAATAAGCAACAATGGTGATGATACAATAATTACATATCTACAATTGTTTGGCCTGATTATTAGTCACAATAAAAACAGTACCTACACAGCATATCCACATATAAGCAAAAATACTCAGTCATACCTGAGAAGTTAACTTGAGAAGGTAAGTCTGAGAGTCAATGGATTCTGAACTGTCAGAGCCTTGGCTACTACAAAAAAAAAATAATAATTTTAGTTTATACAGTGTTCTAGTGGCATCTTAAAATTTCAACTATTGCTTTTATTTATCATCTTATTTGAATGGTTGAAAAGTTCTTATTTTTTTCTTGAGATGGAGTTTCGTTTTTGTTGCCCCAGTTGGAGTGCAATGGTGCGATGTCTGCTCACTGCAACCTCCACCTCCTGGGTTCAAGCAATTCTCCTGCCTCATCCTCCTGAGTAGCTGGGATTACAGGCATTCACCACCACGCCCAGCTAATTTTGTGTTTTTTAGTAGAGACGGGGTTTCTCCATGTTGGTCAGGCTGATCTTGAGCTCCTGACCTTAGGTGATCCACCTACCTTGGCCTCCTACAGTGCTGGGATTACAGGTGTGAGCCACTGCGCCCCGCCAAAAAGTTTTAATTATAAGAAGAAGTGGCCAGGCATGGTGGCTCATGCCTGTGATCCCAGCATTTTGGCAGGCTGAGACAAGTGGATTACCTGAGGTCAGGAGTTCGAGACCAGCCTGACCAATATGGGGAATCTCATCTCTACTAAAAATGCAAAAATTAGGTGTGGTGGTGCATGCTTGTAATCCCAGCTACTCGGGAGGCTGAGGCAGGAGAACTGCCTGAACCCAGGAGGTGGAGGTTGCAGTGAGCTGAGAATGCACCATTGCACTCCAGCCTGGGCAACAAGAGTGAAACTCCATCTCAAGGGAAGAAGAGAGAATGTTTACAAAGGTGGTTTAGATGTTTAGTAGTTCCAAACAGCTTAGACATAGGGATTTTTGTTGAATGTGTGGAGAGATATAAAGGTTTGGGAATGTATTAATGGAATGTAAACTACAGAAAAGTAGGATTTTTTTCTGTCTGGCTCACTGCTCTTATCACCAGAGTGGAAAAAGTGCTGGGTATATAGTAGGCACTCAATAAGATTTGTTAATATGTGATTGAATAAATGCTATATCAGGGGAGTTTCCTAGATCTCGTGGGTATCATTAGCTCTTAAAATTCATTTATTTTTATATTACTATATCCATTCTATATAAGGCAATGCAGCGCCATATGAAACATAGTACCTCAAGAAAAAAGGGTCAAACAAATCTATTTCTAATTATAATCATTTAATGCAGTGGTAGGAAAATTTTTTTGCTTGAGAGCCAATACAAGAAATAAAACATTTCTAGGTTGTATTTTTATGTATTATTTTAAAATTAATATAATTTATGTTTTAGAAAAGTTCTTGGTTTACAGAAAAATTGAGAGCGTCCCCAAACACATGCCCCCATTCCCCGTGTAGCTTCCTAAATTATTAACATCTGATATTATGTGGTACATTTGTTACAACTGATTAAACGACACTGATACATTATTAAAAATTATAATTTACCTTAGGGTTTACTCTTGTGGTGTACATTCTATGAGTTTTGACAACTTTATAATGATATATATCATCATTACAGTATCACAAATAGTAGTTTAACTGCCCTAAAATTCCTCCGTGCTCCATCTATTTATTCTTCCTTCTCGCAGAGCTTCTGGCAAACCTGTGTCATATAGTTGGGATCATACAGTATGTGGCCTTTTCAGACTTATATTTTTCACTTAGCAATATAAATTTAAGGTTCTGCCGTATATTTTTTATGGTTTGATAGCTCTTTTAGAAAAAAATCACTGAATAACATTTCATTGTCTAGATGTATGTTTCTTTATCCATTCACCTGGTGAAGGACATTTTGGTTGCTTCCACTTTTGGGCAAGCATAGATAAAGCTGTTATATAAATGCAATTGCTGGATCAAGTGGTGAGACTATGCTTAGCTTTGTAAACTGCCAAACTGGCTTCCAAAATAGCTGTACTATTTTGGATTCCCACCAGCAAAGAAGGAGAGTTCCTGTTGTTCCTCATCCTCACTGGTAGTCGGTATTGTGACTGCTTTGGATTTTAGCCATTATAATAGTTGTGTCATGATATTTCACTGTTGTTTTAATCTGTAATTTTCTAATGAAAAATGACGTCAAAGCATCTTTTATTTTTACTTTTTTCAGATGTCAAGCATCTTTAGATTTAACAATTTTTTTCTTTCATGGATCATGATTTTGTCATATCCAAAAAGTCATTACCAAATTCAAGATAATTTAGATTTTCCCCTATGTTATCTCCTAGAAGTGTTATAGTTTTGTATTTTACCTCTAGGTCTATAATTCATTTGAAGTTAATTTTTGTGAAAGGTGCAAAGTTGCTTCTAGATCCATATTTTTGCCTGTGCTTGTCCAGTTGTTCCAGTAACATTTCTTGAAAAGATTTATTTCTCCATTTAACTACCTTTGTTCTTTCTTCAAACGCCATTGACTATATTTGTCAGTGGTGACAAATATAGTCTGTTCTTTCTGTAGTACTGTACTGTTTGAATTATGTAGCTTATATATGTAGCTTTATAGCAAGTCTTAAATTCAAGTAGTGTAGGTCCTTGGATTTTTGTCCTCCTTCAGTATTGTGTTAGCTGTTTCAGGTCTTTTGCATACCCATGCAAATTTTAGAATTAGTTTGTCTATAGTCACAAAATAGCTTTCTGGAATTTTGATTGAAATTTCATTGAGTCAAAAATAATGCCAGGAGGAACTGACATCTTAACAATATTGTCTTCCTATCTGTGAACACGAACTCTCTCTCCATTTATTTAGATTCTCTTTGATTTCTTTCCTTAGAGTTTTGTAATTTTCCTCATATATATCTTACACATATTTTGTTAGCTTTAATCCAAATATTTTAAATTTTTGTGCTAGTGTGGATGGTATTTTGTTTTTAATTTTAAATTCCAATTGTTCATGGCTGGTATATTGAAAGGCAATGGTATATTAACCTTGTATCTTTAAATCTTTCTATAATTGTTAGTTTCTGGTTAAAATTATTTGATATTTTCTACATGGATAATCATGTCCAGTGTGAACAAAGATTAGTATTTTAACTAAATTAAATTTAAAATACCGCTTTTCAATATTTGTAGAATAGTATACAAGCAGTGCTTAGAGGGAAACTCATAGCATTGAAAGCATATATCAGAAAAGAAGAAAGCTTTAACATGAAGAATTCAAGTGTCCACATTAGGAAGTCAGAAAAGGAAATAGAAACCTAATGCAAGCAGGAAAAATTGAGAAATAATTTAAAAATCAGTGAAACTGAAAACAGGGAATCAATAATCAATGAAAACAAAGCTGATGCTTTGAAAAGATCAATAAAATTGATAAATCCCTAGCCAGGCTAACCAAGAAAAAAGAAAGGACACAATTTACTAACATCAGAAATAAAAGGAGTTATCACTACTGATGCTATGGAAATTAAAGAGATAAAGAAGGAATATTAACAACTATGTGCTCACAAATTTTATAGCTTAGATGAAATAGACCAGCTTCTTCAAAGACACAGTCTACCAGAACTCACACTGGGAGATATGTAGATCTAATTCTAATACAACTATTTCAATTGAAGAAATTGAACTGAGAATTAATTAAAGAATGAAACTATGGCTTCTACATGTATCTGCATGCAAAGTTCTTAAAACATTTGGAAGCTTTCATTTGAAATTGTTTTACATCTCTGAAAAAAGTAGATGGTGGTTATTATGTTCCTTTTTAAAAAGGGCAATATACATAAGAAGCACATTTGTAGTATTTCTGCACATTTAAGGATGAAGCTTTCTTCAGTATACATTAGATATTATACAGTTTCCAAAATAACCAACATGGAATGATTCTGTAACCTCAAAAAACATTCTACAGACTTCTGTAGACTATTGATTGGTGCTAGGAAATCAAGCTTATGTCCCAATTTACCATAAATTCCTGAATTTCTTAAAAGGTATTCTAGATAGATAACACATGATGTATATTATTTATGTAGTATTTTATAGCACCAGGTTATAGAGCATTTACTAATACATTATCTTATTTGATCTTACTTCTATCTCTTATCCTGACTTAGAACCACATTTACAAGTAGATAGTTTTCAAGTACCGCATGTTCTCACTTATAAGTGGGAGCTAAACAAAGGGTGCACATGAACATAAAGATGGAAACAACAGGCACTGGGGACTCCAAGAGTGGGAGGAAGGTGGGGGAAAGGGATTGAAAAACTACCTATTGGGTACTACGTTCACAATTTAAGTGATGGGTTCAATGGAAGCCCAAACCCCAGCATTTGCAATAAATCCATGTAACAAGCCCACACATATACCCCCCTGAATCTATTAAAAAAGACTAATTGAAAAAAGTAGGTGATTTTCAAGTGTTTCATTTGAGGACAGACTGAGTAAATTATGATATATTCACACTATGGAGTACTACACAGAAATAAGGAAAACACTTATATACCAAAAAATCTACAATGATTTTGAGAATATCGTAAGTGAAAATAGCAAGATATGGAACAATGCTTATGGTATGCTACCTTTCATATAAGGTACAGGGACATGAAAATATGTAGTTATTCATTCATATTTTCAAGGTAAAACAATAAAAGAATAAGTAAAAAATCTAATGAAAATGGTTGCCCATGGAACAAGGGAGGAAACAGGGTAGGTGGGGGATAGGGTAAATCAACACTTCTTTGAATACCCTTCATTAGATACCTTTGATGTTCTAATGTAAATATGTTATATAATTTAAAAACAAAACATTAAATAAAGTTATTCCTAAAATTAATACAATCAAAACCAAAGACATTTAACTGTCAGACTGGTGGCATAGCCACAGAGAGAAAATAATCTCTTCCCTTCTAAAAAATACTTTATACTAAGCTTAAAAAGAATTACAAAGAAATGTTAAACTGCATTCAATAGTCATTTTATTGGTAGCATTATTATGGGTATATGATAGAAAAAGGAAGAGCAGGTAAATATTTACCCTAATGCAATTAGGAATGAAGATTTTTCAGTATAAGAGAAAAGAGACAGAAGCATAAAAAAATAAGGAAGAATAAGTTCTATAATCTTAAATTTGAACTGGAAATATAATTATGAACTGAAGATTTTTTTTTCTCATGAAAATATGTTTCCTTTCTTAATCCTTTGGGAAAAATAACCTGGAAGCAATAATAACTACCCTCTAGGCTATGTTATCTAAATATCCCTTTTCACTGAAAAGAACCAGGACTTCTGAGAGAAATGGTTGATTCCAGTTTTGGTGCAGGAAATGTACAAGATGAGCCTGGGAAATCTTATCATGGTTGAAAACTGAAGACTATGAGAGTCATATCAAAAAAGATACAGGCCAACTTAATCGGTCTTGTTCACAGATTTGGGAAAATTTGAGCATTCATATAACAATCACTGAAATTGATTAGAGCACATCAAATATTATATAAGCAAATTTATGAGCTCAAAATGATACTCTCATCTAGAGACAAACTTAGTCACCAGGGAAGGTTGCAGGGGCACTAACTCAAGACTGAAAAATGTATAAATAGAAGAATCGTACATTTGTTTTACCTTTCCTGTAAGTACTGTACTAAAATTAGCGTATTATTTCTTCCAACTATATTCTCCTAGAATTGAATTTTCCAGTTATTATTAATTACCTTTTACTATACTGCTTTTGTGTCATCTCAATAAAATGTCAGTTCTCTGTGGGTAGTAACAGCATTAGAAATAATTTGAAGAGAATAAAAGATGGAAAACTATAAGACTAATAGAAAACAACAAAATGATAATAGTAAATCTTCTATCAATAATGACCTTAAATATAAATGGACTAAACTCCTCAGTCAAAGGACAGAGAATGGCTGACCGGATTAAAAAAAGGAGAACCCAACTACAATCTATTTACTCCCTTTAGATTTAAGAACATACATAGGCTGAATTAAGGGATGGGAATATGTTCCGTGCTAAAATGGTAACTGAAAGAGAACAAGAATAGCTATACTTATATCAGACAAAATAGACTTTAAGTAAAAAACTGTCATGAGAGACAAATAAGGATATTATATAATGATAAAAGGGTCAATCCACTAGGAAGATTATAACAATCACAAATATATATGCGCCTAACGTCAGAGCACCTAAATATATAAAGCAAACATTGATAGAACTGAAGGGAGAAACAGCAATACGATAATAGCAGGAGACTTCAATACCTCATTTCAATAATAGAATATTGACATAGATGATCAATAAGGAAACAGAGGGCTTGAACAACATTATAGACCAAATGGATCTAACAGACATACACAGAACATTGTCCCAACAGTAGCAGGATACATATTCTTCTCAAGCACATCTGAAACTTTCCCAGGGATAGATCATATGTTACACCACAAAAGAAGCCTTAACAAATTTAGTTAAGTATTATGACTGACTACAATGGAGTGAAACTAGAAATAAATAGCAGAAGGAAAACTGGAATATTCACATTCACAAGTATAAAGAAATTAAACAGCACAACCTTGAACAATCATTGGGTCAAAGGTGAAATAAGGAAATTAAAAACAATTTGAGACAAAAATGAAAACATAACATACCAGAATTAATGCGATACAGCAAAAGCGAGAGGGAAAGTTATTGTGATAAATGTCTATACTTAAAAAAGAATAAACAAATGACCCAACTTTATACCTTAAGGAGACAGAAAAGAACAAACTAAGCCCCAAATTAACAGAAGAAAGGAAATAACAAATATTAAAGCAGAAATAAAATAGAAAATAGAAAAATAATAGAAAAAAATCACTTTTAGCTGGGATTTTAAGTTGAGAATTGACAATAAAATGCTGGTATAATTATAAAGAACATAGTATATCAAATTGCATTACTTCAGTAGTCTTAAGTTACCTAGACTCTACATCCAATGTAATTTCTATCACAGGAGTGTCTGAATTCTCAAAGACTTTTTCCAGGGTTATACGTCTTTCCATTTCTTCTAATTCTTTCAGACACCGATAATACTAGGGAAAAATGATAAATGAGTTTATTACAAAATAACTTTATTTCCTAATTAAACTATTTGGAGTATTTATAGACACCTAGAACAATTGTTACTGGGAAATTAAGTGCCCAACCCCCAACAACACTTTTGGAACATTAAAAGGCAAACACTGCATAGGTCCATAGTCAGCTTATGTTATCTGATAGGCTGGAGTCTGATGCATTACCAAATGGACTTTGCTTACCTTGGTCCGGTCGGGATCACAGTAGTCCAAGAGAGAATCACAAAAATGATATCCCATTGATTCCAGGTCCTTTGTACTGAAATGAGTGCCTCGCTTATTACCTAAAACATCAATAAATTTATCCACTATTGAGGATAAGTTAATTTTTCTTAGCAGGTACATTGTAAAACAGAGAGTATAAACAAAACATTGATATTCCATGTCCTGTCCTTTGGATTTTCTTCTCCGGGGCAGATCATTTAACAGCTCATTGCTTTCCCTTCTTCCTTTTCCACCATCTGGACCAAAGCTGATTTAACGCACATTAGTGTATGTTGCAAAGGCAGAAAAAAAATTCAGTAAGACAGTTATACAATATTTGGTTGCCAGTTAGAAACCGTCGTAATAATCACTTTGAGAAAAACTTGCATAAAGATTTTATGAGAAAAGGTTTTCATCATCACAAATAATGTTATATCAGTTTTAAAGTGCTTTAAAAAGTAGCTGGAAAGTACATGTGTGGATTTCCAGCACTTTAAGTTGATACATTTTCTGATAATGTGACAATTATTTTAATATGGAGTATTCTAACCATGTTAGGATATGCTAGATATAATTAAATGATTTCTTAAATGGGACCACAAAGCACATTTTTTTATTCAGAGAACAAAGTGCTTTCATTTAAACATTTATTGACCCCAAAAAGTCCATTTTGCCTTGCAAATAGCAAATCCGATAAAAATATTTCTTAAAAATCTGTAGATATTCCCAAAAGAATAACGAGCATTTAAAAATTAGCATATGAAACAACTAACTATTCTATTTACATGATTAACAGTTCCTTTCTAAACAAAAGGAAATGATGAAATAGAGATACCATATAGCGGGAATTTATTCATTCTGTTTAGAGAATTGATTAAATATTAGCATTATTTAAGTAGGAAGAAAGTGGTATTATGTGTACTATTAAATTTATATTAAATTATATATGTTGGGTTTAAAGCTTTGAGAGCTGTGAACGAGAACCCTTGGTCTTACCCAGAGTAGATCCACAAAAGGTCGCCTCCATGGTAAAGCTGTTCCTGATTCCCATTTTCCACATTACCACCCTTCCTGTTCCTTCTTTGCTCTTCTGGACATTAAACTTGCAAGCTGAGAATGAAAACTGAAAGGAAGCAAGTAAAAATGAGACTCTTTGTTCTGGTACCTTTATATATTTTTGGAAGTAGTATTAAAAATGAAAAAGTGGTTATGTAAAATCTGTAATTCTCACTAAAGCTTCAGGAGCTATTTTTTATTTCCTGACCCATGGAAAAAACTCATTTTAAGGATGTTAAATTGTTCACATTTCTGAGAGCTATGGATTCTAATTCCTACAATAAAATTTACTATTTTTATAGAAAGATATGCATATATCTTTATGTAACATATATATTCAAAATCAGTTCTTTTTAAAATTTTAAATTTTTGCAGATACACAGTAGGTTTATATATTTAGGGTGTAAATGAGATGTTTTGATAGAGGTATGCAATGTGTAATAATCACGTCAGCGTAAATGGGGTATCCATCACCTCAAGCATTTATCGTTTGTGTTAAAAACAATCCAATTATACTTTTAGTTATTTTTAAATGTATAATTAAATTATTATTGACTACAGTCACCCTCTTGTGCTATCAAATACTAGTTCTTATTCTTTTTTTGTACCCATTAATCATCCCCACTTCTGCTCTCCCCCACTACCATTCTTAGCTTCTAGAAACCATCCTTCTGTTCTCTGTATCTATAAGTTCAATTGTTTTAATTTTTAGCTCCCACAAATTACTGGGAACATGTGAAGTTTGTCTTTCTATCCCTAGCTTATTTCACTTAACACAATATCTCCAGTTCCATCCATGTGTTGCAAATGACAGAATCTCATTCTTTTTTATGCCTGAATAGTACTTATTCTGTATATGTACCACATTTTCTTTATCCATTCATCTGTTAATGGACACTTAGGTTGCTTCCAAAAGTTGATTAATTCTTGATATAGTTGGGATAAAATTTTATACTTTTAAAAAAGTTCTAGGAAGGAATTCAGTCTTCATTCCTAACATGAGACTGAATGTTAGGAGATGTTGGAGATGTCCAAAAATAAAGTTTCTTTATCTTCATATGAAAGACCATTTGAAATTATGTCCTGAAAGTTTGTCTACAAAGATATCAGTGTCTACAAAGAAATTTTTTGAGGTGCAATTTTGTTTTTTCGGTAACATACCATGAAATTAACTTTTAGTGTTTCATTCTATGTATCTTTCTGTGTTTTGAGACAGGTCTCTCTCTGTCACCCAGGCTGGAGTGCAGTGCTATGATCATAGCTCACTGCAGCATCAAACTCCTGGGCTCAAGCTGTCCTCCCCCTCCAGCTTCCCAAATAGCTGAGACCACAGGCACTTACCACCACACCTAGCTATTTTTGTATCTTTTCATAGAAATGGGATCTTGCTATGTTGCCCAGGCTGATCTCAAATTCCTGGCCTCATGCAATCCTCCTGCCTTGGTCTCCCAAAGTGCTGTGATTACAGGTATGGGCCACTGTGCCCAGACTCATTTTATGAATTTTAACAAACACACATAGATTCCTGTAACCACCATCACACTCAAGATACACAACAGTTCTATAATCCTAACAAGGTAATTGTAGTCACATCCTCCTGCCACCTCGAACTCCTGGCAACCATTGATTTGCTCTCTGTCACTATAGATTTGCTTTTCCAAGACTGCTACATAAATGGAATCATATAGGATGTAATCTTTTGAGACTGGCTTCTTTCACTTAGCCTAATACTTTTGAGATTTATCCAAGTTGTTGCGTGAATATTCATTCCTTTTTATTGCCAAGTACTATTCCATTGTATGGGTGTACTAAAATGTATATCCATTTACCGGTTAAAGGACATTTTGCATTGTTTCCAGCTTTTGGCAATTACGATAGAGTTGTTATAAATGCTTGTGTATACAGGTTTATATATAAATGTATATTTTCATTTCTCTAGGGTAAATACCTAGAAAGGGATTGCTGAATCATATAAGTATACAATTTACTTTATAAGAGACTGACAAACTACTCTTCAAAATGATAGACCATTTTGCATTCCAAACAAAAATGTACCCTATGAGAGTCCTAGTTACTCCAAATTGTTGTTAAAACTTGGGATTGTCAGTATTTTTTATTTTAGCAATTCTAACAGGTATGTAATTTTGTCTCCTCATGGTTTTACCTTGCAGTTCCCTGACAGCTACTGATGTGAAACATCTTTTCATGTGCTTATTTGCCTTCACATATCCTTTTTGGAAACATGTATTTAAGATTATTTTCATTTTTAATTGGGTGATTTGTTTTATAACTATTGAGCTATTCTGGATAAAAGTTCTTTGTGAGATATGTGATTGCAAATAATTTCTCTTATCTGTAGCTTATCTTTGTATTGGCTTAACAGGATCTTTCTGAGAACAAAAGGATTAATTTTGATGAAGTCCAATTTATCAATTCATTACAATCCAATGGATAATGCTTTTGGTATTTTCTAAGAAGTTTTTGTCTAATTCCATGTCATAAAAATTATCTTCTGTGTTTTCTTCTAAAAGTTTTACAGTTTTACATTTAAGGTTGGAGGTGTAGGTGAAAGTTTGTTTTTTATGTGGATGTTCAATTGTTCCAACGCTTATTTATTGAAAGGTTTCTTTCTCCATTAAATTTCCTGTGCACCTTTGTCAACAGGCCATATATATGTGGGCCTGTTACTAGACTTGCTATTCTGTACCATTGCTCTGGGTTTTTACACAGTTCCTATTAACATACTATCTTTATTACTGTCGTTTTATACTGTCTTAAAATTTGATAGTGTGATTCCTTCAACTTAATTTTTTAAATTGTTTTGTCTATTCTAGTTCCTTTGCATTTCCTTATCCATCTTATAATCAGCCTGTGTATAAACAATTATACTGTGATTTTATCTGAAATTCTGTTAAATCTACAGATCAACCTAGGGAGTTGAGGCCTTACTGTGTTCAGTCTTCCAATCCATAATACAGCATATGTCTCTATTTGAGCTTTTATTTCATTAGCGTTTTTAATGAAATAAATCATTAGTTTTAGCATATAGAGTCTGTACATTTTGTTAGAGTTATAACTAAGTATTTATTTTGGAGCTATGATAAAAATGGTATTGTTTTTAACTTTGGTTTCCAATTTTTTCATTGTACGTATATAGAAATTGTGGGTGGGACTTGTATCCCATGACCGTGCTTAAACTCCCTTGTTCTAGGAGTTTTGTTTTGTTTTGTTTGTGTATCACTTCGGATTTTCTCTGCAGGTAATTGTGCCACCTTCATTGCTTCTTTCCAATCTATCTGCCTTTTCCTTTTGCCTTTTTGTACTGGTTAGAGCCTCCAGTATAAGACTGGAGGTAAAAAATTGGACATTCTTGTCTTTTTCCTGATCTTAGGTGGAAAACATTTAGTCTTTCATCAACTATGCTATTAGCTGTAGAGTTTTTTGTAGATGTCCTTTATCAGGTTGAAGAAGTACCCTTTTATTCCTTATTTGCTGAAAGTTTTCTTTTATATATAAATGGATGCTGAATTGTGTTAAAAGCTTTTTTTATATTGATTGATGGGGTCACACAGTTTTTCTTCTTTTGACTCTTAACATAGTGGATTACATTGATTAATTTTCAAATATAAAACCGGTCATATTTTTTTATATATTGCTGGATTAAATATGCTAATATTTTGGCGAAGATTTTTGCATCTGTGTTCATGAGGAATATTAGTCTGTAGTTTTCTTTTCTTAGACGATCTTTGTCTTGTGTTGGTATCATGATAATCCTGGGAAAGACTGTGCCTTTACATTTTTGCTAGAATGCTTCAGTGAATCCATCTGGATGAAGAAATTTGTTTTCTGTAGTTTCTTTCCTTTTAGAATGCTTTTCAGGACTATTCAGATTATTTCACCTTGGATGAGTTTTGATAGTTTGTAGTTTTCGAGGAATTGGTTCATTTCATCTAAGTTGTTAAATTTGTGTGCATAGAATTGAGTTTCCACTTATTATTCTTTTAATGCTGCAGGGTCTGTAGTGATCTCTCTTTCATTCTTTATATTGGTAAGTCGTGTCATCATTGCCTCCCCCTCTTCCTCTTTCAGTTTCTCCTATTCCCTCATAAATCTTGGTAAAGTTTTATCAGTTTTACCAATCTTTTCCAAGCACAAATGTTGCTTAATTGATTTTTTCTATTGTTTCTTTATTTCCAATTTCATTAACCTACTTGTCTTTATTATCTGCTTCCTTCTGCTTAGTTTTACTCTTCTTTTTCTATTCTTATTGTGGAAACTTAGATTGTTAATTCAAGACCTTTTTTCTTTTCTTTTTTGAGATGGAGTCTCGCTCTGTTGCCTAGGCTGGAGTGCAGTGGTAAAACAATCTTGGCTCACTGTAGCCTCTGCCTCCTAGGCTCTAGCAATCCTTCTGCCTCAGCCTCCCAAGTACCTGGGATTACAGCCACAACCATGCTTGGCTAATTTTTGTATTTTTAGTAGAGATGGGGGCTCACCATCTTGGCCAGGCTGTTCTTGAAATCCTGACCTCAAGTGATGTGCCCACCTCAGCCTCCCGAAATGCTGGGATTACAGGCGTGAGTCACTGTACCCAGCGTGTTCTTTTCTAACGTAAGCACTTCTTGCTATACATTTTCTTCTAAGTGCTACTATTTAGCTGAATTTTATAAAAGCTCATGTTGCATATTTTCATATTCTTTCAGGTCAAGATATATTCTAATGTTCCTTAAGAGTTCTTCTTGGGTGTAAGGATTATTTAGAAATGTGGTTTACTATCTACATGTTAGTAGATTTTCCTCTTTTCTTTTATTGATTTAGTCTAATTCCATTATGCTTAAAAACATATTTGGTATGATGTTAATTATTTTAAATTTGTTAATATTTGTTCTAAACCAGGATGTGATCTGTGTTGGTGCTGTTCCATGTGCATTTGAATATAATGTACATTCTGATGTTTAAGAGTGTCCTGCAAATGTCAAATCCAGTTGGTTGATGTTGTTTAGTTCTTAGGTATCCTTGCCTACTGTCTATCAATCAGTTCCAGATTAATGTAAGAGGTATTTAAAATCTCCAACCATAATCGTGGATTTACACAAAAAGATTTTAAAAAGAAACATTTAACAGAAAACCTAGAAACAGAAGCCTCTATGTTTTAAGCAAGCTTTAGATGACATGGAAGACCTGTTTAAACTGCAGAGTGGTTGTTTGAGTTGTTCAAGAAATTGGTCGATTTCATCTAAGGCACTACAGGGTAGAGATCTAAAACCCTACGAAGCATGTCAATAAACAAACATTAAAATATCTTAGTAAAATAGAATTATTTTATGGGAGTAATAAACTATACCTAAGAGTATTGACAGTATAAATGTTCATAGGAATAGCTTCAGGTATGAGGTTGAGTTTTCTGGTCTTTCTTTCTGAGGAAATGAATCCTCTTTGGGGAACAAACCTGTTCTTTCTTTAAATAGCTATTTTAATCAGATCATCCTTTCTTTTTCATGTCTTTGGGCCCCAATTATCCCCAGAAGACAATTAATTCTTCTCAATAAGTCCTTTATAATTGAACTGATTAGTTGAGAACTTATGGGAAAGTCTGCAGGAATTTCCTTTGCTATGTTAACATCTTTTCTCTAAAGAATGATTGAAGTACTTTCATATCTTGGTAAATAAGTGGCTCCAATTTTTCCATAGTTTGTGAAAATAATATACTTTATTCTTTTCTCATTCTAATTTCTATATATTTTTGAAATATTGGATATTGGATTGAGTTTTTTTCCTGGCAAAATTCTAATAAATACTTTGAAGAAACTGTTACACATTTCTTAAGAATACAGTGTTTAGTCTGTATAATTTAGGCACTCAATGAATATTAAAATAATAAAAGAGGCCCTAAAACTGACTGATAAAAATGATGAATAGAGGAAGCTTTCAAAATGTAAAACAGCAGTGGTATTATGGTGGTAGCTTTTGGGGCATTTTTGCCTTTTTTCCTCCCCATATTTTCAGATTATTGCTCACTAAGTAGTTCTATATAGTTGCTTTCTTATTGTCAATTGTGTAAACCAGACAAAATAAATAAAAAAGCAGCTTGGAATAATATTATCCATTCTGCTATCCCACATGGGCAACATTTGGTAAAGGAAAAGTTAAAAATCTTAAAAGATGCTTACTTTATCTGGACAATTTTTGCTCAGCATAAGTGGGAAGATTCGTTGCTGTAAGTATAATGTTTTAGATCTGTCACTACCATCACAGCCATACATGAAGATGTTCTCTTTCCTACTATGGCCATGAAGATCACAATATAAAATAACCTCTCGTTTCTCCATCAGTCTGCCAGTAAGAAAGATAAGTTGCTAAGTTTTATCTCTGCATTTTTCTTCTATAGGTACAGCTATGAATTTAGAAGTGTAATATCCAAATAAATACAATTTCTTCTATACTAGCTTTCTCTTGTTGATATTGCATATTATTAATATACAGCTTTTAAAATCTCTAATAATATATTAGCTATGTAAAGATCAGAATGCAGGCTGGGCGCGGTGGCTCACGCAAGTAATCTTAGCACTTCAGGAGGCTAAGCCAGGCAGATTGCCTGAGGTCAGGAGTTTGAGAACAGCTTGGCCAATGTGGCGAAACCCCTCTCTACTACAAATACAAAAATTAGCTGGGCGTGGTGGCGCATGACTGTAATCCCAGCTACTTGGGAGGCTGAGGCAGGAGAATTACTTGAACCCAGGAGGCAGAGGTTGTATTGAGCTGAGATGGCATCACTGTACTCGAGCCTGGGCCATAGAGTAAGACTCTGTCTCAAAAAAATAAATTAAAAATAAATAAATAAATAAGTAAATCTGAATGCAGTTAACTTTCCATTATAAGGACAAAATTTACCTTACTCCCAAAACTTTCTCCAACAAGAACTCTCTGCTTTATTATTTTGATGTTTTCACTCTTGCTTTTACCCATTACCTTTCACATAGTTTCTTTCTGACTGGAATACCTTCTTACTTTATCTTTGTAAATGTAAATACTACCCGCCATCCTTCAATGCTGACCTCATGTCACACTTCCTTTCTAATTTGTCAAGGCCACAGAGTTTCTCTTTTTGAACTTTGGTAGCACTTAAAGATATTGGTACCATTTGCATGACCCTTGTCTAGGAAAGTTTTAATATTTTTCATATTCAAGCTTATTAAGAATGGGGAATGCTTCAAATCATCTAGAAGAGTCCTATGCACATAGTAAGTGCCCAGATATTTGTAAAACACTGAGCGCTTGATGACTTCATGCTGAAGCCAATTAATAATTAACCCTTGATTAGTGTGGTGACCAAGTTATCAATTTGAGAAAAATGGTACCAAAGTTTGAACTGACTTTTTCTGATAAATTTCTAACAAATATATAAATTATTACACATTCCTGAAGACAACAGCCTTCGGTCTATATAATTTAACACTCAATATAAAAAGAGCAAAACAAAAAATAAATCCCCCAAACTGATCGATAAAATGAGGAGACTTTCAAAGGTAAGAAAGTAGTAGTGTTAAGGTGGTAGGATTATTACTTAATCAAGATTACATATACTATTTTCTATATCTGGAAGGATAAACACCAAAATGTTAGCAATAGTATTTATAATATTAAGAAATACATTACATTTACAACAAAAATATTAAAACCTAAAATATAAACATCCAAAACATTTTGCTTCTATTAGAAACCATGTTGCTTTAAACTATAGTGAAATTACAAACTTAAATTTATTACATGTTGATTTATTGCCCTTTTCTCATTTGCTACCTAATAAATTCTCATTGATAACATAAGATTGACATAAAGCCACTAAAAGATAATTACAAGTTTTTAGAAAACTAACTAGATTATGAGGCATGAATATCTAAAGTTAAGTTTTTAAATATGAAACATGCTGTACATTTTTAAGCTCCAAATTCCTCAGTCTTTCAGTTTCTTATAAGCAAGTCAAAAGAAACTCTACTTCTAAAAAATTAATTACCAAAGAAATGCTATTACTTCTGAAGTGAAACAGGATATTAGGGTCTCTCATCTTTCATTAATTTAAATAACTTTAGAAACAGTTTGGATTTTTTTTTTTACCCATAAATAGACAGAAATACTTAGTATAAGATTTACCAATAGGTATATTTATGGGTAAAAAGATGTTCTAAGTGTCTTATGCTAAGTATTTTATACAAAAATCTACTCTCTCTTATTCTAATGTGCTTTAAATATATAAACTTAATCTTATATGTACTTACAGCTGCTTACCTTTCCACACATATGTGACTGACTTCTTATCCTACTTACTTGTGTATGATTAACTGCCTTAAGGCATTTCTCTCTCTTTGAAGTCTTTTAGAAACTTGCTGAATAGACTCCTGCCTTAACCTTCTTACATGACAATCAGAGACTAAATGTGACATTTAAAAGAGTTTCCATAGAGAGAAGCCAATGGGCATTGACCTGTCCATCATGTCTCAGACCAGGGACCTTAATTTCAGAGAGCATGAAGCAGACATTATAGATATTCTATTAGATATACCATCAGCTCCTTTTATATGTACATATTTCATATATATATTTATAAAAAATATAAAACTATTTTAAACATTCTAGAATCTTTTGTTATTTAAGGGGAGGTTAAGGAATCCAGTGGCATAATGCCAGAGGGTACAGAATCACAGTTGTGAATAATTGGGAAAAAATAAAGTAGTTATACAGTAGTTAGACTATCTTAAGAGAAGTAACAGTAAAAAGAGTGAGATTGTGGGAGCAAAATTCTTACTACCAAGTTTACTAAATAAGCAGAGAGGTAATTTGAGGCTTATTTTACCTACGAACCATGTTCCGGGTATACCATACAGAAGGAAAAGATTCCTTCAGGAGAGATGTGTAATTACGGTTTAAATCCCGTCCAGCTAAGGAACACCGATAATTTCCCACAATCACACCATCTGGATTCAGCATGGGTACCACCTTGAAGACAAAAGTGTCCCGAAGCAACTGTGCATCACTTGAGTTTCCTAAAATATAATCTAGGAAGCCTTTCATGATCCAAGAGCTGTTGGTTTCCCCTGGATGGACCCTTGCAGTCAGAATCACAGCCTTCCGCTTTCTTGAGTCAGAGTTCTTCAAGGGGGTAGTGATTGTTAAAATATACACCATGTTCCTAGCAAGCGTGTGGCACAAGACACGTATTTTACAAAACTTTGACCGTACTGGATCATTATTGATGCCAGAAAGGTATTCTTGCAGGTTGGTGTAAGTGTATGGATAACAATGAGCAAAGTAGCAGGTATCTTTGTTGTGTGGAAATTGAAATGTCCACGTAAGAGAGAAATAATGGCGCCCATCTTGCCCTGGGTTGTTCCTATAATACTTGATTTGGTCTCCTATTCTCTGCCAGCCAATATGATGAGCCTTGGCCTCTTTTTCAGAATAGAACAGTGGGCGCATACCCCGATTGTAAAGACTTGCAGGTTTGGTGAAGTTGACAATAGTGAATCTGTAGATGATTCCTGCTTGCATATTAGTGACCTGGAAATAGTACCACTGGGTGTGTTTATTTGTGAAGAGGTCAGGGCGTACAGTCAATTGGTATTCATACTCTGCCCTAATACACAAGAAAGAAAGGGAAAAAAAGCACAAAAGAATGTAAAACTGACATTTTGTAAAAAATGAATGTAAAATTTTGAGTTAAAGAAGGAAAATTATTTTCCTTTTACTCATTCACAGAAAGCTTTGTTAGGAAACAATCTAGGCAGTACTTAATAGCAAGTAGTTTCAAAAGATAAAAGTTTTGAAATTTTTCCCTTTTATTGGATAAGAAACTGCTTCTATGATAATTCTAAAGACTTTGTAGTCCATTGTAATTCAAGAGAGCACATTAAAAACACAGATACTTGATAAAAGTTTATATATTTCAACCTAATTATATTTTCTACATAAAAATGATTAAAGAGTTACTGAAACTGAGGCAAAGTCCAACAATCCTTTTTTTACTTCAGACATATGCATCTATTAGAGTCTAACTCTGGGGATATAAAATAACTATCACTGAGAGATTTTAAAACATATAAATTAAGTTGATAACATAGATTACATAATTTGAACAATTTGAGGACACTGGAGATGCTTAAGTCAAGGCAAAAATATTAATTTCACTGGAATGTTATTTATATACATAATAATATTACCTGGTTAGCCATGACTCTTTCTCTACCAAGTAACTTTCTATTCTATCAGCACTCTGCACTTAGTATGTAATCTGTATGTGTACAGTTGTAAATAATGACCTAGGAATAGGTAAAATATATGTTGCAAAACCTTGATAGCTGTTGAGTCTAGGTGATAGGTATGTGTCAGTGAATGTAGAATTGTATTGTTCTCTGTACTTGAGTGTGTGTTTCAAGATTTCCATAATATTTTTAAATAAAGTAATGCCCTTGGGATATTCTTTGGAACACTCATCCTAATAACTATTTCAATACAAAGTTTGAGAAGCACTGTGTGTGTGTGACAATTCATATTGCCATATTGAAAATGTACAGTACAGAAGCCTTCTTAACTTTACCTTATAGTTCTCAAGATTATTTGAACTCAGAATCTTTTATACTTCCCTCCTCCATGATAATCTCTAATTATTAATAGTATCTATAAACTAATTCACAGAATTAGTTTAATAATGGATAATAAGAACTTTAATGTACTTTTGATATAGAAAAAAGTTGATAGTCTAGTTCCTCAAATAAAAATAATTATAACCTACACTTTGACTACCTTCTGTAGATTACCACTCTCAAACCTTGCTTCAAACATCAAAGTATTGTCACAGTAATCCATAGGTTGCTTCAAAGGTGTTCGGTTACCTCCAACTCGGGAATACACAAAACAGGGCTCTTTGTAAGCTGATGAGAGAAGACCATAAAGATGTCAAAACATACCTAAAGTAAGAAGGGTATTCTGCACAGTTTGGAGCAATAGTACAAGTATAAGGATTATAAATTTTAAAGTTACTTGACACTAATTTATATAGACATGTTGAAATTAAAAAGTCTAAGAGTATTTAGACTAGGAAAACTATGCCTAAAATAAATTTGTATATTTCTTACATAAAAAATATTCGTTTGGCCAGGTGCAGTGGCTCACATCTATTAATCCTAGCACTTTGAGAGGCCGAGGCAGGCAGATTGCCTGAGCTCAGGAGTTCAAGACCACCCGGGGCAACACAGTGAAACCTTGTTTCTACTAAAAATACAAAAAAAGGAAAAATTTAGCCAGGTGTGGTGGCATGTGCCTGTAGTCTTAGCTACTCAGGAGACTGAGGCAGGAGAATTGATTGAACCTGGGAGGCAGAGGTTGAAGTGAGCAGAGATCACGTCACTGCACTCCACCCTGGATGACAGAGTGCGACTCTGTCTCAAAAAAAAAAAACAAAAAAAAAAACACTCCACTTCTGGTCATGATGAAGTAATTGGTTCTGAACTTTCCCTTTCACCATAAATGACTATAAAACTGGATAAAAAAATATGAGCTGTTTTCATGCATTTGGACAACATGTAGAACAACTATGGTAGGATCTTTGAAAGAAGATCAATACATGAAGTGAACCCATGTTTAGCCCTGGTTTTCTGCATAGGGGTATTTACTGGACTACAGCCTAGAAAGGTGGCATTTTAGAACAGCATGACAGTCTTGAGTTGAAGAGGAAAGACTGTTGCTTGGGGCTGCTGAAATTTGTGGGTCAGAGCACTAAGGAGAAGAAAGCTGCATAGAGGGAGAACCTCAACAGTCTACATAGTGATTTCCCAGTCCTTGGATGAGGGTTTGGCTACACAATCATAAGATGAGACTAAGAAAGACAGGAGAGAGCACTATTGCATGCTGAGATGCCAGAGGACATACATTGCCAGGATATATTAGAATTCCAACTTATCCAGAGTGGGGAGATTTTATGGAATACCTTAGGCATTCAATTGTGACTCCAGAAAGGCTGCATCTTAGGCATAAGGACCATATTCAAGAGTAAAGGCCATGACCTAGGACTAAGGATAAAATGAAAACAGGCCTGCCCTTATACAAAATAAAAGCAAGCCTGAGAGAAACAAAATGACCTGCCAGCAATTTAATTGCCTGCTAGAACAAAATTCAATATAATGTTTAAAATAACATAATACAGGCCGGCTACAGTGGCTCATGCCTGTAATCCTAGCACTTTGGGAGGCCGAGGAGGCTGGATCACCTGAGAAAAGAGTTTGAGACCGACCTGACTAACATGGTGAAAACCCATCTCTACTAAAAATACAAAAATTAGCTGGTGTGGTGGTACGTGCCTATAGTACCAGCTACTCAGGAGACTGAGGCAAGAAAATTGCTTGAACCCAGGTGGTGGAGGTTTCAGTGAGCTGAGATTGTGCCACTGTACTCTAGCCTAGGTGACAGAGGGAGACTCCATCTAAAAAAATAATAATAAATAAAAAATAAATAAAAGGACATAATACAGACTCCTTAAAACATATCTTTTACACTGTTCTGCATGTGATAAAAACATAAAGCATTCAGAGAAGGAGGAAAATGTGATCACGAATACATATAAAATTCAGCAGACTCCAAGATAATGCAATGTTGGAATTAACAGAGAGGGACTTTGAATATACATTCAAAGGCAAATGAAAAGATAAGAGATCATGAGAAAACAGATAAGTAATCTCAAAAAAGAAAATGAAACTAAAAAGAACCAAATGAAAATTCTAGAAATAAAACTACAATAACGGAAAGATTTCCAAATGGGCTGAAGATTTCATTATTCCACAGTATATTAATAAATACATATTATTTGGGTATAACTTCATTGTAAGTCAAGGAGGATACTGAATGCATATCACTTTTACACCACTGTAAAGCTCAAAAATTGTAAGTCAAACCATCATAAGCAGAACACCATCTGTATGTAATGTGTCTTTTTCTCTCTGGCTGTCTTCAGCAATTCGACTACGGTTTGCCTAGACTTGGTTATCTTAATATTTATCCTGCTTGGACTTTGCTGAACTTCTTCTTAGATCCATTTTGTATGCCATAAGTATATACAACTATAATTTGCCAATTTATAATTGAAAAATTTTTAAAGGAAAAAAAAGTTTGAAAAACTAATAATCAGTAAACTTGAAAACAAATACAAATTGTCCAAACTGAAAGACAGAGAGGGTAAGAAAATGGAAAAATATCGACTGACATGTGGGGACGTATCTAGAAATCCAACATATGTGTAATTAGAATTCTAAAAAACATGAAAGAAAGAATGGTATGGAAAAAATACGTGAAGAAATAATGGCTGAAATTTTCTCAAATTTTGGTGCAAAACCCCAACTAACCTATGGATCTAAGAAGAAGTTCAGCAAAGTCCAAGCAGGATAAATATTAAGATAACCAAGTCTAGGCAAACCGTAGTCGAATTGCTGAAGACAGCCAGAGAGAAAAAGACACATTACATACAGATGGTGTTCTGCTTATGATGGTTTGACTTACAATTTTTGAGCTTTACAGTGGTGTAAAAGTGATATGCATTCAGTATCCTCCTTGACTTACAATGAAGTTATACCCAAATAAATCCATCATGAACTAAAAATATCATAAGTAGAAAATACACCTTTGACTTATGATATTTTCAGCTTAAAATTGATTTATTGAGAGGTAACCTTAATTGAAGAATATCTGTATCTGAAACAATGATACAGGCATACCTTGTGTAATTGTGCTTTGCTTTATTGTGCTTCACAAATATTGTGGTTTTTTTTTTTTGTTTACAAATTAACGGTTTGTGTTGAGCAAGACTGTCAGCGCCATTTTTCCAACATGTGCTCACTTTGTGTCTCTGTGTCATATTTTGGCAATTCTCACAACTTTTAAAACTTTTTCATTATTATGATATCTGTTAGGAGTGATCTTTGATGTTACTGTTCTAATTGTTTTGGGCCACCACGAACTGCACCCACATAAAATGGTGAACTTAATTGCTGTGTGTGTTCTGACTACTACACCACCACCCAGTCCCCCATCTGTCTCCCTCTCCATGGCCCTCCCTATTCCCTGAGATACAACAGTATTGAAATTAGACAATTAATAATCCTACAATGGCCTCCATATGTTCAAGTGGAGTCACACCTCTCTCTCAAAATCAAAAGCCAAAAACGATTAATCTTAGTGAGGAAGGCATGTCAAAAGCTAAGAAAGGCCAAAAGCTAGGCCTTTTGTTTCAGTTAACCAGGTTGTGAATACAAAGAAAAAATTCTTGAAGAAAACTAAAAGTGCTACTCCAGTGGACACACAGGTGATAAGAAAACAGTCTTATTGTTGATACGGAGAAAGTTTGGTGGTCTGAATCAAACTAGCCATAACATTCCTTTAAGCCAAAGCTGAATCCAGAGGAAGGCCCTAATTCTCTTCAATTGTATGAGGACAGAGACAGGTAAGGAAGCTGCAGAAGAAAAGTTTGAAGATAGCAGAGGTTGCTTCATGAGGTTTAAGTAAAGAAGCCATATTAGTAACATGAAAGCACAAGGTTAAGCAGCATGATGCAGAAACTTCGGCAAGTTATCCAGATGTAGCTAACATAGTTGATGAAGGTGGCTGCACTAAACTACAGCTTTTAAATGTAGACAAAACAGCTTTCTATTGGAAGAAGATCATATCTAGGACTTTCCTAGCTAGAGAAGAGAAGTCAATGCCCTGCTTCAGAACTTCAAAGACAGACTGACTCTCCTCTTAGTGGTTAATGTGGCTGGTGATTTTAAGTGGAAGCTAATGCTTATTTACCATTCTGAAAATCCTAGGGCCCTTAAGAATTATGCTAATTCTATTCTACCTGTGCTCTATAAACAAAACAACAAAACCTAGATGATACCACATCTGTTTGTAGCACGGTTTACTATTTTAAGCCCATTATTGAGACTGACTTCTCAGAAAAAAAGATTCCTTTCAAAATATTACTGCTTATTGACAATACACCTAGTCACCCGAGAGCTCTGATGGAGATGCCTAGGAGACTAACCTTGTTTTCTTGCCTGTTAACAAAACCACTCTGCAGCCCATGGATCAAAAAGTAATTTCAACTCTCAAGTATTATTGTTTAAGAAATAGATTTGGTAAGGCTATAGCTGGCCTAGATAGTAATTCCTCTGATAGATCTGGGCAAAGTAAATTGGAAACCTTCTGGAAAGCATTTTCCATTCTAGAAGCCATTCAGAACATTAGTGATTCATGGGAGGAGGCAAAAATACCAGTATTAACAGAAGTTTAGGAGAAGCTGATTTCAATGCTTATGGATAACTTTGAGGGCTACATAACTTCACTGGAGGAAGTAACTGCAGATGTGATGGAAATCGCAAGAGAACTAGAATTAGAAGTGAAGCCTGAAGACATGACTGAATTGCTTCAATCCCATAATAAAGCTTGAATGAATGATGAGTTGTTTCTTATGGATGAGCAAAGAAAGTGTTTTCTTGACATGAAATTTATTACTGGTAAAGATGTTGGGAAGATTGTTGAAATGACAACAAAGGATTTAGATAGAATATTTCATAAACTTAGTTATAAACTAAGGATTTAATAAGACTGACTCCTATTTTGAAAGTTTTACTGTGGGTAAAATGCTATCAAACAGCATCACATGCTACAGAGAAATCTTTCATGAAGAGTCAATTGATGTCACAAATTGTCAAAGCCACTCTACCTTCAGCAACCACCACCCTGATCAGTCAGCAGCCATTAACACTGAGATCAAATCTTCTACCAAGCAAAAAGAACGTGAATTGCTGAAAGCTTAGATGATCATTAGAATTTTTTTTAACAATAAATTATTTTTTGCATTTAATCTTTATTTTTTTCTGTTTTTTTCTTTTTATTGTACTTTAGGTTCTGGGGTACGTGTGCAGGTCATGCAAGATTGTTGCCTATGCAACAATAGGTACATACATGGCAATGTGGTTTGTTGCCTCCATCTCCCCGTCACCTTATCTGGCGTTTCTCCCCATATTATCCCACCCCGACCTCCCCACCCCGCCGCTGTCCCTCCCCTGCCCCCCTGAACAGACCCCAGTGTGTGATGCTCCGCTCCCTGTGTCCATGTTTTTTCATTGTTCAACACCCATTTATGAGTGAGAATATGCAGTGTTTGGTTTTCTATTCTTCTGTCAGTTTGCTGAGAATGATGGTTTCCAGATTCATCCATGTCCCTACAAAGGACACAAACGCATCCTTTTTTATGGCTGCATAGTATTCCATGGTGTATATATGCCACATTTTCCTTGTCCGGTCTATCATCAATAGGCATTTGGGTTGGTTCCAGGTCTTTGCTATTGTAAACAGTGCCACAATGAACATATGTGTGCATGTGTCTTTATAATAGAATGATTTATAATGCTTTGGGTATATACCCAGTAATGGGGTTGCTGGGTCAAATGGAATTTCTATTTCTAGGTTGTTGAGGAAGTGCCACACTGTCTTCCACAATGCTTAAACTAATTTACCCTCCCACCAACAGTGTAACAGTGTTCTTATTTGTCCATATCCTCTCCAGCATCTGTTGTCTCCAGATTTTTTTAATGATCACCATTCTAACTGGTGTGAGGTGGTATCTCAATGTGGTTTTGATTTGCATCTCTCTAATATGATGAGCATTTTTTCATATGTTTGTTGGCCTCATATAAGTCTTCTTTTGAAAAGTGTCTGTTCATATCCTTCACCCACTTTTGGATGGGTTTGTTTGTTTCTTGTAAATCTGTTTTAATTCTTTGTAGATTCTGGATATTATCCCTTTGTCAGATGGATAGATTGCAAAATTTTTTTCCCATTCTGTTGGTTGCCACTTCACTCCCATGATAGTTTCTTTTGCTGTACAGAAGCTCTGGAGTTTAATTAGATCCCATTTGTCTATTTTGACTTTTGTTGCCAATGCTTTTGGTGTTTTAGTCATGAAGTCCTTGCCTATGCCTATGTCCTGAATGGTTTTGCCTAGGTTTTCTTCTAGGGTTTTTATGGTGTTAGGTCTGATGATTAAGTCTTTAATCCATCTGGAGTTAATTTTAGTGTAAGGTGTCAGGAAGGGGTCCAGTTTCTGCTTTCTGCACATGGCTGGCCAGTTTTTCCAACACCATTTATTAAACAGGAATCCTTTCCCCATTGCTTGTTTTTGTCAGGTTTGTCAAAGATCAGATGGTTGTAGATGTGTGGCATTGCCTCCGAGGCCTCTGTTCTGTTCCATTGGTCCATATCTCTGTTTTGGTAGCAGTGCCATGCTGTTTTGATTTCTGTAACCTTGCAGTATAGTTGGAAGTCAGATAGCGTGATGCCTCCAGCTTTGTTTTTTTTTGCTTAGGATTGTCTTGGCTATGCAGGCTCTCTTTTGTTTCCATATGAAGTTTAAGGTGGTTTTTTTCCAGTTCTGTGAAGAAGGTCATTGGTAGCTTGATGGGGATAGCATTGAATTTATAAATTACTTCGGGCAATATGACCATTTTCACGATATCAATTCTTCCTAACCATAAGCATGGAATGTTTTTCCATCTGTTGTGGTCCTCTCTCATTTCTTTGAGCAGTGGTTTGTAGTTCTCCTTGAAGAAGTCCTTCACATCCTTTATATTCCTAGGTATTCTCTTTGTAGCAATGGTGAATGGGAGTTTGCTCATGATTTGGCTCTCTGTTAGTCTGTTATTGGTGTATATGAATGCTTGTGATTTCTGCACAGTAATTTTGTATCCTAAGACTTTGCTGAAATTGCTTATCAGTTTAAGGAGGTTTTGGGCTGAAATGATAGGTTCTTCTAAATATACAATCATGTCATCTGCAAATAGAGACAATTTGACTTTCTCTTTTTTCTAATTGAATACCTTTATTTTTTTTTCTTGCCTAATTGCTCTGGCTAGAACTTCTAATACTATATTGAATAGGAGTGGTGAGAGAGGGCATCCTTGTCTAGTGTCAGATTTCAAAGGGAATGTTTCCAGTTTTTGCCCATTCAGTATGATATTGGCTGTAGGTTTGTCATAAATAGCTTTTATTATTTTGAGATACGTTCCTTTGATACCCAGTTTATTGAGAGTTTTTAGCGTAAAGACCTGTTGAATTTTGTTGAAGGCCTTCTCTGCAACTATTGATATAATCATGTGGTTTTTGTCTTTGGTTTTTCCTTATGTGGTGGATTACACTTATAGATTTGCATATGTTGGACCAGCCTTGCATCCCCAGGATGAAGCCTAGTTGTTTGTGATGGATAAACTTTTTGATGTGCTGTTGCAGTCGGTTTGCCAGTATTTTATTGAAGATTTTTGCATCTATGTTCATCGTGGATATTAGCTTGATGTTTTCTTTTCTTGTTGAGTCTCTGCTGGGTTTTGGTATCAGGATGATGTTGGTCTCATAAAATGATTTGGGAAGGATTCCCTCTTTTGGATTGTTTGGAATAGTTTCAGAAGGAATGGAATGGTACAAGCTCCTCTTTGTATGTCTGGTAGAATTTGGCTATGAAGCCATCTCGACCTGGACTTTTTTTGGTTGGCAGGCTATCAACTGCTGCCTCAACTTTAGCCCTTGTTATTGGTCTGTTCAAGGTTTCAACTTCTTCCTGGTTTAGGCTTGGGAGGGTGCAAGTGTTCAGGAATTTATTCATTTCTTCCATGTTTACTGGTTTATGTGCCTAGAGTTGTTTATAGTAGTCTCTGAGGGTAGTTTGTATTTCTGTGGAATAGGTGATGATATCCCCTCTATCATTTTTTATTGTGTCTATTTGATTCTCCTCTCTTTTCTTTTTTATTAATCTGTATAGTGGTCTGTCTATTTTGTTGATCTTTTCAAAAAACCAGCTCCTGGATTTATTAATTTTTTGCAGGGTTTTAAATGTCTCTACCTCCTTCAGTTCTGCTCTGATCTTAGTTATTTCTTATCTTCTGCTAGCTTTTAAGTTTTTTTGATCTTGCTTCTTCAGCTCTTTTAATTTTGATGATAGGGTGTTGATTTTAGATCTTTCCTCGCTTCTGATGTGGGCATTCATTGCTATAAATTTCCCTCTAGACACTGCTTTAAATATGTCCCAGAGATTCTGATATGTTGTGTCTTCATTCTCATTGGTTTCGAAGAACATCTTTCTTTCTGCCTTCACTTCATTGTTTATCCAGTGGACATTCAGGAGTCAGTTGTTCAGTTTCCATGAAGTTGTGCAGTTCTGAGTTAGCTTCTTAATTCTAATTTGATTGCCCTGTGGTCTTGGAGACTGTTATGATTTCCATTGTTTTGCATTTGCTGAGGAGTGATTCACTTCCAATTATGTGGTCAGTTTTAGAGGAGATGCAATGTAGTGCTGAGAATAATGTATATTCTGTGGATTTGGGGTGGAGATTTCTGTAAATGTCTGTTAGGTCTGCTTTGTACAGATCTGAGTTCAAGTCCTGGATATCTTTGTTAATTTTCTGTTTCATTGACGTGTCTAATATTGACAGTGGAGTGTTAAAGTCTCCCACTATTATTGTGTGGGAGTCTAAGTCTCTTTGTAGGTCATTAAGAAATTGCTTTATGTATCTAGGTGCTCCTGTGTTGGGTGCGTATATATTTAGGATTGTTAGCTCTTCTTGTTGCAGTGATCCTTTTACCATTATGTAATGCCCTCTTTGTCTCTTCTGATCTTTGTTGGTTTAAAGTCCATTTTATCAGAGACTAGGATTGCAACTCCTGCTGTTTTTTGCTCTCCATTTGCTTGATAAATCTTCCTCCATCCCTTTAATTTTAGCCTATGTGTGTCCTTGCAAGTGAGATGGGTTTCCTAAATATGGCACACCAATGGGTTTTGACTTTTTATCCAACTTGCCAGTCTGTGTCCTTTGATTGGGGCATTTAGCCCATTTACATTTAGGGCTAATATTGTTTTGTGTGAATTTGATCCTGCCATTTTGATGCTAGCTGGATATTTTGCCTGTTAGTTGAAGCACTTTCTTCATTTTATCAATGGTCTTTACTATTTGGTACATTTTTGGAGTGGCTGGTACTGGTTGTTCCTTTCCTTGTTTAGTGCTTCTTTGAGGAGCTCTTGTAGGGCAGGCCTGGTGGTGACAAAATCAGCAATTGCTTGTTAGTAAAGGATTTTATTTCTTGTTTGTTTATGAAGCCTAATTTGGTTGGGTATGAAATTCTAGGTTGAAAGTTCTTTTCTTTAAGGATGTTGAATATTGGCCCCCACTCTCTTCTGGTTTGTAGGGTTTCTGCTGAGAGATCTGCTGTGAGTCTGATAGGCTTCCCTTTGTGGGTAACCTGACCTTTCTCTCTGGCTGCCCTTAGCAATTTTTTCTTTCATTTCAACCCTGGTTAATCTGACAATTATGTGCCTTGGGGTCATTCTTCTTAAGGAATATCTTTGTGGTGTTCTCTGTATTTCCTGAACTTGAAAGGTGCCCTGCCTTTCTAGGTTGGGGAAGTTCTCCTGGATAATATCCTGAAGAGTGCTTTCCAGCTTGGATTCATTCTCTCCATCACATTCAGGTACACCTATCAAATGTAGATTAGGTCTTTTCACATAATCCCATATTTCTTGGAGGATTTGTTTACTTCTTTTCACTCTTTTTCTATTTTAGCTTCAGGGGGTATGAGTTTAGGTTTGCTAAATAGATATATTGTGTGATGCTGAGGTTTGGGATATGGATGATCCCATCACCAAGGTAGTGAGCATAGCACCTGATAGGTAGTGTTTCTGTCCATACCCCCTTCCTCCCTTCTCCATCTAGTAGTCCCTAGTGTCTCTTGCACCCATCTTTATGTCTATGTGTACTTAATATTTAGCTCCCACTCATAAGTGAGAGCATACAGTATTTGGTTTTATGTTCCTTTGTTAGTTTGCTTAGGATAATGGCCTCCAGCTGCATGCTGCATCCATGTTGCTGCAAAGGACATTTCATTCTTATTTATGGCTGCATAGTATTCCATGGTGTATATGTACATTGTCTTTATCCAATCCACCACTGATAGGCACCTAGGTTGATTCCATGTCTTTGCTATGGTGAATAGTGCTGCAGTGAACATACGTGTGCTTGTGTCTTTTTTGCAGAATGAGTTATTTTCCTTTGGGTATATACCCAATAGTGGGATTGTTGAATGATAGTTCTAAGTTATTTGAGAAATCTTTAAACTGCTTTTGACAATGGCAGAACTAATTTACTTTCCCACCACCAGTGTATAAGCATTCTCTTTTCTCCACAGCCTTGCCAACATTTGTTGATTTTTTTTTTTTTTTTTTTTGCTATGCAGAAGCTCTTTAGTTTAATTAAGACCTACTTGTCAATTTTTGTTTTTGTTGCAGTTGTTTTTGGGGACTTAGCCATAAATTATTTGCCAATGCTAATGTAGAGAAGGGTATCTCCTAGGTTTTCTTCCATGATTTTATTGTTCGAGGTTAATATGGTTTGGCTGTGACCCCGTCCAAATCTCATCTTCAATTGTAGTCCCCATAACCCCCAAGTGTCATGGTGAGTAACCTGGAGGGAGGTAATTGAATCATAGGGGCGGTTTCCCTCATGCTGTTTTCATGATAGTGAGTGAGTTCTCATAAGATCCGATGGTTTTATAAGGAGCTTTTCCCCCTTTGCTCAGCACTTCTCCTTCTGCCACCTTGTGAAGAAAGTGCCTTGCTTCCCCATTGCCTTCTGCCATGATTATAAATTTCCTGAGGTCTCGTCAGCCATCCTAAACTGTGAGTCAATTAAACCTCTTTCCTTTATAAATTACCTAGTCTCAGGTGTGTCTTTATTGGCAGCATGGGAACAGGCTAATACAGAGGTCTTATATTTAAGTATTTAATCCATCTTGAGTTTATTTTTGTGTATGGTGAAAGCTAGTTTCATTCATGCATATGGCTAGCCAATTAGCCTAGAACCATTTATTGAATAGGGAGTCCTTTCCCCGTTGTTCATTTTTGTTGGCTTCATTGAAGATCAGGTAGTTGTAGGTATAGTTTTATTTCTGGATTCTGTATTCTCTTCCATTATTCTATATGTCTGTTTTTGTACCACTATCATTCTGTTTAGTTACTGTAGACTTACAGTATAACTTGATGTTGGGTGATGTGATGCTTCTGATTTTTCAACTCTTACCCCCGCCCCCCACCCCACCAAGAATTGCTTTGGCTCTTCGGGTTATTTTTTTGTTTCACATGAACTTTAGAATATTTTTTTCTAATTCTGTGAAAAATGACATTGGTAGTTTGACAGGAACAATGTTGACTCTGTAAATTGCTTTGGGCGGTATGGCTATTTTAGTGATATTGACTCTTCTAATCCATGAGCATGGAAGGTTTTTCAATTATTTATGTCATCTCTCATTTATTTCAGCAATGTTTTGTAGTTCTCCTTATAGAGATCTTTCACCTTCTTGGTTAGCCATATTTCTAGGTATTTCAGCTTTCGTTTGTGACTATTATAAATGAGACTGTGTTCTTGATTTGGCTTTCAGCTTGAATCTTATTGGTGTATAGAAATGCTGCTGATTTTGTATATTGATTTTGTATCCTGAAATTTTACTGATTTATTTGTCAGTTCTAGGAGCATTTTGGCAGAGTTGTCTAGGTATAGAATCATGTTGTCTATGAAGAGAGATAGCTTGATTTCTTCTTTTCCTGTTTGGATGCCTTTTCTTTCTTTCTGTTGCCTGATTGATCTGACTTGATCCAGTACTATGTTGAATAGGAGTGGTGACAGTGGACATCCTTGTCTTATTCCAGTTCTCAGGGAGAATAGTTCCAGCTTTTGCCCATTCATCATGGTGTTGGCTATGAGTTTGTAATACATGGTTCTTATTATTTTGAGGTATGTTCCTTCAGGTCTTAGTTTGTTGAGGGTTTTTATCATTAAGTGATGTTTTATTTTATCAAAAAACTTTTCTGCATGTATTGAGATGATCATATGGTTTTTGTTTTTAATTTTGTTTATGTGGTGAATCACATTTATTGTTTTGTATATGTTGAACCAACCTAGCATCCCAGAGATGAAGCCTACTTAATTGTGGTTACGTTTTTGATGTGTTGCTGGATTTGGTTTACTAGTATTTTCTTAAGGATTTTTGTGTCTATGTTCATCAAGGATATTGGCCTAAAGTTTTCCTTTTTCAATGTGTCTCTGCCAGATTTGGGTATTAGGCTGATGATGGCTTCATAGAATGAGTTAGGGTAGAGCCCCTCCTCCTAGACTTTTTGGAATAGTTTCAGTAGGATTCATACCATTTCTTCCTTTTTGTGTCTGGTAGAATTTGGTAAAATTTGGCAATGAATCCATCTGGTCCAGGGCTTTTTTTTTTTTGGTTGGTAGTTTTTTAAAATTACTAATTCAATTTGGAACTTGTTATGGTCTGTTAAGGTTTTATATTTCTGTGAAATACATAGTAATATCATCTTTGTCATTTCTGATTGTGCTTATTTGGATCTTCTCTTTTTTCTTTGTTAATCTAGCTAACAGTCTATCAATCTCATGTATTCTTTCAAAAAAACAACTCTTGGTTTCATTGATCTTTTATATGGACTTTTGTGTTTCAATTTCATTCCATTCTTCTCTGATTTTAGTTATTTCTTTTCTCCTGATAGCTTTGTGGTTAGTTTGTTCTTTTGTTTCTAGTTCCTCTGTGTGCAATTTTAGATTGTTAATTTGAGATCTTTCTCACTTCTTGATGAAGACATTTAGTGCTATAAACTTTCCCCTTGATACTGCTTTAGTTGCATCCCAAAGATCTTGGTCAGCTATGCCTCTATTTTCAAGAATTTCAAAGAATTTTTAAATTTTTCCTTAATATCATTGTTCACTCAACAGCAAGAAGCAAGTTGTTCAATTTTCATGTATTTGAGTAGTTTTGAAAGGTCTTCTTGTTATTTATTTATATTTGTATTGCACTGTGCTGTGAGAATGTGCTTGGTGTTATTTCAATTTTTTAAAATTTATTGGGTCTTTATGACAAAGCATGTGGTTGATCTTAGAGTAAATTCCATGTGCACATGAGAAGAATATCTATTCTGTGGTTGTTCGGTGTTCTATTAGGTCCAATTGATCAAGTGTCTAGTTTAGGTCTAGAATTTCTTTGTTAGCTTTCTGTCTCAATCATCTAACACTGTCATTGGGGTGTTAAAGTCTCCTACTATTCCTGTGTGTCTAAGTCTTTTTATAGGTCAAGAACTTTTATGAAACTGGATGCTCCAATGTTGGGTTTGTATATATTTAGGATAGTTAATACTTCTTGTTTAATTGAACTGTTTATGTAATGCTCTTCTTTTTCCTGATTATTGTTGATTGAAAGTCTGTTTTATGTAATATAAAAATTGTGATTCCTGGCCTTTTTTGTTTTCTGTTTGCCTGGTAGATCTTTCTCCATCCCTTTACTTGGAGCTTGTTGTTATTACATATAAGATGGGTCTGTTAAAGACTGCAAACAGTTGGGTCTTGTCTTTGTATCTGGTCTGCCGTTCTATGCCTTTTAAGTGGGGTGTTCGAACCATTTACATTCAGTGTTAGTACTGATATGTGAGATTTTAATCCTGTAATTGTGTTATTAGCTGGTTGCTCTGTAGATTTGATGGTATAGTTGCTTTACAGTGGGTTATATGGTTAAGCATGTTTTTGTGGTAGCAGGTATTGTTCTTTCATTTCCACATCATCTTGTAAGGCTGGTCTGGTGATAACAAATTCCCTTAGTACTTACTTGTTTGAGAAGGATTTTATTTCTCCTCCACTTATGGAAGCTTAGTTTGATGGGATATGAAATTCTTGATTAGAATTCTTCTTTAGGGATATGGAAAATAGGCCCCCTTCTGGCTTGCAAAGTTTCTGCTGAAAGGTTCACTGCTGGCCTGATGGTGTTCCCTTTGTAAGTGACTCTAGCTGCCTTTAAGATTTTTTATTTCATGTTGACTTTGGTGATTCTCTATGTACTTTGGGGATGATTATCTTGTAGCATACCTTGCAAGGATGCTCTATATTTCTTGAATTCGCATGTTAACCTCCCTAGTGAGATTGGGGAAATTTTTGTAAACTATATCCTAAAATACATTTCCGAAGTTGCTTACTCTGTCTCCTTCTCTCTCAAGAATGCCAATGGGTTAAAAGTTTTAGAATCTTTACATAATCCCATATTTCTCAGAGGTTTTGATCATTAAAAAATTCTTTCTTCATTTTTGTCTGAGTTTATTCAAACAACTGGTCTTCAGGCTCTGAGAGCTTTCTTCAGCTTGGTCTGTTCTGATGTTAATGCTTCTAACTGTGTTAAGTAATTCTTGTAGTGAATATTTCAATTCCAGCAGTTCAGTTTGTTTTTTTCTTAAAATGGCTATTATATCTTTCAGCTCTTGGATCATTTTACTGAATTCCTGGATTGGGTTTCAGTTTTCTCCTGAATCTCACTGAGCTTCCTTGCCATCCATATTCTGAATCCTATGTCTGTCATTTCAGTCATTTTAATCTGGTTAAGAACCATTGCCGGAGAGCTAGTGTGCTCATTTGGAGGTAAAAGGACACTCGGACTTTCTGAATTACCTGAGTTCTTTCTTATGGTGATTCTTTCTCATCTGAGAAGGCTGGTGTTGTTTTAACTGTGGTTTGAGTATAGTCAATTGGCTTCATTTCTGGGTGTTTTCAGAGGGCCGAAGCTCTTTATGGGATATTTATTTGTGGATAGGTTCTTGCCCTGGGTTTTACAAGTAGTGAATGTATATTGGCAATATTTTTGGTATTGTAATTTGTGCTATGAACCAGTAGATGGCACTTAAGAGTAACTGCCAACAGAGAGGCTGTTAGCCATAGAGCTCTTTTGTATTACAAGGCACATCTGAAGCAGCGCTCTGTGGCAGGCAGGTGGAGAGATGACCGCCATCATCAGGTCTACTCCTGAGCCTTGCGGGAGTCCCCTCCAATCACTGGTGCCACTTCTGTGGGGGTTTTCTTTGTGTTAGGTGTTCCAGGTTGTGGGGCTCCCATGCATGTCACAACCTTTCCAGATGGTCCTGTGGAGGGAGGCGTGCCCTGATCCTCTGCTGGCCCATGAGCTTGCATGTCTCACCTCTCTCAGTGTTCTCGAATGGGGGCTCCTCCTTCTCAAGTGCTGGCCACAGGTCTACACTCAGTACTCACAAGCTGCATGCCAAAGAACTGGGACATTGTGACTGGCCTGTGCCTCTATCTGGATGCTTGTGGTCGAGCACTGGCTGTGCTGGGGGTTCTGAAGTGCTCCTAGGCCACTGGGAAGTATTCAGATGGGGCCACCAGCAAAGCATCCAGGTTAGGCAGAGGAGGCTGTGCTGTGCACATGCTCCTGCAGGAGCAGACAGGCAAGGGCCTTGGGAGGGGCTAGCAGGCAGGAGGAACAGATATGCCTCAGTCGCACAGGATAGGATTGTCAGCACTGTTCTCTCCTGGCCCTGTAGTCAACTGGGGTTACAGTAACTCAGAGGAACAAGGGAGCCTTAGGAGATGGGTGCCTATGGCTGTGTCTTGCTTCAGCTGCCCATGTGCAAAATCCCGAGCTCCATGCAGGCAAAATCTCTGTCTCTGCCTACTCTCTGGGCAGATGCCCCTGCCGGTTCAAATATCTATGGGGGTCATAGATTCTCTTGTAGTTCGGATTCCAGTAGTCTGCAGCCAAAGTAGGCTTCCCCACCATCCCTTCACTTGCCCCTTCCCTAGGACCATTCAGGGGTGGGAATTAGCCCTGGCATTCAGCAACCCCCGGCAGGATTCCTAGGTTCCTCTCCAGCCTTGGTGTCTGCATCACCTCTCTATCAACCTTCAGTGCTTTCTCTCTGAGGAACTTTTCAAAGTATGTTGATATACTTGATATTTTGGTCTCTCTCAGTGGGAGCAGTGCTTCCCGACTGTTTCCAGTCAGCCATCTTGTCTTCTCCTTCGCTGAGTTTTTGTAGCACATGAAAAAGTAAAACATTTGAAAACCATAGTATAAAGAAAGGGAAGAAGGAATTGAGAATATACTTTTGTAAGGTGCTCACACTGTATGTGAAGTGGCATAACATTATTTGAAGAGAGAATATTCTAAAAGATATATACCAAAAAAAAAAACAAGAAAAATTTAAAAACAGGTATACTTGATAAACTGATAGTGGAGATAAAACGGAACAATAAAATATACTCAAATTAATGTCAATGAAGGCAGAAAAAGAATAAAAAAGAAATAACAGATGGAATAAAACAAAGCTAGTAAGACGATAGCTATTAATCCAACAACATTAATAATTATATATGGGCTGGGCACGGTGGCTCACGCCAGCATTTTGGGAGGCCAAGGCAGGTGGATCACCTGTGGCTGGGAGTTTGAAACCAGCTTGACCAACATGGAGAATTCCCATCTCTACTAAAAATACAAAATTAGCCAGAGGTGGTGGGGCATGCCTATAATCCCAGCTACTCAGGAGGCTGAGGAAGAAGAGTCAGTTGAACCTGGGAGGCAGAGGTTGCAGTGAGCCGAGATCATGCCACTGCACTCTTGCCTGGGTGACAGAGCAAGACTCTGTCTCAAAATAATAATAATTATTATATTAAACATAATAATTAAAAGACAAATTTTCAATTTATATGAAAGGCAAATCCAACCATAAAAACTCTAAAAGAAAACCTAGGCAATAGCATTCAGTACACAGGCATGGGGAAAGATTTTATAACGAAATCACCAAAAGCAATTGTAACAAAAGCCAAAATTGACGAATCATATCTAATTAAACTAAAGAGCTCTGCATAGCAAAAGAAACTATCATCAGAGCAAACAGACAACCTACAGAATGGGAGAAAATTTCTGCAATCTACCCACCTGACAAAGGTCTAATATCCAGAATTTACAAGAACTTAAATATACAAGAAAAAAAAGTCAAAAAGTGGGCAAAGAATATGAACAGACACTTCACTAAAGAACACATTTATGTGGTCAACAAACATGAAAAAAAGCTCTTCCTCACTGGTCATTAGAGAAATATCAATCAAAACCACAATGAGATACTATCTCATGCCAGTCAGAATGGCAATTATTAAAAATCAATAAACCCAGCTACTTGGGAGGCTGAGGCAGGAGAATCAATTGAACCAGGAGGCAGAGGATGTAGTGAGCTGAGATCGGACCACTGCACTCCAGCTTGGAACAGAGCAGACTCCATCTCAAAAAATAAAAAAAGTCAAGAAACAACAGATGCTGATGAAGCTGCAGAGAATAAAAACGCTTTTACATTGTTGGTGGGAATATAAATTAGTTCAACCATTCCTCAAGGATCTAGAACCAAAAATACCATTTAAGCCAGCAATCTAATTATTGGGTATATACTTAAAGGAATATATATCATTCTGTTATAAAGATACATAAACACGTATTTTTATTGAAGCACTATTCACAAAGGCATAGACATGGAACCAACCCAAATGCTTATCAGTGATAGACTGGATAAATAAAATGTGGTACAAATACACCATGGAATACTATGCAGCCACAAAAAGAAATGAGATCATGTCCTTTGCAGGGACATGGATGAAGCTGGACACCATCGTCCTCAGCAAACTAACACAGGAACAGAAAACCAGACGCTGCATGTTCTCACTCATAAGTGGGAGCTGAACAGTGAGAACACATGGACACAGGGAGAGGAACAACAACACCACGGCCTGACAGAGCCAGGGGGAGGGGAGGGAGAGCATCAGGACAAACAGGTAATGCATATGGGCCTTAAAAGCTAGGTGATAGGTCCAGCAAACCACCATGGCACATAGATACCTATGCAACAAATCTGCAGGTTCTGCACATGTATCCCAGAACTTAAAAAAAAAGCAAATCCCAATGATATGCTGTATATCTCCCACAATTAAAAAATATTAAATATAAAACATAGGTTGAAAGTAAAATGATGGAAAATATATACACACTATACAAATACTACAAAAAGAAAGATCGAATAGCTTATTTTTATATCAAAGTAGATTGCCATGGATAAAGCTACAATATGAATAAGGTGGTACTTGCCTAAGTATCAATACATCAAAGGAACAGAATGAAGTGTCTAGAAATAGACCTACATATATATTGTTAACTGACATTTAATAAAGGTGGCTAGGCAATTCAATAGGTGACAGGATACTCTTTTCAATAGCTGGTGATGAATCAATTTTGTTAAAAAGTGGCAAAAAATGAACCTTGACCATTATGCCACATGGTTTTCATTCATAAAATATGATTCTAGATGCATCAAAGACAAAGATAAAAAAGTGAAAAGAATAAAATTTCTTGAAAACAATAGGTGATCTTGGGAAAAGCAAAGTTTATAGGTGGGAAGGATGTAAAATGCACTAAATTTGAAAGAAAAACAATTGGTAATTGACTTCACAAAAGTTTAAAAGTTCTACTCATCAAGACATTGTTATGAAAATGAAAAGGATTTCCATTGACGAAAGTGAAGATTTCACTATATCATATATATCTGATACAGGGTTTATATCTGGACTACATATCAATCATAAAAAGACAAATTGTGGTATAGTCATATGATGGAGTACTATTTGGCAATATAAAGGAATCTGCTAACATGTATAAATCTGAAAACAGGACCAGGCGCAGTGGCTCACCCCTGTAATCCCAGCACTTTGGGAGGCCGAGGCAGGCGAATCATGAGGTCAAGAGATCGAAACCATCCTGGCCAACATGGTGAAACCCCGTCTCTACTGAAAATACAAAAAAATTAGCTGGGCGTGGTGGCGTGCACCTGTAGTCCCAGCTACTCAGGAGGCTGAGGCAGGAGAATTGCTTGAACCCGGGAGGCAGAGGTTGCAGTGAGCTGAGGTCACGCCACTGCACTCCAGCCTGCTGGCACCTGGTGATGGAGTGAGACTCAAAAAAAAAAAAAATGTGAAAACAATTCTAAGTCAAATAATTCAGACACAATAATGTACTTACTGTATGTAGGACTGCATTTATATGAAGCTAAAAATCAGGCAAAACTAATCTATGGTGACAGAAATCAGACCAGTGTTTGCCTGGGGCTGGAGCTGGGGACCGACAGGGGACAGATGGGAACTTTCTGGGGTGATGGAAGTGTTCCACATCTTGATAGAAGTGTTGGTTATATAGTTGATATATTTTTCAAAACTCACCAAATTGTGTACGTATGATCTATACATTTCACTCTATTTGCATTTCACTTCAATTTATCCAAAGTAAAAATGAATCATGTCTCATAGTATGCCACATTCTTCAGTATCCTGTCCTAGGTTTTAACTTTATATTAACATTTAATTTTCACTGACATTTAAATTGTATCTTACCTACTGGAATTTGTCTTTTCTACTCTTTTTTGTCATTTGTAAAAATGGAAAAAGGTAAGTATTTGTGATTAATCTTTCACATGTTCGATGAAAATCAAGTAAGTCAGATGTTTTTTTATCCTCAAGCCTTGGTTCTATAGCTTTCCTTTCAACCCATGGACAGGTAGATCTTCACAGCTCCCAAGTATGGCATAAAAATAAGATTAAGTGGGATTGACTGCAATGTGTGTTCTCTGTTTCTACCTACAGATCCATCCTCTACTCTTCTCCACATTACACATTTCCAAAGAGGACGATCTGTATTGATTGCCTCAGAGTTCCCTTGCCCTTTGGCTGTGGACAATAGGAGGCACTGGTAGAACATGGGAAGTTGGAAGGAGAGTGAAACTGGGTTATTTATCCCCCTAGCGTTTTCCCTTCAGTGCCACGGGTTGGCAGTTGTCTGTTTCTTTACTGAGAGCCACAATTGTTTCAAGGCTGCTCTCTTCTATACCTGAAGGATTCTACAGGTGTGGAAACCATTCTTCCTTGTCACCCTTTCAGGCCTAGGAGACCTGTCTGCTCTGTTGATAGTCCTATGTTGCTTCACCATCCCTTGTTAATCTCCATCATCTCTGTCTACCCTTTTAAAATTCATTAAATTAAATTTAATTAAACTTTCTTAGATTACTCTGAGTATGGTAATTCCTGAAAAGACCCTGACTGATTCATCTCAATTAGTTTAGTGTTTAAAATCAGATCTCATTTCAGTTACGTATGGCAGTTCTGAGGCATGTTCACCATATAAATATTTACAATCAAATTGGAAAAATCAGAGGTACTCCTCTCACTCCACTTGTTTAAAAATATTGTGAGTGTATTTTTTGTGAGTTGTTTGTGAGTGTATGGTTTCTAGAAATTGCTTACTGTATAGGAAGCAGTCTCTGTGAATTTCCCTTTGTCTTGCTAGCCCCTTAAATAAAATACATACCCTCCCTGGAAGTTATTTTTAATATATGAAAATACTCTAAGATATTAAATTGTGATAGTGAAATTGTGCGGAGTCTATACTTCCTTAAGCTGGTGCTTCAGGAGCAGTATAGTTGAGAATATACTCTGAGACTTCTATGTTTGATTATTAGCATACTCTATCATCATGAAAGCAAACAAAATGTTTTGCATCAATAGTTTTCAAAGTTAAAAATATGAATCTTGAGGGTTAAGAACACTTTCCTGAGATATAATCTTAGATATTTTTTGCAAAGTGGGGTCATTCTTTCTCTTTTAAAGATTAAAACACCAAGAAATGCATCAGAGTCAGGAAATTAAAAGAAAAACATCTGAAAAAATGCATTAATGTGAGCAGTACATGGAGAGGGAACAGTAATTGCAAAGCACTTCACTGGGTTTATCTTTCAAAATTGATATGAAGCAAAATCATTTTAAATATAACTCTTCATTCTAATGGCCAACATGATGTTTAATTTTAATAAACTGCAATACACCTTTAAAAATCTAACTGGCACTAAATCAACACTTAGATCAATATGTAGCCAAGCATCTTTATGTTTGGGGACTGGTAATCTGACATTTCTGCTATAAGCAGCAAAACAAATATAACTCGAGATTAACCTAAGTACCAAATTATATTTTACATCAACATATGTCATTATGTGCCCACCATCTTCAGCCAGATAAACCACAGTATCTTCCTTCGATTCTGGATAAAGCGGTTCCGTCTCTAAGCCTGTCGGGATATATACTGCCTCAGGACAAGAAGGAGTCCAATCTGGAAAAAAAAAAAAGTGAAACATTATTTGCTTCAAAATAAATGAAGAACATTTAGTTGCATATTTTCAAATTATTCATTGATAGATCTAGGCTAAAATGTAGTGTTTTGTATGGGCTAAGATTTTACTAAGCATTCATTGGATGTAATAACATCATCACACTATAATACACCTTATGACATTTCATTCATACCTTCTTCTGCATTATTATATTGAATAGTTTCATGATGGTTTTTTGTTCATTATTGATTTTATACTTATTTTATAACACAATTCTCTTTCTCCTGAGCCCCTGATATCATTCTATTCTACCTGTGGGACTCTTACTCTACCTTTTATTCTTCCTTTCCCTTCAGCCTCTTTGCTTGATAATGGCTGTCAAGATGAATCTTATAAACATGCTCAGGCTTATCTTCCAAAAAGAAAGATACTCTCAGATGTCCCCCCACCCCTGCCACTTCTCCTTTAGCTACCAGCTTTCCTCTTTTTAGGATCAAATTTCTTAAATGTCATCTGCACTACTCTCTGGTCTTGGTGATCATGAGCTATTTGATGGGGGAAAAAATGACTTCACAGCCTAACTACCCTAGTTATTTGTATTTTTTTAATGGAGCAAGAATTTAGTGACAAATAAGTGTTACTGGACAAACACCTTGGAGACTATGTGTACATCAGCTTTAACAACAAGTGTATTTGGCATAACCAATAGAGGACAAATCTAGCTACAGAAGAAAAACAGTCTACCATATTGATGCAAATTTGTATCACTGTATTGTAGAGTTAAATGAATCACACACAACCAAATAAATTCATAATAAAGATAAGCAAATTATAATTAAAATTTTAAATGTTTTATTTAAAATCTTCTCATTAGTTGAAAGCCTTAACCAACTTAAGCAAAAATTAATGAACTGATAAAATAGCTCCCATTCTGAGAACATTAGGAATTTCAGCTATTTGCCTTTGTGTATGCTGATTTTCAAAAGTTGCACAAAATCTAGACTTCTCAGTTAAGAAAATAGTTAGAGATTTTATTAATTTCTGCTTATGCTCTTCTTTATGCATTCATAACTAGTCCTTCTGGTAAAGAACCATGAGATCCTATCATTATAACTTGTATATAAGGATCAAGTTTACAGCTTATCAGAGTATCCTTACTGAGGGCCGGCTGTATTTTGAGAATCAGATGTAACCCATTTCTGATACCCATATCCACTGTTCCACTAAAATTGTTCTTTACATTGTATTTGAAACAGGGTGAGCATTCAGTTAAATGTCTATAAATTAGATGGACAGACAGATCAATGGACATATGGAGAGATGAATTGATGGATGGTTGAACAATGCGAAGTTCTCATCCACATATTCCTTAAATGTAAATAACGTCATATACGTCTACTGCATAAAATGCCTTATGTCGGGCAATATCATTGCAAAAAAGCTACTCTAGAGCTAGGGTTGTTTAAGTAGAAGACTTTGGCTTGAAACAAAGCATTTCAAGATTTTCTGAGTATTCTATAGTAAGCAATTTAATCTGTAATGGACTTAAACATCAACATGTATTACTGATATAGGTACTTCTTGACTGTTATTCAGTGATAGATTTTGCAGCTGTCTTTATGGCAAGTAGCCTGGAAAATTCCATATTCATCTTTCCATTATCACAACCTCCTATCCTTGTTGAGGTCTGCTCTTCAAAAAGCTACTTGAAAGTGGTAGTTATCACTGTCCCAAGAGAACTCAGATGTCTGTGCATAACAAATAATGTGTTTCCCAGTTCTCACAAAGCTGCAAACTGTTGAGCTGTGAAAACAATACGGCATTCTTTTGAGTCCTCCTCTAGTCAGTCATGTTCCCAGATGGAGACTGCACTTAGCAGTTATCATGTCATATGAGCACCAAATCCGTGCTGTTTGTGCCATTATGTCTCATGGATCACCTTGGGAAGATTTTTGCTTTGGCCTTCAGCTTCTTTCTCCATAGGCCTTAGGCCCGGCTGAGGCAACACCACTTCAGCCCTACACCATATACTTCATTTTCTTTTAAAGAAAAAGAAAAAAATAATAAACTTGTATGCAAAAGAAAACTCCTTCAGGTCCTAACCACCAGTATAGCAGACAGGCCTACATGTCCAAAAATAGCTCATATTTTAGATGTAACCCCTGTACAAAAATAAGTTTAGAATAGCAAATATGTATGTGTGTGTGTATATATATATATATATATATATATATATATATATATATTATCTATTCAGGCTTTTAAATCAGTACTGCAAATAGTTGAGTCAGTCCTAGAGCTGTTAATTTTTATGCTTTTGTTAAGAATGGCAAATATTTTGTTTTAAAGCTTTCTGTTTGTGTGGTATTCTTCATCCTCTCAACCCTCCTTTATTTGATTAGTTTGAGTTCCACATCTGTAAATAATACTGTCCTTGATAACAAAATACTGGTTTCTCAGAAAATCAATAAATGCGTATTTAGAAAATGTCTTCATGATGGTCAGTCAAAATCCGTGGAATACATTTATTTGTATTATATCTGTCATTCTTTTATGGAAGAAAAACTTAACAATTCACAGCTCGAGGACTGATTCAACCATTTACAGCACTGATTTAAAAGCCTAAATAGGTGGTAAGTATATTCCATTTTATGTATCTCTTTTTCCACTTGGCTACTGTGAGACTTCTTGTTATCTGTTCTCTAATTTATCTTTGGTTGATCCCACTTTTTGATCACTGAGATATGGCATATGTAAATGATCTTATAAAAGGGATACGTATCCAGGAGTCATAGAAAATCCCAGAAATAATACAGGTTCTGAATAAAAGGTGTTTAATCTGGAATGCTTTTTATGAGTAATTATTTTTATCAGACTTGTTTATTGTATAAAAGTTAAAAGTATAGCTTAAGGAAAAAGAAAACAAATCCATAATCTCATTATGCAGAGATAAATATCAACATTTTGGTTTTTACCTTTTTAGGCTTTCTCACTTTCAACCACCCAATTCAGATGCTTTTGGAATATGCTAGGAAAAAAATATGTTATTTCACACATCTAGAAACCCAGAAGTAGAGTGGATTCAAGGGATGGTATAATCAGTGACTCAGTGGCCATCCAGAGCTCAGTTTCTTTATGCCTCTCCACTTTGTCATCCTCATCCTAAGGCTCACCATTATAAAATGTAAACCACATGGCTGCCAGTGGAAGAATATCTTATACTAACTGATTTAATCAACTGAGATGGAATCAACCACAATGATCAATCACAATGTCTTCTTCATGTATACAGCATCATTCTATATATACTGACCACCAATTTGTTTTTCCCACCCTACTTCACTAAGTATCTTAGACATGTTTAATATACATACATCTTTATAATTTTTTAACATCTGTATACTGTTCTCTAATATGGATTGCCACAATTTGACTATTAGTGGATGTTATGTAATAGTTATGTCTTTATTTACCTAAGAGATAAACTGCTGGTCAGGTAATACATGTAGATTTTCCTTTGCTAGGAAACAAAACTGTCGAACCTTTTTACAAAGTGAGAATACAATTTTACATTCCCACCAACAATGTATTAGAGTCCCAGTTGCTCTACATTCTAATATTTGGTTGCCAGTCTTTTAAATTTTTTGCCATCCTGGTAGATGTCAAGTGGTATCTTGTTGTGGTTCAAAGTTTCATTTCCCATGTTGAAAATTTGTTTTAATATGTTGATTGATTATTATATGTCTTTCTTTGAGAAATGTCTGTTTAAGTCTTTTGTCCATTTTAAAATTAGGTCTTCATTATTGGTTTGTAGGAATTCTTCATATATTCTGCATACAAGTCTTTTGTCATACATGTGTTGGGAATTTTTTTATAGGCTGTGGCTTGCCTTTTCATTTTTAACTGTATCTTAATGAGAAATTTTAAATTTTCATGAAGTCAACTTTATTAATTTTTCATTGTTTCTTTTCTCTGTCTGGTTCCTCTCCAAGGAGTTGTTGCCTTATCTATGACTACAAAGATATTGTCTATGTTTTCTTCTCGGAACTTTAGAATGTTAGGTTATATGTAGCTTTATATGTTCAGGTCTATAATCTGTCTTGAATTAATTTTTGTGTACTAGTGAGGTAGACATCAGGGATTTTTTTTCTACATGTATACTAAGTTGTTACAACACCAGTTATTGAAAAGACTTTCCTTATCCTCACTGGATTTCTTTGGTGCCTTTGTCAAAGATAATTTGGTCATAAATATGTTGGTTTATGTCTGGACGTTTTATTCTGTTCCTCTGATGTATTTATATTTTTGTCAATTGTTTGTGCCCATTAAATCTACTGGCCGGGTGCAGTGGCTCATGCCTGTAATCTCAACACTTTGGGAGTCCAAGGTGGGCAGACCACCTGGTCAGGAGTTCGAGACAAGCCTGGTCAACATGGTGAAACCCTGTTTCTACTAAAAATATAAAAATTAGCTGCGCGTGGTGGCATGCACCTTTTATTCCCGCTACCCAGGAGGCTGAGGCAGGAGAATTGCTGGAACTGGGGTGATGGGGATGGTGCAGAGGCTGCAGTGAGCTGAGATTGCGCCACTGCACTCCAGTATGGGTAACAGAGCAAGACTCCATCTCAAAAAAAAAAAAAAAAAAAATTAGCAAAACATATTTCTATCCATATTTCACGTGGCCAGAAACAAGCAATGTTTAAATGTTTATTAGGAATTACACTTATGAAAAGTGCAAAAACAAAGAACCACAGCTTACTGATTTATCACAAAGCAAATACCACATAGGCCAAGAAATATTACATTGCGAGCACCTCAGGTACTCCACTCATGCCCCTTTCCCATCACCAGCCTCTCTTTCCCTTTGAAAAGTAGCCATTAGCCTTATTATAATGCAATCATTTCTTTACTCTCCTTTATAATTTTACCACCTAAATATTCATACATATGCATGTGTATAATAGTTTTCATCTACAGAAGTGTAAATAAAACTATTGCTTTGCTTTGCCTATTTTTGAACTTTACATAAATTAAATCACACAGTATATGGTATTCTGTGCTGTTTTTCATGTGTATTTATGAAATCAATCCACTTAGTGGCATATTGTTGTAATTTGCTTATTTCATCGATATATATTCTTGTACAAAAATACTGCAATTTATCCATTTCTATTTATAATGGACATTTGGGCTGTTTCAGTTTGGAGCTATTAAGAACAATGGTGCTATGAACAGCTTTATACATGTTGCTTGGAGCACCTCTGCTCACATCAATTTTGGTTATACAACTGGGAATAAAAATTTTAGGTTGCAGTGCATGTATATATCCAATTTCAGTAAATTGCCAAGCTATCATCCAAATGATTACACCAATTTACACACCCACAAGCAGATCACAAAAGCTCTTCTAGTTGCTCCATATTCTCACCATTGCTTAGTATATAAATATAACCTTACAAGGTGTCTGTGAAACAGTACTCAGCCTAATTAACAATCAAGAAATTGCAAATTAAAATCACAATAAGATACCAATTCATGATAAGGTTGATTATCATCTCATATGTTTATTGGCCACGTGATTATCAATTTTTATAAAGTGCCTATTCAAATCTCTTGCCCATTTTCCTACTGAGTTGTCTTTTCTTATTACGTTCAGAAATGCTTTGTATATTCCAGAACTGACCTATTTGTCAGTTATGCATTGCAAATATTAATATAATCTCCCAATCTATTGTTTGCCTTTTTTTTTTCTGATGTACTGAGATTTTAAATTTTACAGTAGTCAAATTTATCAGTCTTTATCTTTATGTTCTGTTTAAGTCTTTCCAGATTTTAATATTATGAAGATATTTTCTTGTATTATTTTCTAGAAGTTTTATTGTTTCGCCTTTCATTTTTATATCCATAACCCACTTGAAATTGACTTTTGTGTATAGGGTTGGGGTGAGATTTCACCTTTTCCATATGGAAATCCAACTATTCCAATATTATTTACTGAAAAGACCATCTTTAACTTTCTCTTGCAGTTCCACCTTTGTCATAATGACCATATATGTGTAGGTCTGTTCCTAAGCTGTCTATTACATTCCATTCCTCGTTTCCTTTTAGCAGTGCCATATATTACTATAACTTTATTAAGGTTTAAGAGCTAGTAAAGTCGGTCTTACAATTGTTTTGTCCTTTAAGAGGTTGTTGGCATTTCCATATACATTTTAAAAGTACCTTGTCAATTTCTATAAAAAATAGCAATTGGGATTTTGATTGGTATCACATGGAATATGTAGAACAGTTTGGAGATAACTGATGTCTTTAAAATAATGAGTCTTCCAATCTATGAAGACGCTATATCCCTCTATTTATTTAGGTCTTTTAAAATCTCTCTCAATAATGCTTTATAGCTTCTTCACAGAAATCTTGTTTATCAGTTAGATCTATTCCTAGGCATGTGGTTTTTAAACTTATTTGAAACAGTTGCACACATACAGAAAAGTTGCAATAACAGTAAGAAAAAAAAAAAAACAAAAACCTTTTTTCCCTGAAATACTTTCCATCCTCTCCAAATACTTATTATCTATTTCCTCCAATGAAGGAAATCCGCCTATATAAATAACCATAATACAACCATCAAGATCAGGACATTAATAGTGATTTATTTCTAATATTTACTCCTTAGGCTTAAAGTTTTGACAGTTGTATAAATAATGTCCTCTATAGCAAAAGGATCCAGTTTAGAATCATTTAGCCTTAATGTATATTTTAGTTTTCTTCAAAATAGAACAGCTTTTCAGTCTTTCCTTAATATTTCATGATTTTGACACTTTTGAAAATTACAGGTCAGAGTTCCCATTTCAGCTAAGAGATAGAGAAAGTTTAAAAGAAAAGTGTCATCCCCACCCTTAAAACAAAAAATAAACTGGACAAACTGCAAATTAATGACTTTTCTCCAACCCACCATAAAAGAGGTTGCAGGGCAACCAAGTGCTCCAAAGTCTGTGAAAAGACAGAAACCTGAAAGGTGAAACTGGTCCTCAGTAGTTGCCCATTGAAGCCAGATGCTGCTGGACTTCATATAATCTGGTAAGAAGGCACAGCTAAAGATTTTAAAATAAAAATTTAAAAGCCAAGTGTGGGTGTGATAGTATTTGGAGAGGATGGAAAATATTTCAGGGAAAAAGAAATTTTTTTTTTTACTGTTATTGCAACTTTTCTGTATGTGTGCAACTGTTTCAAATAAATTTAAAAACCACATGCCTAGGAATAAATCTAACTGATAAATAAGATTTCTATAAAGAAACTATAAAGCATTATTGAGAGATTTTAAAAGACCTAAATAAATAGAGGGATATAGCGTGTTCATAGATTGGAAGACACCTTATTTTAAAGCCCCTTGGGGCTGCAGATACAAGATGTAGGGGGGTTAGCACTACTTTCAAACTTTTCCTCTGGTGCTACCAGGCACTCACAGGGAAGATCAGAGAGAATCCTCGGAAAGGTCTTCTTGTGGTGCTGGCTTGGGGAGAACAGCAGCCTCTGCCAAACTCCACCCAGACCCATCTAGGAATCTCCCTTTATAGAACAAAATACTGAATCTATAACAGGACATTAGTAGAAAACCATTGCATCTGGGGAAAGGGAGCAACAACAACAACAATAAAAAAAAGTGCAAAAAAACCCAACACTACCACACTAACCTTGAGTGAGATGCAGGCATATGTGCTGTTTTCCATCTATATAGTTGCCTGTTCTACACATTTCACATAATTGGAATCACATTATTTGTTCTTTTGTGTTTGGCTTCTATCACTCAGCATGTTTTCAAAGTTCATCCATGTTGTAGCATGTATCAGTACCTCGTTCCTTTTTATGGCCAATTAATATTATATTGTGTAGAAATACGATATTTTGTTTTTCCATCCATCCATTAATGAACATTTGAGTTGTTTCCACCATTTGGCTACTAAGAATAATGCTGCCATTAACATTTGCACATAAGTTTTTGTTTGGATATACGTTTTCATTTCTCTTGGGTACATACTTACAAGTGGAACTGCTGGGTCAAATAGTAACTCAATGTTTAACTTTCTAAAGAAACGCCAAACTGTTTTCCAAAGTAGCTGCACAATTTTACATTCCCAACATCAGTGTATGAGGGTTCCAGTCTCTCCACATGCTTGTGAGCCCTTGTTATCTGACTTTTTGATTCTAGTCATCCTAGTGGATGTAAAGAGGTATCTTATTGTGGTATTAATTTGCATTTTCCTGTGACTAAAGATGTTGAACATATTTTCATGTGTTTACTGGCCATTTGTTCATCTACTTTGGAAAAATGTTTATTTATATCCTTTGCACACTTCAAAATCTAGTTGTCTTTTTATTATTGAGTTGTAAGAGTTATTTATATAGTCTAGATAGAAGTACTTTGTCAAATACTTTTTTCAAGTATTTCTCTCATTCTATGGGTTTTATTTTAATTTTCTTGATAGTTTCTGTTGAAACACAGAAGTTTCAATTTTGATAAAGTTCAATTCATCCATTTTTGTTCCGGATGTTGCTTGTGCTTCTGGAATTATAAGAAGCACAAAGAATCCATTGCCAAGAATCCATTGCCAAATCCAAAGTCATGAAGCTTTGCCTCTACGTTTCCTTGTAAGTGTTTTATAGTTTGGGCTGTTAGTTAGATCTTGATCCATTTTGAATCAATTTTTGTATATGGTGTGCGATAAGGGACAAACTTCTTTATTTTGAATGCAGTTATCTATCCAGTTGTCTTGGCACCATTTGTTGAAAAGACAGTGCTCTTCCTATTGAAAAGTCTTGCCATCCTTGTCAAAAATCAGTTAACCAAAGACACATGGGTTTATTTCTGGACTTCCAGTTTTATTCACTGGTCTACCTGTCTAATCTCATGATAGTGCCACACTGTCTAAATTACTGTTTGTAGTAAGTTTTTAAATCAGAAAGTGTGAGTTCTCAAATTTGTTCTTTTTTATGCTTTTTTTTTCTTATCTTTCTTTGATTTTTCTTTTTTTTTTTTTTTTTTTTTTGGCCATTCTGGTTCCCTTGAATTTCTATAACAATTTTAAGATCAGCCTGTCAATTTCTACAAAGCCACCCACTGGTATTCTAATGGAAATTGCATTGAATCTGTAGATTCATTTGGGGAGGACTGTCATCATAATAACAGTAAGTCTTTTGATCCATAAACATGAGATGTCTATTTACTTAGATCTTTACTTTCTTTCAGTAATGTTTTATAGTTTTCAGGTATGTTTTGCACTCTACCTTCATATTTTATTCTTTTGCAAACAGGATACTTTTCATAAGTTCATTTAGGATTGTTTATTATAAGTGCATAGAAATACAATTGATTTTTATATATTAATCTTGTATTCTGCAACCTTGCTGAACTCATATATTAGTTCTAAAAGTTTTTTTTCAGTGGATTCCTTAGGATTTTCTATGTCCAAGATTATTTCATTGGCAAACATAGTTTTATGTCCTTCTTTCCAATCTGGATTTTCGAAACTTCTTTTTCTTGTCTAATTACCCTGGCTAGAACCATCATTACAATGTCGTATAGAAGTGGAAAAGTGGATATTTTTGTCTTGTTCTTGACCTTATGGGAAAAGCATCTAGTATTTTCACCATTAAGTAAATATTAGCTGTGGGATTTTCATAGATGCCTTTCATTGAGGACATTCCTTTCTCTTCCTAATTTGGTGAGTGTTTTTGTCATGAAAAGGTGTAGGATTTTTAAAAAATCCCTTTTCTATGTTTATTGAAAAGATCTTTTTTTTTTTTTTTTTTTTTTTAATTCTACTGACATGCTCTATCACATTGATTTTTGGGCACAGGGAACAAACAACATGTCTGGATAGATTCCACTTCTTCATGACATATATTCTTTTTATTTGTTGCTGGATTTAGTTTGCTAGTATTTTGCTGATGAATTTTACATCTATATTCATAATATATATTGGTCTGTAGTTTTCTTGTGATGTCTTTGTGTGGTTTTGTTAACAGAGTAATACTGGCCTCAGAGGATGAATGGGGACGCGTTCCTTCCCCTTCTATTATTGGAAGAATTTTTGAAGAATTAGAAATTCTTTGGTAGAATGTTCTAAACATTAAATGTTTCATAGAATTCAGCAGTTAAGCTATTTTGGTTTAAGCTACTCTCTGTAGTAGATTTCCTATTATTAATTAAATCCCTTTACTTGTTATATGTCTATTTAGGTGTTCTATTTCCTCTGGAGTCAGTTTCAGTACTTTGTGTCTTAGCCAGTCATGTGTCCATTATATCATAGTTATTTAATTCATTGACGTTCCTTTTTAATCTGTATCTGGTTCTCATCTAATTTGATAATTACTTCCTCTTAGTTTTCTAGCACAGGATTCTCAGGACAGTTACATACATCATCACAAGTTGGTAATATTGAAGCCTTTAAAAGTGTTTGCAACTACAGCAGACAGTTTGTTCTGCACTTAAATCACATGCCACAAAATTTTACATAACTTCTTTTTAATGGTATCCAAGTCTAAGTATTCCTCCAAAAGATTTCACAGAGCTTCCAAAGTTGTGCTGAGGGGCCACTTTATTTTGTCTTATGTGGCAGATATAAAAGATGACTATTTTCCACAAGACAGAGTAAGTGACTTTGTTAAGTAACTGCCAGGGTAAGTCATTTCTATATGCAGATTTAAGTAGTTCAAGTCAGTTCACTGTTACGTGAACAAAAGAATATTTAGGAGTATAAGGCCCTGCACTCAGCCAGTTGTCCTCCAAATTTCTACTGCTAGTTTTTCTATACACTGCTAGTTGTCCTTCCAAATTTTCATTCTAACTTTCTTCCTTACTTACCAAAACCTGACTTTATCAGGGCAGCAGTATACCTCCATTAAAAAACCTTAAATTGTGGTGGCTCACACCTGTAATCCCATCGCTTTAGGTGGCCGAGGTGGGCAGATCACAAGGTCAAGAGATCGAGACCATCCTGGCCAACATGGTGAAACTCTGTCTCTACTTAAAATATAAAAATTAGCTGGGTGTGGTGGTGCCTGCCTGTAGTCCCAGTTACTCAGGAGGCTGGGACAGGAGAATCACTTGAACCCAGGAGGCAGAGGTTGCAGTGAGCCAAGACAGGGCCATTGCACTCCAGCCTGATGACAGAGTGAGACTCCGTCTCAGAACAAAAACTTTAAGTTTTCAGGCTTGCCTGCAGCCAGGAGTAGCCATGTAATATAATTCTAGTCAATGAGATGTAAAAAGATGACATCTGGTGGAATTTCTGGGAAAGCTTTTTTTTTTTTTTTTAAATAAAAAGAATCAGCTAGCATAAGCATGTTGCTCCTTGTTTTTCTTCCTCTTCATTATATTTTCATCTGCTTAACGGGGTCTTTTGCAAAACAAGAGCTTTAAATTTGAAATCTAATTTATCAATTTTTTATTAATCATGTTTTTGATGTCAATTCTAAGACTCTTGGTCTAGCTCCAGATCATAAAGATTTTCTTCTGTTTTAAAAAAGTTTTATATTGGCATGTGTTACATTTAAATCTATAATTCATTTTGAATGAATTTTTGTATAAGATATTAGACTTAGGTTGAAGTTTTCCCTTGTATCTTTCTTTTCTTCCCATGGATATCCAATTTCTCCAGAAATATTTGTTGAAAATGCAAACTTTCCTCCATTAAATTGCTTTTCACTTTCGTCAAAAACCATTTGGGAATATTTGTGTGGTTCTACTTCTGAGTTCTCTATTCTCTTCTACTGATCTAATATAACATAGTTTTGACTGCGGTAGCTATATAAAAGCTTGAGGTAAGAGGCTACTTTATCCCATTTTATGCTTCTTCTTCAAATTGCTTTTTAAAAAAGTTATTCTAGCTCTTTAGCCTTTCCATATAAATTTTAGAATAATTCTGTCTATGTCTACAAAAAGAAATCTTGATAGGAATTTCTTAAACCTGTATGTCAACTGGGGAGAGGTGACATCTTTACTAGATTGAGCTGAGTCCTACCCATGAACGTGGTATATTTCTTGATTTATTTAGATCGTCTTTTATTAACTTCATCAACATTGTGTAGTTTTAAGAATGCAAGTCTTATACATGTTTTGTTAGATTTACACCTAAGTAAATTTTTTAAAAGTAATTGTAACAATAATGTTCTATACTGTGGCAGGGGTTTAGCTTACCCAAATGTATGCATTTGTTAAATTTGTTAAAATTTGTTGATACAATTAGATTTGTGCATTTGATATTTTGTAAAATGTACCTCAAAACTAAAAAGGAACACTAGGTAATAATATACATGCTAAAGTATTTAGAGGTGAAATGTAAGGATATCTGCAACTTAATTTTAAATGAATAAAAAACTAAAAGTACTTGATGGATATAGAGAGGGATGGATAGATGACTACATATGTGATAAAGCAATATAGTAAATTATTGATTGTAAAAATCTAGTTGATGGCCTTATGGGTTCCTGTATAATCCTTTCAACTTCTCTGCATATTTGAAAATGTTCTTAATAAAATACTGGGAAGTAAGAAGTTAATACAGAGTGAGAGGTTAAATAAAGAATAAATCTAAATAAATTAGATTTATGAAAAAATCATAAACTAATAAATTATTAGAATACAGCACAAGACTAGGACTAATAAATAAATTCAAGCACTGATTCTTTGAAAAAATTAACAAAATGAAGCCTACCAACATATTCACAGGAGAAAACTAATGCAAAAACATAAAATATTAGAACAAAGAAGAAAAAAATCTATCTTTAAAGGAAATTACAGCAATTATAGGAGAATATCTTAAATTTATGAAATGAATTTTAAAATCCTGCATGAAAAGCATTATTTTTCTAGGAAAATAAATAACCAAACTGTCCCTGGAATACACAGGAGACATAAACAGACCTAACAAAGAAGAAACTGAGAAGTTTTATAATAACAATATTCTCAGTCTCTCTAAAACAGTAACAAAATATGCACAGTTTTAGAAGACTTCTCTCAAAATGAAAAAGAACATTAATGAAAGCATTATTGAAACTGTTCTGAAGCAAAGAATTCTAAATAAAATTTATACCAAAACCTGAAAAACATACACATGTTATAAAATTTTAAAAATCTATCTTATTTATGAATATGAAAGCAAAAATCCTGCATAAAATAAGAAGACAGAATTCAGCAACCTACTAAAAATTATTTACAATGACTAACTGCACTTTATTTCAATACTATACATCTGGTTCAATATTAAAGAAGCTAACATCACTCGCCAAAATAATAGGTCAAAGAGAACATCATAATCCTTCCACCCCATAGATGCTAAAAAGTCATTTAATAAAGTTTAGTAATTATTTCTGATAAAGTTTTCTTAATAATGTAAGAATAAACAGGTAACTCTTTACCAGAATCAAAAAAATTTATTTTAAACCAGAAGTCAAAAATTTGCTTAATGAGATAACGGTAAAACTATTCCCATTAAAATGAAGAATAAGATAAAGGCAACATTATTAAATATTTTTTTACTTTACTAGTCAATGCATTTAGTACAAAAAAGAAATATAAGATATAAAAACTGGAAATGAGGAGATATAATTATATTAATACAGGATAATATAACTGTATAATTGGAACATATATGATAATTTAAATATTAGAAACAAAAGATGGCAATTTTCAAAATTAATACACACAACAATAACTTTCCTGCATATAAACAAGTTAGAAAATATAATGTAATAAATATTCTATTTGAAATTGCTATTTTCACAACAAAAATACTTAGTGTTAGCAACAAAATAAATAAAATACCATAAAATAAACTTAGAAACAGTTCAGGAAAAAATTTAAACTATAATAAGGGAGATAAAGGAAAACTAGGATACATGGTGAGACAAATATTATTATTGGATAGGAAGGTGCAATTCTAAAAATGTTACTCTCCTTAAGTTAATCTATAAATTTAATGTGATTACAATAAAGTTACCAGCTTATTTATTTTAGGACAACTAGGAAAGATTATTTTAGATTCTATATAGAAATATAATAAGGCAAAAGTAGCCAGAAAAATCTTGAACAAAGTAAAACAGTAAGGAACTAAGCTTACCACACAATTATAGTTTAAAAGCTATAGAAATAGAGTTTCATGCTGGCATATCAAAAGAAGATTAATGGAACAGAATTCAAAATTGGACCTAAGAGTTTAGTATATCATAAATGTGGGCAGTGTAAATGGGTAGAAAAAAAAAATTTATTTAATAAATTTTGTTGGAACAACTCACCAGGCATTTAATAATAAGACTGGATTGGAAGTTTACTTCTTATATCAAAATGTATTCCACATGGATCAAAAATTTAATCACAAAAAATACACTCTGACATTACCAAGAAAGAAGTATGAAAATTTCAAAACCCCAGAAGTCATTTAAAAAATGATAGACAAAATAACTACATAAAAATTACAAATTTATGCATGCCAAACACAAAAGGCAAATGAGAAACTCAGAAAAAAAGCATGCAACATATAAGACACAGTAAACAAATCTCTTGCATAGACAGAAAGCACTTACAGATCGAGAAGAAGAAAAGTCCAACAAATAGCAAAATGGGCAAAGGATTTTATCAGACAGCTTATATAAAGTCAGTAGATAGAATGTTCCGTCTCATCCATAAAGAAAACATTAACAAAAAACAACACATATCAAGTAAACACTATCAGACTGTTAAAAACTAGAATGGATGATTAACAGTATTAATGAGAGTATGGAAAAATAGGTACTTTCATTGTGTAGTCAGGGTTAACTCAGATGGCCTGTGTTGTCCAAACCCTGTATATCCAAAGAAAGATTTGGACCTTACCCAACTCCTGAGAGATAATCTCTAAGACTCTGAAATATTCTGCCTGTTCAGGGTCTCTTTGTCTACTTGGGGCCTTGGGTCACATCAGATAGTTATGCTAATGTGAGTTGTGGTGGAGGGCTCTGGGCCACATTGTATTAATTTTGGATGGTGAGGCTGGGAACTGAATAATGAAGGCCGGCCACATGGACATTCTTTGCAGACATAACTGGTCCCCAGTAGAAACTCTGGACACCAAGGCTGGATGAGCTTCCCTGATTAGCAGTACTTCATGAGTGTTAGCTCTCATCATGGCTAGAAGAAGTAAGTGCTATCTATGAAACTCCACTGGGAGAAGACAACTAGTCTTTCCTAGACTCTGCCCTAAATCAATTCTGTTGATTTTAGTTTGTAACATTTCACTGTAATAAGTCACAACCATTAATGTAATGGTTTTTTCTGAATTTCTCAAATCCTTTTAGTGAATCATTGAACTTTATTTAGGGTAGTCTTCGGAACTCCTGATCACAGGTGATGTCAGAAGTGGGACTCACTAGGATTACACTAACTCACTGAAATATGGCAAAAGAATGGTTTGGGAAAAGGAAGAATAAGAGGGTAGGAGTTGACAAATCTTCGATTTGGGCCACGCATGGTGTGAAGTAGTCCCTGTGTTGCAACCAGTTACTAGAAGTAAAAGTCACCACTGGAATTTAGAAATGATAAATCTAACTCCCAACACTGGATGCATAAGGAAATGCAAAATGACAAGAAACATGCTAAATATACAGTCTCTCAGTTATTAGGTGTAACAGCTAAAATGACAGTGAAGTGTTGAGGCAATTCCTGATGCTGGGCCAAGCTTGAATTTTAGCTGGTCTAAGCTACAGACACTAGCTTCAGGCTTTCCAACAAAGGGACAAATAACATGCTGAAACAACTGACAGCTAAAATAAAATGATTCATGAGAGAATGGGGAAAGACAAAAGGAAGAATCAAGGGACTCATTCCAGCAGGTTGGACACTGATGGGATCAAAGGTCTTAATGAAGCACTATTGGAGATTACATAGACCAATGGGAGCTCCTGGCATACCCCAACTTTGAAGAGCTTTAAACAAATCTGTTCTATTTACCTTAGTCTGGGGGAATTAACAAAGCTGAAAGGCAAAAAGGACAATGAAAAATGTTACCTCAAATCATCTGTGGCAATTGTCTCACAAACTAATATGAATAAAGACTGATGAAAAGAGTCAGGGTCCTTTAGTCTGATCCTTGTTTGGGGACATGGGCTATAGCACGTGTGGTTAAGATGGTCAGTGAGTGGAGAGTAAGCTTTTCTGGGACTCTTTGACATGGCAGACCAATGCACTGAGGTTCCTAAAACTGTTGGTGAAATCCTAATGTTGACTACAGTTAGTTTGGGAGACTTAGCCATGAAATGGTTGATGAAATTTAAAGTTGAGATTAAAATGGAAATATTTAAATGAACTTCATGTGAACTGAATGTATCTCCTTTTCCTGAATGCATTGGGATGTATTTTATATCTGATTGGGGATTATGTAGACTATCTAATATTCTAAAACTGAAGGCATGTAAATTTGTCCTTTATCCACTATACCTGCTAAATATGCCCTTTATCCAGCATACCCACTAAATGGGAATGCATAGAATTGTCCAAGCCCACAGATTTTAGTTGGAAATAGTATAAAGTACCTACTGCACAAAAAGAGATTAACTTTTAATCAATGACATGTTAGAAACTGGGATGCTGATACCAACATATTTTCTCTACAGTAGCCCTGTATGGACCAGAGTTTGGGGCTTATGGAAAAAGCCTGTGAGTACCATCAAGCAGTGACTACTGGAATTTGGACCAGAAAATTTTCAGAAGCAGCTGTAAGATATGCAGCATTTGGGAACCAATTACTAACTTGCTATTGGACATTTTACTAATGTTGGAACTAATTTCTAACCAATTACTAACTTGCTATTGGACATTAGGTTCCCAAATGCTGCATATCTTACAGCTGCTTCTGAAAATGCCCCTGTGACTGAATGCATTAATCAGGGTTCTTCAGAAAAATAGACCCAGTAGGGTGTGTGTGTGTGTGTATGTTTATTATAGGAATTATATCAGTGAATATATACATATGTGTATGTACATTGTCATAGAATTATGGAGACTGAGAAGTCTCATAATCTGTGCAAGTTATAGAACTAGGAAAGCTGGTGGTATAATTCAGTTCAAGTCCAAAGGCCTGAGAACTAGAAGCTCTGATGTCTGGGGGCAGATGATGAATATCCCAGTTCAAGAAGACAGAATTCACCCTTCCTCCATCCTTTTGTTCTATTCAGGCAGGCCCTCAATAGATTAGATAATGTCCCACCTCCTTACGTTGGTGATCGTGGATCTTCTTTATGAATCTACCAATTCAAATGCTAATCTCTTCCGGAAACACCCTCAGAGGCACATCCGGAAATAATGTGTTACCAGCTACCTGGGCATCCCATGGCCCAGTTAAGCTGACACATAAAATTAACCATTATACTGAAGGACATATAAACGTGAAACTTGAAATGCCCATAATGTCTTAAATGATGTGAAAGGAACACTCTAATAAGGCAGTGCCCAGAAGGGCTCCATAATAAATGGAAATGGTTTATACAGTACGGTGTTACTGGGACAATGCAAGGCAGTTGCAAGGTAGATAGTCAACATCCTGTTTGGAATGCCATTGTACTACATCAAATGATGGAAAAGTTCTGATTGCAGAAGGTAAAAACAATCTGCTCAGGCTGAACTATATGCTGTCCATGCAGTGATGAAAAAACTGAACAAGTATAAAAGTTCCATTTTAAAAGAATCAAAGTTTGGGTAGTGGCAATGGCTGGCCATATGGTCAAATAGATGGGCAATTAAAAACTTAGATGCCCCATATGGGGCACCATCCTATGGAAATCACCATGGGAATTCAGGGGCAAATTAAAGTAGGACATGTCAATGCCCAGTGGAAGAACCCTCTTCCAGGATCAGATGATGACGGGACCCAGTAAGTGGAAAACTTGGTGTGCTTACTTGAGGTGGGCATGTGGGCCCATGAAATAAATGGAAATGAGAGACATGTAGAAATGTAGGCATCAGCTGACTGTTAGCATATTTCTCTTGTTGTCTCTGAGGCACAAAATATAAATAAATACTACAGGAGAGACAGAGACCACAGGTGGCTATGGGCAGATTTCCTAGGGAGAAGGTAGCACACATAGCTGATAAGTAACAACATCAGAATGCTGTGGTAGCCCCAGGAGACTACCTACAGAGTAGTCTATAAAAGGGTCCTGACAGGACTAGACATTTACTTTGGACTAGGCTTTGCACCCCCAGAGGTACATGGGCACAAATGCTTAAATACTATGAAAGGACTGAAACAGAAGATATTGTGCCAATTTGGACCATCAAGTTATATTTCTTCAGACCAGGAAACATACTTCATAGCCCACAGTGTCTAAGGATGGGCAAAAAGATATTGCATCAAAATGGACTAGTGGTTTAACTAGAGAACTGAAAAAGGTAATTGAAACATTGTCTAAAATGTGGGATGATAAAGGCAGGAAGGGCTGGTATATATACCTTCGTGAGTATGTATGCCCATTTAACATGAGGGGGACAAGAGCGAGTTCCCACTTGACAAATTCTTTTACTTTTATGGTATATCTGGAGAAGGAGGGATGAAGGAGGACACTGGTACAAGCTACAACGTGATTTCTCACATCACCTCAACTTTCTTTTTTTTCCAACTTGGGGCAGTGGTTGGAGACTGCAGGGCCAGAAACAGGAATGATTCCTAAGCAAGAAACTTATTTAAAGCTTTATGTCAGAATTGCTACGGGCCTAATGGGGTGGACTGTGTCTTCACCCCATCTGGCAAAATTTGGATTGATAGTGAATGCAGCTGTATTGCCTGGTGGTCAAGATAGCCTACTAGTTCTAAACCTACATATCCTTACTCTGTGTAAAGGGGAATGAGCTGAAAGGAGGCACGAGCTAGACTGGTAATACTCCTGGCAATCCAGACCAGCGCAGTGGCTAAGCCTAACAACTCTTCCAAAGGTGGAAATGTTTAGGTAAAAAATTATGACAAGTGAAAAATAGGAGAAATAGCCAAGGCATGGGAATAAATAAATGAATTAGATAATGAGGAAAAGCTAGTATTACATTGGTGCTTTGAGAGAGGCTCAGAGCAAGAGACAGTTGTCTCTTAGCTTAATTATACTAGATGCCCAAAAAGGTGAAGTCCGTTTTCTAAGACAAGTCCTGCTCTTAGAACCTGAAAAGGTTGAATGAAAGCCTGTGAACTTGAGTGCTCAGGAAGAATTTCTGGTCATATGATATAATGATGAACTGGACCAATTAATTGTTAATACCACAGTGGAACTCTAGTAACAGGCTGTTATCTTTTGATTCTGATTTTTCAGGTTACGTCTACTACAATACTGCGGATACAGTATAACACTGGCGCTGTTGGTATGGTTCTTCTTCCTATGTAAGTAAGTCATATGATGATGATCAAATGTATTGGAAAATTGAATCACAGTCTCATTACACAGTATGTAATATCAATGAAAAGTGGGCTGAGTAAGAACTGGATCTACTTAATTATGAGTTTATTTCTATGCTGAGTATGTATGTATAAGTTTGTCAAAAGGTATAAATAGCAGAACATTAAAATAGGAGATAATCATACTAGTTAAAAACTATGAAAATGTCTAATGGCTTTATAGGACTGATTAGTTGTTTCATTAAATCTATTCCTACCCCACACTTGCTCCTCAAAATTTTAGGCATCATATTGACACTATCGCTATGTCATTTATAAGAATGCTATACTAAATGTAGATGCTTAGACATATATGATAGTTTTGCTGTAGGAGAGCCTAGGCCACGTGACCATGGGTAGCCTGTGTGTAAATGATTAACTCAGCAGGCCTGGGTTGTCCAAATGCTGTACATTGTAAAGAATGGTCTGGACCTTGCTAAACTCCTGGGAGATAACCTCTGAGACCTCGGAATACGTTGCCTCGTAAGAGTATCTTTGTCTACCTGGGACCTTGGGCTATGTCAGACAGTTTATGCTAACAATTGATTTATTGTGGTGGTAGTGGTAGAGGCCTTGGACACACAGTATCAATTTTGACCCCTGGAAATTCCAGAGACTAACTGAGGTCAGCCATGTGGGCACTGCATGTAGATATAAACAACCTGTAGTAGGAACCAGTGACACCAAAGTTGGATGATTAGCAGCACTTCATATTATCTCACGTTACGGCTGGGAGAATTAAGTGCTGTTAATTAAGACTCCATAGGGAGAAAACAACTGGAAGCTTGTGCTTGGTCTCATCTGGACTCTGCCACATGGCAAGGGCCGCCGACCCCAAGGCTGTGGACCACTACTGGTCTGTGGCCCATTAGAAACTAGGCTACACAGCAGCAGGTGGGCAGTGGGCGAGCGAGCATTACCACCTGAGCTCTGCCTCCAGTCATATCAGCGGCAGCATTAGATTCTCATAGGAGCACAAGCCCTGTTGTGTGTGTGCAAGGCATCTAGGTTGTGCGCTCCTCATGAGAATCTAATGCCTGTTGCTCTGAAGTGGGATGGTTTCATTCCAAAACCATCCCCCCACATCTGTGGAAAAATTGTCCACATCTGTGGAAAAACTGTCTTCCCCGAAACTGGTCCCTGGTGCCAAAATGGTTGGGGACCGCTGCTATACGCCATTTACTTTTGCTGATTTTAATCTGTGTCCTTTCAGTGTAATAAACCATAACCATGAGTATAATGGCTTCTCTGAGTTCTGCGAGTCCTTGTAGCAAAGCGTTGAACATGAGTTATCTTGAGGACCCCTGACCATAGTCATAAACTGTTTGCTTTTATGACTATAAATTAATGCAACTCTTTTTGGATGAAAATTTGACAGTATCCTTATACCAGAAATTCTAGGAATGTACCCCTAAAATATATATGTATATATGCATTAGGCCACACATAAAAGGGTATTTATGCAGTTCTGTCAGAGCGGATGATTGGAAACACCTAAAATTCATCAATAAGGTACCAGTTAAGGAAATTCTCATTCATCTATTTAATGAAATCTGACATACCAGTTTATAAAAAGGAGATTAATATATGCAAACTGATACAGAAAGACTTTCAAGATAGATGGCTGTGTAAGACAGAGTTAATTTATAGCTGGACTGGAAAAGCTCTATTTTTACCTCTGGGGAATTCTGGCTGTCCAGCTTGGACTCTTGGCCAAGATAAGAAGAGTAAGATTAATGATACGCTGTTTACTGTCTGAAACTCCCCCTGATAACCCCACATGGCCAGTTTGTTTACTGATGGTTTTCATTTGGCAGAATCAGGAAGACAGCCTGATTTGATGTCAGGACTAGAGGGTCCTAAAAACCCAGATAGGAACTTTGGCCTTGAGGTCTTCTGAAGCTAAGATGAATCACATAGATCTTAGTGTTTCAATCTGAAGACAGGTAGTCTATGTGTGAATAAGGCCGCTGGAAAGCTAGCACCTGGGTCCTCATGTTTACCACATTATCTTTCTCTCGCTGCACCATATCCTCTGCCTTTAAATAAAAGCCACACTTAAGAATGCTCTGTGGAGTCTTATAAGTCCTTTCAAATATCTAATTTGTAAAATCTTTGCAATAGTCGGGTGACAAAAGCAAGGTCTATCACAATATGTAAAACAATGGGAAGTAAGCTTTCTGAAATGCTAGCAAGCAAAGTGGAAAAAGCCATCAAGGACATGTGGGAGAAGATTCTGATTCTCCTACACAGGGATGTATTGCAGTGGGTGTTCTAGTTGGCTTAAGAACCAGTGGAATTTGCAAAACCTTCAGGGACACAGACTGAAAATAAAAGAGTGGTAGGATAGCCCCAAATGAAGCTTTTATCCAGTCTGACTCTACCTTGCACAGATAATGTCACCAATAGCTGTGTGACGTCATGACTCTGGGGATCTTGGGAAATGTATGCTTAGGGAGGCTGCATCTGTACCCGTACTGTGAGGTGACTGCACCTTCACCAGAATGGAGGCTGGGTTCACAGAACGCAAAGCCTATTTATCACATGAGATATCTGAAAGATGGCACCATAAACTCTAGCCACTCTTAAAAAAGTATTTGGTTAGAAAATATATTTATAATTTCAATAGAAGAGGCCAGAAACGCAGCTGCCCTCATCTGAACCTCAAGAGTAACAGTGGGGGATTGCCAAGCAAACAAGGAGAGTCGAAACTCTCCCCACTCTCAACTTCTGATGGTGACTCCTATGATGGAGGGCAAAATGAAGGCTGAGAGTGAGGGCTAGGAAACGTAAGGAACAGAAAGCTGTGGCAAGGATGTGACAGAAGGGTTTTCTAGTTAGATGAGGTGGAACTAAGCTGAGTGGAACCATCACATGGGGCTGGAAGTGACACTAAGTAGCATTGGCAGGATGGGTGTTGCTTTCCTCTTCCTTTTGGGCCTCTTCTGCTCTCATTCTCTCATCACTGCTACTGCAGAGAAATTAGGGAGAAGTCACAGTAGGAGCAGTAGGGATTCTCCTTTATTGCTTCTTATGCATTCCCTCTGCCACAGATATGTCATGAGGAGGCTGGGAAACAGAACCAAAGTACAAAAGGAAAGGCTTGGGGGAAGGTTCCAATTCAGTAGCATGGCAGTGTTTTGTCTGCTTGACTTTTTAATTTCCTGCCCTGGTGCTGTAGCAAAATGAGGCAGGAGTGGGTGGTAGCAGAGGAGAGGCGGGAATGATGGCAGGACTGAAAGGAGAAAAAGGGAGAGAAAGGGACGTCCTATACTGGAGAAGATAAATATATACCCAGTTTTGAAGAGTTCTGTGTAAATACATGATGCTGTTAAGTACTATTAAGCATTAATTCTTTATTATATTTTTAACCCTGTAACTTTGGAATTCTTGAGGAAAATTAATTTTGTCCTCTGTGAACAAAAATGTATTCTTTCTTTCTCCACTCCCTCTTCTTTCTCCCCATAACTATCTATATGCCAGGTAATATATGAAGAAAATTTAGTTTTTAAGAACTCCTAGTAGTCACTATAATAAGTGTACAGTTATAAAAAGTATGTATGTGTAGTTATTTTATTCACCAATGAATGTCTGTAAGATCTCTACCAGGCAATAACATATGTTTATGTGCCTCAATCAACAAAAGGTGGAAAGTCATGGCAGTGAAAGATGATGGACAGTGGGATTTGTCATGCCTGTGCATGGACTGGAGAGATGAGGCTATAAGCTTTACCAGGGAAAGCAAAAAATAACTTTGGAAATACACACATACAGAAACATTAAAATCTATGTATATGAAAATATACACTCTTCAGTTCCATAAACATCCATTAAAGGACAAAGTAGGAAGTAGGAACAAGACAAAGGAGAGGGGCAGAAAGAGAAAATGAAAGAGGAAAAGAAATGGAAAAAAGGAAAAGGCAGAAAGAGGTAAAAAAAGATACACTAGGCCGGGCGCAGTGGCTCACGCCTGTAATCCCAGCACTTTGGGAGGCCGAGGCGGGTGGATCACAAGGTCAAGAGATCGAGACCATCCTGGTCAACATGGTGAAACCCCGTCTCTACTAAAAATACAAAAAATTAGCTGGGCATGGTGGTGTGTGCCTGTAATCCCAGCTACTCAGGAGGCTGAGGCAGGAGAATTGCCTGAACCTGGGAGGTGGAGGTTGCGGTGAGCCGAGATCGCGCCATTGCACTCCAGCCTGGGTAACAAGAGCGAAACTCCGTCTCAGAAAAAAAAAAAAAAAAGATACACTAAGGAGAAGACAGACATATAAGGAGGAGATAAGGAGAAAGAGACAGGGAGCCACAAAGAGCAGGACTACAGCTCACAGACATTCTGCATAGTCTCCATCTGTGACTTCACTCTGTGTCTGAGTTTGACTGCCTTGGACACCGTCATGCCCTTTGGAATTGTTTAGAATTAGTAAAGCTTCAGGAGCCAAATAAATGCTATAAGTGCCTCCATTTAAGCCCATGTAGCTACTGAACACTTCGAATGTGGCTGATTTCAACTCAAATGTCTGTAAATATAAATGCACGCCAGATTTCTGAAGACTTTGGACAAAAATATTTCACATTCTTATGCAGGAAGAATATGAAATATTTTGGATATATTTGGGTTAAATAAAATACATTTTTAAAGTTAATTTCGTTTTCTTCTTTTTACCTCTTTAAATGTGGTTACAAGCAAATTTATAATTACATATGTGGCTTATATTTCTGTCATAATGTACTGTTTTCTAACATTGTGAGTCTCCTCATTAAAATCAAGGTTGGCAAAGTAAGTTTGCTAATGTCTAAATCTCCCAAACTGCTACAAACATACCAATATGCTGGACTTTTTCATCGATGACTTCACAATGGTATGGCCACCGTGTTGGGCTCAGTGGACCAGAAGAAGAGACACCATATAAATCCCGTGGTTCACGAAGACGTGGCACCCATCTCCCTAGCTGATATTCTAATAGTATCTGTGTAGTCCGGGGGAAGAAGGGATCACCAAAAGAGTTGGCTGAGAAAAAGATTCAAACACAATCATGAGTGGGAAGAAGAAAAACCCCAATTCCTACAATTTTTATATAGTTCCTTTTTCCCTTTCAACACTATTTGATGTGTGGATATCTTCATAAATGTCTTATAATTCATGGCACTTTTTATAAAAGTACTAATGAAACTTTGTGATGACTGATCTTCACAATAGCTAAAAAATAGTTGTTGACCTATATACTATTCATTTATTCTAAAAGCTCACTACTACTTTAAAAACATTTGTTTCTTGCAGCTTTTCTAGCAAATCATCTACTTTGACTCTTCTTAGTCACACTATTTTTTGTCTAATGAGTGAAATACAGTGATGAACTATAACTCACTACTTACTGGAACTGTATTCTCAAGTTTTGCTAGTGAACTCAGTCACAGCTTTTTCTCACTTCTCCTTCTAGACCTACTGTGTGATACAACGCCAGGAACACAATTCACATAGACTCGCATGGGGCTATGCCAAGCAGACCATGTGCAGTGGCCTGATCTTTTTGTTGTGATACTCTGCGGCATCAGTTTGATATTGACGATCACCCCTCCGTAAGCGTGCTCCCCCTTCTTTTATGATACATTTCCTGGATTTCCACCACCCTTTTACATATTTGGTTCTCCATTTGTCTCATTGACTCCTCTTGCTTTTTCACCTCTGCAATGTGGCTTTTTGCTGAGATTTAGTTCTTGGTTATTTTTGTACAACAGCAGATACTGCAACTGGACTAGAATCAGATGGCTGGGTTCCTTCCCTTTTACCACTTTGTTTCTGTATGACTTTGTTTGGGCAAGGCAGCCTCTCGGAACATAAATCTTACCACAGGTCAATAACTAATAATACCATCTTCCCCAGCTACTTATCAGGATTGTTCTATAGCTCATTCGTCCAACAGAAGAACCAGGAAAAGGGGTCCTTACAGTGTGCAGGGAATCTGAAGGGATGAAGGAAACCACAGAAAGGTATCTCCTAATCCTGTATATAAGCCTACACGTCTCAGCCAAATCCCTAATCTATACAAGCAGACACATTCTTAGAGACTATGAAAACTTAACTGAAACTTTAACCCCCCCAACACACACACACACACGTCTCAGCTCAACCCCTGAATTACACATGTGCAAGACAGTCCCAAACCAACACAAGGAAAGCTTAAGAGAACTAAACAGAGATTTGAACCATCTATAAAGTCTCAAAATCCCTGAACTACACTGGCATAGGAGAGAACCAAATAAGCATAGCAAAGGCTTAGAGATCAGAGCTGAGATCTGAATTACTATCCACAGAAGGGGTGACAGAACTTACTGCTTAAACCTAACTGGATTGATTGCCTGCTAGAAGAAATACATTGACCTCGTCCAGAAGGACCCAGACTCTACACAACATAGCATGAATAATGGAAAACCAGGAATAGGACCAATTCTCAGGGCAAAAGGCAATCAATAAATGTCAATATCAAGATAACTCAGATACTAAAACTATCAGACAAGAACTTTAAAGGAGTCATTACGATTATACTCCATGAGGTAAAGGAAAAGCACACTTGTACTGAATTAAAAGATAAGAATTCTTGGTAAAGAAATAACCATTGCTGGGAATGCAAAGAGATATAGCCACTTTAGAAAACAGATTCGGTTTCTCAGACAGCATATATTTAGCATATAACCCAACAATACTGTTTCTAGGGACTTACCCAAGAGAAATAAAAACATGTTCACACAAGGACTTGTACAAAAAGGTTCACAGGAGCTTTATTTGTTACAGCCACAAGCTGGTAACAATTTAAATGTGCATGAATGGACGGCTAAATGGAGAAATTGTGGTCTATTCACATAATGGAATACCTCTCAATAATAAAAAGGAACAACCGACATATGCAACAATATGGATCAATCTCAAGAGTATTATGCTAAGTGAAAGAAGACAGAAAACACAAAATGTATGATTCTGTTTTGTGAAATTCTAGAAAAGCCAAATATAGGGGAGGGAAAGCAAATAACTGGTTGCCTGGAGTCAGGGGTGAAGCCTGGAAAGAGAGGATCTACTGCAGAGACACAGGAACATTTAGGGGTGATTAAATGTTTTATCTTGCTTTTGGTAATATTCTAAACAAATCAAGAAACATAAAGGGATTACTATAAATGGGCAATTCATACCAACTATGAATATGAATAGATAATAAGCCTATGGAAGTAATTCTCAACTTCTCTAGCAATCCCAGAAATGCTAGTTAAAGCAGTGAGTTATCTCCTGTCTTCCAATAGCTTGGCAAAATTTTAAAAACAGAAAAGGGCAGCAGGGAAAAGTCTATAAAACAGTATTATAAAATGTCTATGTCTATGGGTATAGATATGTGTATATGCAAAGAAGTTCTAGAATGACACACACCAAACTGAGAATGGTGGTTATCTCAAAGAGGAAGATTTATTTTAGGATGCTGGTAAAAGAAAAAAGAAAAAAAAAAAAAAGATAAAGGACTTAACTTCAATTTCAGAGTATTTGTGATACATATGTAAACATTTAGTAGAGATATTTTAGCATTTGAAAGTACACCTCTAAGTATAAATTTTAAAAAATTAAGTATACATCAAGGTGCCCACACACGTTCAGTTGCAAATGAATGACTTTATTAAGGAGACTCTTTAGACAATATACTTCATTTAAATGAAGATGTACTTGTAACATAATCTGTCTATTATAACTTGAGTCATACAGTAAATGTATTTAAATAAATGACAATCCTTACTTTAAATATAAGAGAACCACCACTTTCACTTCTTATTTTCTAATATAAAATAAGTTTACCTAAAACAAACCTGAAAAGTTTGAGCTCTGCAAGTGGATACATTTGTTTCTCACAATCTACTAGAATAATTCCCTATATTATTCAATCTGACTTTTTAGTTTCCTCATCTTATTTTTTATCCACTCAAGGTTTTATGCTAAAAAAAACTACATGAATAAGTTCAAACCTGATAAAAGTGCACATTGATGAAGATCTTCATTTACAAATTTCATGAACATATCCTCATCCTAAAATAAGAATTTAAAAATATTTCTCTTTTAAAATCCAACAGTTTTCAAATCCAGAAATTGTTTACATCTATTTTAGTACTTGGGATTGAGTATATGTCTTTAACCTTTAATAAATGAGAAAATTAAAGAATTATTATTGGCTTTAGCCAATATTCAGGATATTTGAAGGGCCAAAGCACCCAACACTTCAAATATCCTGCACCTTAAAGTTTGCATCTTTTATTCCTCCTCTTCCAGTGGGTGTTGTCATAATAATGAATCTATGGAAGGAATAAAGTTTAAAGATTATTGGTAAACCTGGGAAAACAATTTAAGAATAAAATTGGCCGGGTGCAGTAGCTCATGCCTGTAATCCCCGTACTTTGGAAGGCTGAGGCAGGCAGATCACCTGAGGTCAGGAGCTTGAGACCAGCCTGGCTAACATGGTGAAACCCCATTTCTCCTAAAAATGCAAAAAAATTAGTTGAGTGTGGTGGCACATGCCTGTAATCCCAACTACTCAGGAGGCGGAGGCAAGTGAATCGTCTGAACCCAGGAGGCAGAGGTTGCAGTGAACCGAGATTGTGCCATTGCGCTCCAGCTTGGGCAACAAGAGCAAAACTCTGTCTCAAAATAAATAAATAAATAAAATTAACAAAAAAAACCCCCACCGAAAGCCATAAATCCTTTAAGTAGCTAAAGTAAGCTTTAAGAGCTTATTTTGGGACATTAATTTACATACATAATTTATACTTTAATAAAATTTGAAGGAAATCTCTCAGAATACGTAGTAGAAACAGACTAAAGAATTTTAAATACTACATTTCTCCCCTTTTTTTCTTCTTCCAAGTCCCTTCCTTTATGACATCAGAGCCACATTAAAATTGTTACAGTGACACAAAAAAAGGTTAGAACATGGTGGTTCTATGATGCATATTACGGTATAACATGATGGAATCAGCACATGTAAGAAAATAAGTGGACATCAATCCTAAAAATAAAACCCTACTAATAATTTCATACATGAATTTTAATAAAACCTAGAAGAATCTTAGCTAAAATATTTTCTCAAAAAAAACAAACAAACAAACATAGTTTTTCTTTCTAAACAGCGCACAGTTTTCCCAGTGATAGCTTAGCTTTTTCAGCCAAATTATTTCCCAACTTCAATGACAATAATTTAAACATCCAATTGATTTTACAATATTTTAATTGGGGTTTAATGATACAAATTTTATCTCCAAGTAAAATAAAGTTGAGAAAAACATACCGATTCGTCTTCATCACTGATTGTTCCATCTGAATAGTCTTCTTTTTCTGAATCTTCTGACATCTCTTCCAGTGTTTGACGTGAGATTTCTTGTAATATATGGGTAGGCTGTAAAACAATTTCTAAGGAACTTATTTGACAGCTTTTCAAGCTGTAGGTGTTTACTATATTAAATGAGTACTCAAAAATAAATTCAATTGTATTAAATTAATTAATTTTTTTTTTGAGATGGAGTCTTGCTCTGTCTCCCAGGTTGGAGTGCAATGGCACAATATCAGCTCACTGTAACCTCCGCCTCCCGGGTTCAAGAGATTCTCCTGCTGCAGCCTCCCAAGTAGCTGGGATTACAGGCGCCTGCCACCAGGTCCGGCTACTTTTTTTTTTTTTTTGTATTTTTAGTAGAGACGGGTTTTTTTTTTTTAACAGTCACAACAGTCTTCTCTAAAAACTAATTAGAATACAACTAATGAAACCTTCAATTTCAAAGATTTAAAGGAAATTTCCATGATTGTAAGAGACAACCACAATAAAAGACAAATCAAGTAAATAATTAAAAGGAATTTCCAGAGTATATAGCCAAATCATTCACATTCTATTATATTTACAATTATATACTAGAGAGCAAGTTCAGAATGATCCTGAGGCAAAGATAATGAATTAAAAAAATTATAGTCACTTCGTGAAATGTAGCAATGTAATTTTAAGTTTTCTCCGTAATTTTCAACTGACCAAAAGTTCAAGTGACAAGACCTTGCGTTTTGATTAATATTTTTCTATAGATACCATCTGTTCTAATATTCATTTATATTATTCTCACTCTTAGAAATTCAATAGCTACCAGAAGGTTGTATTGGTGATGACCATTACCCTTCTATGCAAGTATCTTCCCATGTAGTTACTAAGACAAGGGAATAATGGAAATTTCTTGTCAAGTTTCCATTGCTCTTGAGGGACCAAAATACTTGACAATTTCAAATCTATTGGTTTACACCCCTCTCTAAAGAAAGCCTGTGTTGGAGCGTGGAGTACATAGAAGTCCAAGCTCTGTGGCAAATTACTGCCAATGCCACGGAGCCGACTGTCTCATAGATGACACCCTCAGTCCTAAGAGACTGAAGTTTTTGCCTGGGCATCACAACTGCACATTTGGAAAACCGGACTGGCCTAAACCTCACTCCTTACAGGCGCACACGGGACACACGAAGTGTTGACCTGCGGCGGATACTCTGGCCTCAGGAGAGAGCCCTTATTCAGCCACAGTCCGCGGGTGTCTTCCACCACTGCGGAGGAGGAGCAGATGCGGGTGCGTCCACGCTTAGCCAAGTCCCAACAGTACCAAGTTCTCGGCGGGAAGCACGATAAGGCCACAACTCCCCGCAGCCGAGTTCCCTCCGGCCCTCACTCCTGGACACCGCGGTGTGGGGAGGTGCTCATTTTCCGGGGCGCGCTCGCCTTCCTTCTCCGTACCTCACTGTCCTGTTGTCCCGTCGGGGCCAGCACCTCGCTCACACCTCGAGTCCTCTGGCCAAGCCAGTAGTCGTTTCCGTGCGCTAAGAATATCTTGGAATCTCGCGGAGGACGCAGACCCAACCGCTAGAAGGAACCCCACTGCCGGAGTTCCGCAGCCCCAGCCGCGCCCCCTCCCCCCCCCCTCCTCCCCCCGCCCCTCCCCCCGCCCCTCCCCCGCCCCTCCCCCGCCCCCCCCTCCCTCCT
>NW_022436947.1:6753790-6793650 GCF_009761245.1 Sapajus apella
CCCCCCCCCCCCCCCCCCCCCCCCCCCCCCCCCTCTCCCCGCCCCGCAACGGGTTCGCCCTCGCGAGACTTCGAGACTTCGGACAGCCCTCAGAGAGCACCTAGGCAATCAGCCTGGAGGAAAGGAGCCTGCGCAGCGTTTTGGCACCAGGAAGAGGGAACCCAGAGGATGCCGGGAACTCGGGGTGGCCTGCAGGGTGTGCAGAGAGAATCCCAGAGAGGCGTTGGGGTCTGTTGGGATAATTCAGAAATGAGGAAGGCTGGACAGCTTTTTATCCTAGTGGTCTTCACTTCAGCTGTTGCCTTAGAGGAGGCAGTAGAGCATGCTGGTTAGGACTGTTTTGGAGCCCACCTGACATTTTAACAGTGTGATGTTAGACACATTAATTATCTGGATTCATGGGTACGATACTTGCAACTACTACTTGGAGGTGTTAGACTATTAAAAAGTACGTTGGTCTTGATTTGAATACACACTGAAATCCATTCTACACAATTGTGTGCTTAATTATCTTTATTCGATTCTGGAAAATGAGACATTTCTCCTTAAGTACTAAATGCAGAGTCCTAGATGAACTAGGGTGAATTCTCAAAATTATCAGCTCAGAGATTCTTTAAATATAGTAATCGTTAGCTAACATATTAAACACTATTTTCCTCATCTCTCCAAATCACTGTATATGTAGTCTCATTTAATTAAATAACAATCTTTCCATAACAGACTCAGACGTTATTCATGAACATCCCATATTGATTTTTCCCTGATCTTTAGCTCCAGTGGGTAGTGTAATCTATTTGGAACAGTTTTCCAAGTGCAGCTGAAAAAAAGTCTAGATTTTGGTAATATAAAAATGTAAATAATAAACACTTTTCACAAAGCATTATATGCCATGACATTCGTGATATTTTAGAAATGGAGATAATGAATGGTAGCAAGTTTGAAAGTAGAATAAAGGGCAAAGCACTGCGGCTTAAACGTGGAAATGGGTTAACATCTCTGTATTTTGTAAGTTTCTGAAAATAGCAGGTGTTTTTGAGGTCAGCAATTTAAAAGTCTGAACCTTCCAGATTAGACCCTGGTGAGAGAATATTAATAGAGTATATCTTAGGTCACCCTCTTGAAAAGTAGTTCTTATAGTCTTTATTTTATGCCATACATAAGTCACTAAAGGTGACATGCGCAGAGAAATCTTTATATGTGTAATCTGTTTTTCTGTTGGATTTTAGTCGTGGCTGCAAGCTGTAGAACGTCAGTAGCACAAGGTAAAACTGGGACATGGTTTAACCAAGTTATACAAGAAATTAGTGGCAGAACTGAGAGACTTGTCTCATGATTTTTAGTCCAAATAGCTATATTATTATATGTCAAGTAATCCATGGGAAGAAAAATGATTTTAGCGCATAATTTAAAAAAACTTAAGGTTTTTCCTTTTTTTTTTTTTGAGATAGAGTCTCACTTGCTCTGTCACCCAGGCTGGAATGCAGTCATGCGATTTTGGCTCACTGCATACTCTGTCTTTGGGGTTCAGGTGATTCTCATCCCTCAGTCTCCTGAGTAGCTGGGACTACAGGCACACGCCACCACTTATTTTTGTATGTTTTAGGAGAAATGGGTTTTCACCATGTTGGCCAGGCTGGCCTAGAACTCCTGGTCTCGAACTCCTGGTCTCAAGTGACCCACCCACCTCAGCCTCGCAAAGTACTGGGATTACAGATGTGAGCCACTGTGTCTGGCCAAAAACTTAGGAATTTGAAAAAAACTTTGAAAATGATATGCATTCATTATTTCATTAATAATTTTTTTCTTTTTAAAGACAGCTCTGTCACCCAGGTTGGAGTGTAGTGGTACAGTCATAGCTTACTGCAGGCTCAAACTACTGGGCCCAGGGGATCCTCTCACCTTGGTGTAACAAATTTATTGGATGCCTGCTACCTACTTAGGGACAGTACACTATTGCAAGGAACAAAACAGACATTTATTGTGGAGGTTATGTTCTGGTGGGAGAAAACAAATCAATGATGATAATAAAAATGATATCACTCAGGTAATCACTGCTATGGAGAGAAATCAATCGGGGAAAAGTAATAGACAACAGGGAGTGCTGGGAGTGGGTGGGGTCTTGGTAGGGTTGCTCTTTTAGATGGAATGGCCAGGGAAGGCCTTTCTGGCCAGGGGGCATTTGAGCAGAGGGATGAACCATAGAATGTCTTAGGGGGAGACTCTGCCAGAGAGGGTAAGCAGAAAGTACAAAGGCTCTGAGAAGTCTTGTGTTATGAACTACAGTTGAGCCTTGAACAACTCAGGGGTCAGGAGCATTGTCCTCTGCACATACAGAACAATGTGTATAACTTTTGACTCCCCAGTAACTTAACTACTGAGAGCCTACAGTTGACCAGAACCCTTATTGATGACATAAACAGTTGATTAGCACATATTTTGTATGTTATGTGTATTATATACTGTATGATTGCAATAAAATAAGATAGAGGTAAGAAATGTTATTAAGAAAGTCATAAGGAAGATTAAGTATATTCACTATTCATTAAATGTAAGTCAGTCATAATGGTATTCATCCTTGTCTTCATATTGAGTAGGCTGAGGAAGAGGAGGAAGAAAAGGAAGAGGAGGGGTTGGTCTTGCTGTCTCAAGGGTGGCAGAGGTGAAAGAAAATCCCTGTATACTTGGAGCCACATAGTTCAAACTCATGTTTTTCAGGGGTCAGCTTTATACTAGGCAGTACTGTTTAGCCAAAACTTGGCTGGAGTCAGTATCATTTTAAGGTAAGAGATTTTACAGGGATTTTTTTTTTTCTTCCCCAAGTAAAATTGAAATGGTTTTCTTAAGTATCTGCTTTTTTTTAACTCTTCCTTTTTAACTTACTCTCCTATTCAAGACAGTAATATATTCTGGAAATGAAATTCTTTGTCTTTAAGTTAATGTGGAAGTAGGGCCCAGAATAAACTTCTATGAAGGACTTTGTCAGAATTTTGTTTCCCTCCCCTATGGTGTCACCAAAGAAAGTTACTAGACATGCTCCTTGTTTTTTTTTTTTTTTTTAGATGGAGTTTTGCTCTTGTTGCTCAGACTGGAGTTCAATGGGTGCGATCTTGGCTCACAGCAACCTCCATCTCCCAGGTTCAAGTGATTCTCCTGCCTCAGCCTCCCAAGTAGCTGGGATTACAGGCATGTGCCACCATGCCCAGGCAATTTTGTATTTTTAATAGAGATGGGGTTTTTCCATGTTCAGGCTGGTCTTGAACCCCTGACCTCAGGTGATCCACCCACCTGGGCCTCCCAAAGTGCTGGGATTATAAGCGTGAGCTGCAGTGCCTGTCCTGGACATGCTCCTTCTCTAGCCAGCTTCTGTCTTTTAGGAAGGTAGATTTCCCTCCTTTTTTTTTTTTTTTTTTTTTTTTTTTGGTGATTTTTCTCTAAGACTGCATTCTAAAAGGCAATATAATAAAAAGTAGAGTAAGAAAAGAGGAAAAGACAGCCAAAACTGTAAGTGCCAACTGTGCCAAAAAGCACAATTACTTGTGTGGGAATCAGGAAGAAAATTCGTTTTAGCAGGATGACCAAAGATGATAAGTTGTGTTAGGAGTATGATTTTGTGTAATTATGTCATTTTGATCAGAATCAAAATAGAGTCATGAAAGTTAAGAAAACTCTGACAAACAGAGCTGGGAAAGGCTATGAAAGAATAGTCATCACACTTGTATGCTTGAAAATGAAAAAGACCCCATAACAGCCATAACCTTACACAAGGGCCATCACAACTTTACACAAAAAGTACTCCCACAAGGACATCTGCTCAGCAACAGCCTGGCTAACCTCAGACTGGCATCACTCTTGTTATTGATCTTTGTGGCTAAGGATAATCATTTAAAAAACAAGTATGTAATCTTCCTCTTTTTTCTTTTAAAAACCTTTGTCTTCCTTTACCTCCCTGACTACACACTTAGTTTATTATGGCATGCATATTGCAATGTTCTATTCCCAAATAAACATCTTTTCTTCTAGAGAGCCTCTGTTATTTAGGTTGACAGTTGAGAGGGTCTTAAATGAGACTGTGAAGTGACTAGGGCAGTCAGTTGCTTACGACATCATAGAACTCAGTGGTCCTGTGACCTTAGAGTTCTCGTAATTTGACTGAGGAAGCCATAGTAGGGACTGGGAAGCCCAGGAGAGGCTAGTAGCTATCTTGGCCTTCTTCATACTGTCTGGGTCTAGGATGATCTAGTACAGGGCCAAACTGCTTCAACTGTTTCCAAGCTCAAATCTTGAGATCTGTCTCAGCCAGTCAGCTAGCAAACACTCAGCTCAAGGGTCATTCACTTGATGGTGCCTTTTCTAATTTGTCACTGGTAGAATTAATTGTCTGTATTTGGAGGTTAGAGTGAAGTCATCATTGCCCTTAGTATTTGGAAATGAATTAGAAAGAATGCCCCCAACACTCTGGTTTCTCTTCAGATCGCACAAATCTTTCGCCTTTTACTAAAGAATGCCCCCTGCCTGCTCAACAGGTAATGGATAGGATAAATCATCTCAAAAGAGAATGAGTGGCTCCCAGACTCAGTGTGAAATCTCATGACAAAAAAACCATAAAATTGTCTTTTTTCCTCCAAAAAACTGCCCTAACTGTGCAATGGTGAAATTCCCTTTCCAGCTGAGGGCATGTTGGCCACAGCTGGTAACTTTTCAGCTACGAAAACAGTCTCATTTGGATATTTGAGATTTGCATCGGGTATTTGGTCTACATGGCTGGTCTCAAGTGCTGTTCTTGCTCTGTCTGTGGATTTCAAGAAGAGAGCAGTGGCTCCCACCTGATCCCTCACAAGGGTCTCTTCCAGGAGTACTTTTAGGAATAATCTCTTGTGAGAAAGTTAAGCACGTGGGTTCAGTGGCCAACTGCCTAGGGTGAAGTATTCTGCCAGTTAGCCGTACGACTATGGGCAAGTTTTTACATTCTCTGTGATTCAATTTATTTACCTGTCAAGGGGGGACAATACAGTAGTACCCATCTTGTAGGGTTGTGAGAATTGGGCGAATAACGTTGTAAGTTCTAAGTACTTACACATTACATCAGGGAGCAGGTTGGGGCCACCATTCTCATGACATAGGGCAGTGGTTTTCAAAGTGTGGTCTGTGAGACCCTAATTGAGAATCCTAGTGAACTTGACAACTAATTTCCATAATTTGAAAACTCAGAGCACCTGTGTTACTAATGTTGGCAGGTATGATGGTTAATACTGAGTTCAACTTGATTGGATTGAAGGCTACAAACTAGTGATCCTGAGTGTATCTGTGAGGGTGTTGCCAAGAGATTAGCATTTGAGGAAGTGAGCTAGGAGAGACAGACCCACCCTTAATCTGAGTGGGCACAATCTAATCAGCTGCCAGCACGGTGAGAATATAAGCAGGCAGAAAAATGTGAAAAGAGAGACTGGCCTAGCCTCCCAGCCTGTATCGTTCTCCTGCACCGGATGCTTTCTGCCCTCAAACCTCAGACTCCAAGTTCTTCAGTTTTGGAACGTAGACTGGCTCTCCTTGCTCCTCAGCTTGCAGATGGCCTGTTGTGGGACCTTGTGATCATGTGAGTTAATACTTAATAAACTTCCCTTTATAGATATAGAAACTATTCCATTAGTCTGTCCCTCTGCAAGATAGCATTTTATTCTAATAAAAGCAGGTTAGAATGAAAGAGTGCTAGGTAAGGTTGAAAACTAGTTAAACTAATCTTGTGTTCTGTTGGATTGTGGTACTTTTGCATAATTTTTAGTATATTTGGTAAGAGAAGATTGAATGAAGTTTCCTTATCCAGGTAGAAATGACCTGTTGGGCCTTCTAAAATCTATTTTAATGAGACGTTTTTTGGAAATCCTAATTCAAGATAGTAAAAGTCATCCCCACCAAGAGCATGTTGTGGCAAAACTCTGCTATTAAATCTGCATTAGAGGCCAGGCGCGGTGGCTCATGCCTGTAATCCCAGCACTTTGAGAGGGCAAGGCAGGCAGATCACTTGAGATCAGCCTGGCCAACATGGTGAAACCCCATCTCTACTAAAAATATAAAATGTACCTGGGCGTGGTGGCACACACCTGTAGTCCAAACTGCTCAGGAGGCTGAGGCAGGAGAATTGCTTGAACCTGGGAGGCAGAGGTTGCGATGAGCTGAGATCTCACCACTGCACTCCAGCCTGGCGACCGAGCAAGGCTCTGTCTCCAAACAATAATAACATCAACAACAACAAACTGCATTGGAGTGATGTAAGAAACCAATGTTATTTATGGAGCTGAGATGCAGAGCTGAGTTGATACATGAATTATAAATTTAGTAATATAAAAGTTCACAAAACTAAACTCTCAGAACCCTAGAAACTACAGAAATTGACAGCAGCACATTTAGCAAAGTTTATAAACTGAGTTGCTCATGAAATCATCTTATCACTTACCAAGCTCTGTTATGTGTAGACGTACGGGGTACACTTCTAGGAGTACAAAAAACTTTAAGGCAGATATTATTCTTTTTTGATTATCCCAGGCTGAGGTATTCTCTCTTCCCTCTAAATGCCGACAACTATATACTACATAGTTCTTTGACATTTATGTGCTAAAGCTTTATGCTACTTTATCTCTTAAATTCTTGAATTGTTTTTCTCATCTTTACCATTGATCATTCATTTCCTTGTTAGAATACTAGAATTGTAGGCCGGGCGTGGTGGCTCAAGCCTGTAATCCCAGCACTTTGGGAGGCCGAGGCGGGTGGATCACGAGGTCAAGAGATCGAGACCATCCTGGTCAACATGGTGAAACCCCGTCTCTACTAAAAATACAAAAACATTAGCTGGGCATGGTGGCGCGTGCCTGTAATCCGAGCTACTGAGGAGGTTGAGGCAGGAGAATTGCCTGAACCCAGGAGGCGGAGGTTGCAGTGAGCCGAGATCGTGCCATTGCACTCCAGCCTGGGTAACAAGAGCGAAACTCTGTCTCAAAAAAAAAAAAAAAAAAAAAAAAAATACTAGAATTGTTCCACAGAGTGAAGCTAGGTGGCAATCTGTCTGAAGACCAGATAACTTTAAATTCACCTTACTTTTTGAAGGCAGCTCTCTGAAGACCCAATCAAAGCTAGAAGTAGTTTACCATGCTCTAATCCTTGGCAGTTAGCAGATTCTGACTTTTCTTTCTCTAGTTCCATTGTATTGCCCAAGATCTAGCTCAGTCTCTCAGCTGCCAATTGTAGATCAGCATATGCTCTGAAGCAGAAGCAGCCCCAGCATGAACAAGAAAGAAAAAGTAATATAGTACAGGTGGCACATAGCTAGGATACTATTAAATACAAAAATATCAGTAATTACATTAAATATGAAAGGACTAAATATTCCAGTTGAAGCTTAAAGATCATCAGATTGGATTACAAGCCAAACCCAAACCATGTGATTGTTAAAGACACACATCTAAGGCCAAAAATATATAGAAGTTGAAATTTAAGGGATGGAAAAAATAATGTGATGCAAGTGCTAGTCAAAAGAAAGCCACCATAGTAATTTTAAAAAATAGAAAAAATAACTTTAGGGCAAAAGTTTTTGCACAAATAGAGGGTCACTTCATAGTGATCTTTAGCTAAAGATCTAGAATCATTATATCTCCCTAGTGAATTGAATATTTCCCCTAAAAAAATCTTAAAATATGGAAAGCAAAATTAACAGAATTACAGGGAGAAATCCAAATCATAGTGGGATATTTTTCATTTTCCTTTCTTAGTAACAGATAAAGGGAAAAATCAGTAGGATATAGAATATTAGAATAACATGATTAATAGATTTGACAGTAATAGACACTGCTCTCAAATCAAGACCTTGTTAGTCATCTCCTAATGCCAATGGAAGAATACAAATTTAGGATGTGATCTTTTTTCTTATCCATTCTTCCACTTGGAGCATACGTGCAAGCAAAGGCAGGAAAAAACCTTTAATACAGACCTGTTTTGACATCACAGAGGACACTAGTATGTTTTCAAGCTCATCTCCTGAATAAACACATTGTAAAATTAATTTCCATTCATCCCTAATCTTATCAGTTTGGTATTAGTACTAGATTATATTCTTTCCATTGCTTAATTTTGCAAATTGATTTTGAAAACAACTATATTATTGTCTATACTTATCACCCTTCTTGTTAGGACACAGAAATAAAAATAGTAATTTTTTAAAATAGCATCTTAGTTGTGTCAATCATCTTTTTTTGTTGTTGTTGTTGGTACTCTGTCACCCAGGCTGGTGTGCATTGGCACAATCTCTGTCCACTGCAACCTCTGCCTCCCAGGTTGAAGCGATTCTTCTGCCTCATCCTCCGAATAGCTAGGACTACAGGTGCATGCCACCATGCCCAGCTAATTTTTGTATTTTTAGTAGAGATGAGGTTTCACCATATTGACCAGGCTGGTCTCAAACTCCTGACCTCATGATCCACCTGCCTGGGCCTCCCAAAATGCTGGGATTACAGGCGTGAGCCACTGCGCCCAGCCAATTGTGTCAATCTTATGGGCAGTGTTGAGGGAACTGTTCAGGAGCTTCAAACTCACATTTTAAAACCTTTATGAGAACTTCTAATTTCAGATCAATTAGTGCTACATAAATATGCAAGATTACCATGAAAAAATAACTTTGGATTCACATGTAATCACCAGTCCCTTGCAAGTACTAAGTATTCTACAAATGAATGGTATATATTAAATGGGTGTCTCTACTATAAGAGACACTACCTTTGGGAAAACAGTACTGCCCATCTTAGGAGCCAGAGGGCTGGTATGTGACAACACTGGCAATGAGAAGGAGGATGGAGGGACATTTGATAGTATCTGTTTTTTTGAGACAGGGTCTTGCTTTGTCACTTAGGCTGGAGTGCAGTGGTGTGATCAGGGCTCACTACAGCCTTGACCTCCGGGACTCAAGGGATTCTCCTGCCTCAGCCTCCTGAGCATCTGGGACTACAGGCATATGCCACCATGCCTGGCTTTTTAATTTTTTTGTACCGAAGAGGGTCTTGCTCTGTTGCCCAGCCTGGTCTTAAACTCCTGGGCTCAAGCAATCCTCCTACCTCCCAAAGTGCTGGCATTACAGGCATGAGCCACTGTGCCCAAACAATAATTTCTTTTACGAAGGATTTGAAAAATCCCTCTTTAACCTTTCCCATACATGTTTGGTTAGTTGTTGACATAAGACCAATTTTCTTTTTTTGAGATGAAGTCTCATTCTGTTGCCCAGCCTGGAATGTAGTGGTGTGATCTCGGCTCACTGCAATTTCTGCCTCCCAGATTCAAGTGATTCTTTTGCCTCAGCTTCCCGAGTAGCTAGGATTATAGGTGTACACTGCCATGCCCAGTTAATTTTTGTATTTTTAGTAGAGTTGGGTTTTCACCATGTTGGTCAGGCTGGTCTCAAACTTCTGACCTTGTGATCCATCCGTCTCAGCCTCTCAAAGTGCTGGGATTACAGGTGTGAGCCACCGTGCCTGGCCTAAGACCAATTTTCTATATTTTGTTAAATAATTGCTTGTAATAAGCATTTTAAAAATATGAAAATGATTTTCTTCTTTAAAGAGTGAAACCAAGACTCAACCTGAAATACAGGTTTTACTGTGCCATAATCTTTATTACAATAGACATACCTCTCACTATCAATACCGTAATAAGTGAGGCAAAGACATTTTGCAAGAATTCCATTTATTGTGGATGCATTTTCACAATATATTTTTATCGCAGCGATCAATTATCAGTGAAAAATATCAAGTGTTTATAAAATTTTTAGGAATGGCAGATTCACAGAACATGCTAGTCGGCTTGCAGTTTTACCTCTTAAAGATAACAGAGAATTATAGTCAAACCAGTAAACAAGGAATTTACTTTTCAAAAGATTAAATCCAAACTGAACAAAATTCTACCCTAAAACTTACTCCATCCAAATATTGGAACAAAAGTCAAGAGTGATACATTCTCTTCTGAACTTAAGATTTTCTAGAAAAATATATAATAGTGATCAGGAGAAGCTCTTGTTCAAAAATACAACAAAGCGATGTTACTTTACCATAGGCCTTAATTGAAACTTTGATCCATTTCACTCCAATGATGGGAGTAAGTGCTACCTGGGGCACTTCTGTTTGTATATTCTAATTTAGCTTCTCGTAGACTTGTGCCTACTCTGTCATGAGTGTTTGACTTGTGCATTCTTTGTGGATTTCCTTCTTTTGGCCCAGGTTTGCTAAAGCTAGGAGATTCAACTGTTCTTTACAGACTTATGAGGAAAATAGACTTGGGAATGCAGGGGTCACTTCTCACGCCAGCCCTGCCCTAGTTAGCACTTCTGGAGGAATACTGTAGATAAGAAAATAGTTATTGGAGAGGCTCCCTCAGTGTGTTAGGAATTGAGACACACAATTTTGGTTAAGTACACTGAGGTATGAGTTTATATAACTTCACTAGATGTATCCAACTATACCAGAACATTTTGCCAGGACACTGGAGGACTCGTTCATTATCTACTGTGAAGAATAAAGACTTAGAGGCTGTAATAAGATTTGGATTGTGTGTATAAAAATCATGAGTTAAAAGAGACTTGGAGAAAAAAGTAAAACTAGTAGAAGTTACATATAACTTTGAAATTTCACCACTTTGTCAACTTATGACAAGTGCCAATGACAAATAAAGGTAGAAAAGCTTAATTTAAAAAAAGTTTCAGAGTATATAAAGATGAAAGTACTGTCATGACTTCAAAACACTGGGTTTTGCTCACTTCACTTCTCTGTTTCCAGACATTTAGCCAAAGTTATTTGTCTTTGTTTAGACTTATACATGGAATTGCAATCTGTACAATATTGTCACTAAATTTCTTGTCTTTTCATTTTAGAGACAAGATCTTATGACATATTGTGAGCTTCCTTGTTTTGAATAAGCAGGCTTTTAGCTTGATTGAGATGATAGCATTAATAAAATTCACACTGGACTTCAAGATTGCATTTAATTATAAACTAAATACTATGTCTTTTAGAAAATTTCAACTCCTTGTGACACTTCTAATCTCTTTTTTCCCCAATACTTTCTTCTTATAGGTCATCAGGCATTGAAAACATATTGATGCCTATCTGCCATATTTCTACTGGCAAATATGAAATATTAATATATTGTGATTTTTAAGTTTTCAAAAGCTGTGATATTGGCTAGTTACAATGACATGCTACTAAATATAATAGTCTAGCACATAAAAAAGCATTCTACCATTAGTGTGTTTGTATATGTGTATGCACAGACATACATAATTGAGTTATCTAAAATGTGGTTCAGGCTACTATCACTACTAAAGAAATCCACAAAACAACCGACCTAAAAAATCAGTACCACTGTCAGCTAACATAATAATGTAATTTAGATATGAATCAGCATGAAAAAAGTAATACCTTAACAATACATTTCCTTTTTTTTTTTTTTTAAGACAACCATTATTGCAGTATATCAAATCTGAAATGGGTTACTTTCAAAAAGTGTTACAATTGCCTACTAAGATAATTTCTTCCATGCTTTATTATAAAGTGCAGAAACAACATGACTTCTGTATTTATAAAAACAAAAACTACGGTTCATTTTTCTAGATACTGCACACATTCCGCAGGCAATTTTAAACTTGGATCTTGTTGACTTCAGATGTGGTTGGTGTATCACTGTTCAGACACAGAGTTATGATGATCAGTAGAAAAGTCTCTATTTCACAGCATGGGTTTCTTTAGAAACAGGCTCCTGTGCAAAGGCAGTACTTTTACCATGAACATCTCTAGACTGTGATTATTAAATATAGTGATAATATACATGGGTTTATTGGGATATTGAAAAATAAAATGAACCCAATTTAGTAAATCAACATAAATACAAAACAGAGCAAATTAGCTCTCTACAACTGAGCTTGTCCCGCGTCTTGAACTTGGGTTCTTTCTTGAACTGTTTCAAACCTGCCAAGAGAAAAGAACTTGAAATTGACAGCCTACAGTGCTTCAGGCAGATGGTTTTTGTAGTCAGAAGAAAAAGTTATAATAATATGGCAGGAATAAATATCTATGAAAGAGGATTATTGTTGGCATTCTATTCAAATATGATCTTTTATTTTTTTTTATTGTTTTATTTTTCTGAGATGAAATCTTGCTGTGTCACTTAGGCTGGAGTGCAGTTGTGTGATCTCAGCTCACTGCAACCTCTGCCTCCTGGGTTCAAGTGATTCTCCCACTTCAGCAACCTGAGTGGCTGGGGCTCACAGGCATGCACCACCACGCCTGGCTAAGTTTTGAATTTTTGGTAGAAACGGGGTTTCCTTATAAGTTGGCCAGGCTGGTCTCAAACTCCTAACCTTAAGCGATCTGCCTGCCTTGGCCTCCCAAAGTGCTGGGATTAGGTGTGAGCCACTGCACCCAGCTGGATCTCCTTTTATTTTATCCTTTCTTCTGCTGATTTTTTTTCACTTCCCTCTTCCTATCTTTCTCCTTTATGTTCTCTTTTCCTATCTTAACCTTTGGCCTCGTTCATAGCATTCAGAGTCAAGAAAGTTGCTTTTTTTTTTTCCATTTTTTAAACTCCATTTTAAGAGCCAAAAATCTACAGTGTGTACTCCAGGACAGGTACACGTGACTGAATAGCTCAGTTAGGGCCACATCAATGTATGATGGTGAAGGAGGATATGTTTATCTTCAGTTTTCTCTCATTTTTAATCTAGCAATCTATTTTCTCCCTCCTATTCTTACACCCCTACCCCTGAAACTTATCTGACCTATAGTCCCGTTCTTATATCATTCTCTCCCCCTCAGCTAGTTGCTAAAATTATTTGCTAAGCTATTAGTAGTAAAGTATTGTGAATTCAGATTTTCAAGTGTGTTCATTGTCTCCTTTCCTTTCCTTTCCTCCCTCCCTCCCTCTCTTCCCCCCTTCCTCTCCCCCTTCTCTCTCCCTCTCTCTCTCTCTCTCTCTCTCTCTCTCTCGTCTGGCTCTGTCACCCAGGCTGGAGTGCAGTGGCATGATCTCAGCTCACCGCAACCTCCATCTCCCAGGTTTAAGTGATTCTCTTGCCTCAGCCTCCCTAGTAGCTGGGACTACAGGTGTATAGTCCCAGCTAATTTTTGTATTTTTAGTAGAGACAGGGTTTCACCATATTAACCAGGCTGGTCTCAAACTCCTGACCTTGTGATTCACCCGCCTCAGCTTCCCGAAGTGCTGGGATTATAGGCGTGAGCCACCACACCCGGCCATTGTATTCATTTCTAAGGAATGACTGAGTAACAAAAAGTGTTTGACATTTTGGAGCAAAAGAGCTACCTAATCTGCTACCCCATAAACTCAGTTCTGTGTCTGGTGGTTATATTATTACTACTGTAGAAATAGTGGCATGTGAAAACTCACACTGTCACCCTCCTACCTTGTACTGCCCTGGTGCTACACAACTCCAGGGAGTACCATTCATGTATGTATGTGAGTGGTGTTCACTGAGTCTGACCATTCCACAGCATCTGTGCCCCACTTTCCAGAGCTCTGGCTAGAAGGAATGTTATCCAGAGACACTTCATTGGTGATGATGGTGTATGGCCAGCAGACATCCCTTTTTCAGACAGGAACTATATAAACACTGGGACTGCCATTCTGAGAGATCGGATACCTCTCAGAGGTCTGAGAGGACACCTTGTACTGTCAACGTTCCTCCCACTGTGATGTATGGAGAATGCCTTCCTGGGAACCATTTCATGGGTCTGGGCAATTTACATCAAATGGCTGACAAACCTGCAATGCGCTAATAGCATAGGCTACACTGGTCATAAAGGCATAGGTCAACAAGCTCATTCTCTGTTTAAAAAATTACAAAAAGGCCAGGCACAGTGGCTCACGCCTATAATCCCAGCACTTTGGGCGGCCGAGGCAGGTGGATCACGAGGTCAAGAGATCGAGACCATCCTGGCCAACACGGTGAATCCCTGTCTCTACTAAAAATACAAAAAAATTAGCTGGGCATGGTGGCGCGCGCCTGTAGTCCCAGCTACTTGGGAGGCTGAGGCAGGAGAATTGCTTGAACCTGGGAGGCAGAGGTTGCAGTGAGCCGAGGTCGTGCCACTGCACTCCAGCCTGGTGCCTGGTGATGGCGTGAGACTCTTGTCTCAAAAAAATAAAATAACAAAGAAAGTTCTTTCCTCCCCTGCCACCAGGAGAAAAGTATACAAGGAATTGAACGACTATACGTTTTCTCCTGACTATGTATCCTACAAGAAAGATATGACCATGTTCCCACCACTGTGGTGTATTGAGAATGTCTTACTGAGAACCTTCTGGGTTGCTTACGTTATGTGTATGACTGACAAACTAGCAATGCACTTTTCCTTTCGCCGTGTTCTGTACTGGTCTTTTAGACGCTGATGGCAAAGTATAGACTTTAGACGTGTGCAGGCAAAGTATAATGGTTAAGAATGCAGGCTCGCATCAGACTGCTGGAGTATCAACGCAGGTTATGCTACTTATTCGCTGTGTGACTTTGGGAAAGTTTCTTCATCTCTCAGCGCCTCGTTTTTCTCACAAAATAAGAATGATATGCTACTTACCTCACATGGTGACTGGAGGATCAAATGAGGTAATGGAGGGTAAGAAGGTAGAAGAGTGTCTGGCATATGGTGGGGTGCTCACTTAGTGCTAGTAGATTGTAATGTCATCATTACCAGCGGGCAGTTTTCATATGTTTAGCAATGACTTAGAAAGTGGAACTTATTTAAAAGTCACCTTAAGTAGAGAGGCTGGGCTAGTGGATTTTAATGGAATAAATGCATAATATGTAGCTAATGGTGAAGGTGGGGTACTATGTTTAAGCAGCTGCACCAGAACTAAGAGCATGTAGAAAACAGGAAAGGGAAGGCAATTCTCTCCCTGTAGTGAATTGTAGTGAGTCTCTAGTTGCCTTTGATGTGTTCTTTAGTCCTGTTTGCTTAAGAAGTGCTTCTGTTTAAATTAACCCGTAAGCAGCCTGTTGTAACCTTGCTTATGGTTGGTCTTCAGTTTCTCCCTTTTTAATTTTCTTTTATTGAAGGAGAAGACTAGGCCCATTACATGAAATGGGGAAAGGCAATAGTTGGGAGATGAATGAGCTCACTGTACCCAAAAAGGTCACATTTGTAGTCTGAGCATCATTTAGATGTTCTTCAGAGCCTCCTTTCTGAAGAATGACCAATCCTTTAAGACCAAAAGTGAAAGAGGAACACAATCGTTCTTAGTTATTTGTTTTCATAGGGTGGTAAATGGTTGCCTTACTTTTGAATATTATTTTAATTATGAATATTTTTTGCCTTACTTTGAGTATTATTTTAATTTTTTGCCATACCAACCCTGAGTCTTAGGCTGCTGGCAGTGGCAATAGAATCTAAAATGACTCCAGAAAGCAGCTTTGAAAACACTCAGGGAGACAGATGTGTTCCCCAAGGATCTTCAAATGACTGTGGCACCAAGCTAGGACCTTGTAAGGAAACGCAGACCATGGTATCCCATACAGCCTTCTGCTGCCAACGTTCCTACTGCTGTGGTGTATTGAGAATGTCTTACTGAGAACCATTCACGTGTTTGGGCAGTTTATGTTGTAGGACTGACGAACTTGCAATGCATTTTCCTTTCACTGTGTTATGTCCTGGTCTTTTAGATGCTGATGGGTATGCAGGCAAAGATCTGTAGGTCAGTGATATTTCTCATCTGACTCCAGGACATTATATGGCAGGGTACATCAGGAAAACAAACCTCTGAAATACTAGTCCTCCCAATAGATTACCTTAGTGGGGGAAGTGACCTTGTCCACAGATTGCTTTTCCCAGAGGTTCCGCTTGCCGGATACGTCTCCTGGTCTCAAGTCCTAATAAAGAGAAAGCAGAGAAACACTGACAGGTGGCCACTTATATTTTCTAGCCAGCTCTAAATAAATGGCCACATCTATTGTTTATTTGAATCAATTTGTTGTTTAATACACTTTACTCCAGTGACCTGAAATGCATAGAATTGAAAGGACCATCAGCTGTTGTTTGATATTTTTTTTTTTGAGATGGAGTCTTACTCTGTCGCCCAGGTTGGATTGGTGCAATCTTGGCTCACTGCAACCTCCGTCTCCTGGGTTCAAGCGATTCTCCTGCCTCAGCCTCCTGAGTAGCAGGAATTACAGGTGTTTGTGACCACACCCGGCTTTTTTTTTTTTTTTTTGTATTTTTAGTAGAGACGGGATTAGCTGTTGTTTGATTTTATATAAACCATGACGTGTCTTATGATATGGCCTTGCCCCTTACCAAGGACTTACTGTTTATTGATCAGTAAAAGTGAAACAGGAGCATGTTTAAAATAATGTAGCCACTTTTTAACTTTCTGCACTCTTGAAAGTCAGTAAAGCATAGGTTATTTAAAAATAATTAATTTGAGGTTTGATAAGCACTTCCTACCTGACAGGTGAACCCTTTCAGTACTCACCTCTTTTCCCCTGGCCCTTAATACTTTAGTGAACACCAGCCAATAGCCAACTGCCCACATGGCACTTCTCTGCCTAGGGACTTTCTCTGATTATAGATGCCAGTTTTGCCTGCCCAGGAGGCAGGTTGGAAAGTTCAGAGAGTTTTAATTAATTAATTAATTTATTTATTTTTTTGAGATGGAGTTTTGCTCTTGTTGCCCAGGCTGGAGTGCAATGGCACAATCTCGGCTCACTGCAACCTCTGCCTTCTGGGTTTAGGCGATTCTCCTACCTCAGCCTCCCAAGCAGCTGGGATTACAGGCACCCACCACCACACCTGGCTGATTTTTGTATTTTTAGTAGAGACAGGTTTTCGCCATGTTGGCCAGGCTGGTCTTGAACTCCTGACCTTGTGATCCACCTGCCTCGGCCTCCTAAAGTGTTGAGATTATAGGTGTGAGCCACTCTGCCCGGTCCAGAGAGTTATTATAACATCCCCAGGGGCAGTCCTCAATAGCTGACTGGCAAATGTTGGTGCAAAATTTTTCTCAGGCTCACGCTTGCCACAGCTCGGGTAACTCTGAAGTATGTGTTCTTTGGTGGCTTCCAGGATTTCCTCCGTGGGATTAAGGTTTAACAGCCCATGTGGGGACTTGCTTAATAACACTTTCTTTGCGGGCTGCCTTCTTCTCCCAAACCCAGTCCCTATAGTGTTTTCTTCACCTCCATGTAAACGACTTGCTCTGGAATCACTGTCTTGGGACTGGCTGCTGGGCAGCCCAAAAAAAGTCACTTTTCTAGCAGCACTTTCCTCACCCTAAAAATCATTTTGTGTCTCCTGAGGGGCAAGGGGGTAATTCAGAAGTGGATCAATAGAACCTGGCAAATAAAAACATGCATCACAAATTGAACCCATACGAGAAGTTGACAGTTGATGACATGTGTAAGAACATGTGGAAATCTTGGGACGGAAACGCTAAAATACCATCGATAACAGTTATATAGCTTAGAGTCTTTATTTACTACCTCATAATTAATTTCATTTGGATAAGGATCCAAATTTCTGTTTCCGTTTACTTTTCTTCCAGCATTTGCTTATATTAGTACTTGGCAAAAGATAGTTTGTAGAAAATAAATGTGCTTTACTGAAATAGTAATGCTTATCTTGGCAAACCCTTTTCTCAGGAGGAAGGCAAAGCTAACAGCAATTGCATTTACCCGTGGATACTGATCTAAATGGACATATTTCTGATAGATAGTATTGAGATTGTAACACTGAAAATGCACAGTTAAATGATACCATGTGAAGCATTTCAGATTCATCTAAACCTTACTGAGTTTCTGGATTTCCTCTGTGGCATGAATTCCTGATATTCTATTAGAGAGTTACACCTGTTTAACTTGGAGCCATTAAGCAACAAATCAGATTATTTTTGTAGAATTCCACGACATTTGCCAGCATAGGTAGATGCTGCCAAACTGTCTGGAAGACTGTTGTAAAATTTTGGAAACTATAATTAGGAACACGCTGATGGAAGCTCTGGAAGGCAGCTATTAACGCTTTATTTATTTGAATCATATGAGACAAATATTTTTCCCTCACATGCATGTTTGTCTACCTAAGCAAATGGACTGCACTTCCCATAAATCCTGCCGATGAATCTTTCAAGATCAGAGTTAAAGAGTTTAGAGTCCCTTTAAGAAATATTAACATCCGAGTTATAAGTTGGCATTTTAAATCAAAGGGGAAATATAAATGGAATTACCTGACCAGACTACATTTTAGAGAAAGACCCACTCCGGAAGAAGAGGGAGAAATGAAGGCAGGAGAAGCAGGTTTCCAATCAACCAGAGACCAAAGAGTGAGGAACAGAAGTTCAGCTGAGAAAGACATTGTTGGTTGTTTTTTTTTTAAACAAAAAGAAAGACAAATTAGCTTTTTAATGTTGTGTAACTTGTAGTTTAGACACAAAGAATAGACAAACCAGCTAAAACAGATATACTCAGAATTGAATTGCAGTTACAAAGTTACACTGAAATCCTATAAATTCTCCCCACAAATAGCAAGGGACATCCGAGTAGCAATCTGGTGTATTTACAACATTGATTTCATAGAACTTTCTTCCATCTGGTTCTCATTCAGGAAGCCATACTAGTCTACAAAATCTAATGGGAAGAAAGATCTCACTAAAATCTATACTAATTGCCATGTTCTTCTTTCCTTTTCTTCTCTATCCTCTAGAGGTGATCTAGCAAGTCACACACTAGTAGAAAAAGCAGGCAATGATTCTGTAATTTCTCTGCAATATCTTTTTTTTTTTTAATTTTTTTTTTTTTAGGAAGCTGTCAATAACCCCAGAACATGCTGTACGTTCTTGCTTGCTTGCTTGCTTGTTTGCTGTGGAAACCTGGAGATTGTTATACCTATCATAATAAATGAATTTTATCTTTTAAACCTCATTAGGATGTCATACAGATGATGGTAAACTCTTAAGTTGACAAGTTAAAGTGCTGATAAAAGAATGGGGGCAAGTTCTGGACCAAATTTATGAGTATAATCTGCTACAGAAATGAAAGATTGCAAATATCATAAATTTGCAAAAATTAGCATCTCCTCGCAATATTCCATACTTATCAAAGAGGGAAACAGATCTTTCTCTCCTTGTTATTTTGAGAGTTCCTCAGCGGGTCCATTGACCGTCTTGCTTTTTATATGTATGTTTTGGGGGAGAGGGTCCTTAGATTTTATTAGGTTTTCAAAGGGGTTCATAATTCAAAAAAGGTTGATAATCACTGGTCTGGAACCACAAAACTTATATACACTGCAATGGCTTTGTTTTGTTTTGTTTTTGAAAATAATTTCTACTCCTGATACCAGAGATTCTGGGAAAACTTGAGGCATTAAGGAGCACATAACTTTTGGGTATGGCCTCTTGTCTCAACAGTGTCCTTTTACAAACCCCTTTTCTTGTATCTATTGAGAGGGCAGGAATAGTTTTTTCAATGCATAAAGATTTTCTGATTGTCAATTGGGTTGACATTAGTTTATACTTCCTGTGAGTCTTTATGCAAAGAATCTCGGGGTATATATTAATTAAATGGTTCAAGGAGTTGTGCCCAAGAAGGATTTGTGAACCTTTTCATTTCTTCTTTTTTCTCTACCTTTTTTTTTTTTTTTTTTTGAGACGGAGTTTCGCTCTTGTTACCCAGGCTGGAGTGCAATGGCGCGATCTCGGCTCACCGCAACCTCCGCCTCCCAGGTTCAGGCAATTCTCCTGCCTCAGCCTCCTGAGTAGCTGGGATTACAGGCACACACCACCATGCCCAGCTAATTTTTTGTATTTTTAGTAGAGACGGGGTTTCACCATGTTGACCAGGATGGTCTTGATCTCTTGACCTCGTGATCCACCCGCCTCGGCCTCCCAAAGTGCTGGGATTACAGGTCTTTTTTCTTTTTAAATTGGAAAGTGATAAAATTTAGTGACTTTGGAGATTATATATGGCGCCAACGAATGCAATTAAATGGCATGTAGCCAATGGATACAATTAAACGCACAGAGGTCTAGGATTGGAAAGTTTTTCTTCTTCCTCTAGAATGTAGGATTATGACAGTGGACTCTCACCTTTTTTTTTTTTTATAACAAAGCTATAAAAGCAAACTTAACAGGGAAAGCTCAGCTATATACAGTGAGGAGCTTGATACATTTTCTTATAATGACAAATGCAAGGTAACTGTCATATACATTCAATGAAAGGTGAAAAGGAATGTACTTTTTAGCAAGATAGCTGCACTTCGTAAATTAAGAGAATTTTAGATTCTCAAAAACTTATCATTCATAACCAGTTTTTCTAGTTTCCAGTTTTATGACTTTCCTCAGGAGGTGTTGACAACACAATTAGACCAGTTATTTCAACAACTACCTAAGAACTGCATTTTTGTGCCAAGTTATAAAAATTAGGTAAATTGGAACATACAGGTTCACAATAGACAACATACATATTCTTTTGGGAATTTAGGGCTGGGTGCTCTTGATAAAGAAGTAGCCAAAATAATTTGACCTTTCGTTTTCAAATTCCTATCCAGAATTTATAGAATAGAAGCTAAACAAATAGACCAGTAAAGGGTCTAAATTTGAACTGCCTCAATATTCTGGCTGACTCCTCCTCTCAGGGTGTAGAGGTGATTATTTGGTTTCATTTTACCCTCTGAGTAACTGCAATGCAGCTTCTTAGAACTGTTGTAAATTTGAACACTTCTTTGTTATTCATGGGGAAAGCAAAGAACAGGGGCACTGTGATTCCTAGGTAAACAGACCAACTGATTTTCTTCCTCTGCTAGAAGCTGAGAGATCAAAGAAACTCAGAAAAACCTAATGGTACTTACAGAAGGTTTGGGAGCAGGTGACTTGTTTCCATCTGGGGTTTTGGTTAGCCATTCATTGATGCGGCTGGAAACGCCTACCTTCAAGCCAGCAGTTTCCTACAAAGAGGAATCATCCAAAATATTAAAGAACAAAGTTAACTACCTGGGAAGGAATTTTCAAGGCAAATTCAAAATATCATCTTAACACCTGATACTTACAGAATATGTTGTCCGGTTTTCTTTCCCTTATAACTCACCCTACTCTAACCCCAAGGGAGGACATTTCAGCTCAGGCACTTTAGAGAACAATGGCCAGGGCTTCCACGTAGGGCGACCTCACAAACACGTTCTCTCTGAGCCTGCTTTTGTGGTCATTGCAAAACAAAGTACACATTGCACCTTCTACACTGCTTTTTTTATTTACTAGTGTGATTCCTAAATTGAAATTGACATGCCAAAAAAATGTGCCCCTCTATACTCAAAAGACAAAAATCAGATGCTCACCTTATTTGGGGTGCCTGCTGCTGCAGCGGGGGATGAAAACACATTCCCTTTCTCCCACATGCTCTTGATGTTGCGTACTCCTTCAGCAGGAACAGGAAGGTCCGAGGCTGCCGGCTTTGTAGGTTTTGCACTTTTCGTTCCCTGAAATGTGTGAGTTATTTTTAGGACTGGTGCAAGAAGTTTGTTCTCACATAACTGTAGTGAGCTTGTCTTCCCCAACACTGTCATCTTAAAAATTCGTTGTGTAAACACCTTCACCAAAAATGACAGTGATAATTTCTGTTGTAAAACTGTGTCCTGATGACATATGTCCCTCAAAATGAACCCTCACAGCTAGATCAGAGGATCTTCCAAGAATGGAATATGGTTTCTGTGGGGACATCATTTATTGTGAAATTGATATTTTACTTTGTTTCTTCAACAGATTTTTTTTTTTTTGAGACAGGGTCTTGCTCCGTCACCTGGGCTGGAGTGCAGTGACACAATTTAAGGCTCACTGTAGTCATGACCTCCAGGCCTCAAGTGATCTTCCCACTTCAGCTTCCTGAGTAGCTGGAACCATAGGCTTCTCTCTATTTTGTAGAGAAGAAAATGAAAAAAATAGCCAGGCATAGTCCCCCTGTTGCTCAGGCTGGTTTTGAACTCCTGGGCTCAAGGTACCCTCCTGCCTTGGCCTCCCAAAGTGCTGTGACTACAGGCATGAGTCACCACACCTGGCCTCAACAATACTTCTTAAATGTCTACTGTATGCAGGGCACTTTGCTAGGCTCTGGGAGGCTGAGGCAGGAGAATCGTTTGATTCCTCCTGGGAGGCAGAGGTTGCAAAGAGCCAAGATCACGCCATTGCTCTCCGGCTTGGGCAAGAGTGAAACTCTGTCTCCAAAAAAAAAAAACACCACAGTTTTGTGAGCTGCAGGTGGCTTATATTTTAATAGAAAGGGAAGACAGTAACTAGTTATACAAGTATTTATTTCAGACTTTGCTAAATGCTATGAAAAATAATGAAGTGCCATAAAGCATGGCACACAACTGGGGGATAATACTTAGTTGGGGATACAAAGAAGGCTACTCTGAAGAAGTGACATTTAAACCCAGATCTGACAGAAGACTTGAAAGCGGAGAAGTAAACAGGAGGAGCAAACTCCATTCCGCGCAGAGGTAACAGCATGTACAAAAGCTCTGAGGCAGGAAAGTGCTAAAAGATGGAAAGACTGAGATACCCCTGCATGAGAAATATATTGGAAAGGAGGAAAAAATGGATATAAGTAAGAAAGAAGTGTATTCAAGACACTCTCCCGGCATTAATTAAGGCCATACCCCAAATGGCTCAAGTTTCTCTTCCAGTCCTGCTTTATGGCCTGCGCCTATGGTCAAGAAGGCACAGCCTTCTTGGATGAGTGACACCATTAGTGGCCATGGCATAAAGAACAGTCTCACTGGACTATGCAAAGTTTAAAGCCACAGTCTTGGTTTCATTACACCTATTAGTGCTATGACCAACTCAACCACAGAAAATAATGATCTGCAATCTGTTGTCTATTTTAGTGGACATTTAGTCTTGTAAATCACATCTTTAGTGTTAAGACTTGATTGTTCCTTTGATAAATCATCAGATGCCTCTCCTTATTTCCTCTTAGCATCTGTAAACTATTATATATGTATCTCCACTCTAGAGTGTAAAGGAGAAGAAAAAATCAAATCAAACTGATCCAATTACTTCATAGAAGATGGTCTAATGTACAAGAGGCTAAAACCATTGACTAAAGTCTATACAAAGAAGAAAAAAGCAGGACCACATCTTGATGATCCCTTTTGGTGCTTTGGTACTGGGAAATACCCATTTCCAAATAGAATAAAACCCCCAGATCAGTTGGGTGGGGGAAAAAAAAGGTGAAGTAGATAGACACATAAAACTGTGGTCCTTCAAATATAAAAATCTCAGTTTGAGATTGATGATGATTAAACTTGGGTTGGCTATCATCTTTATATTACATTATAGTACTACTTTTATTTGATAATAAGAGGTTTTTATAAACAACAGAGGATTAAGATTGTAAGAGACCTCTTCAAACCACATATAGGAACATATTTCCTAAGGAATTAGGGATATTGAAGACATAAATGTGAATGTATAAAAATTTTAGTTAAATACCAATCAACCCATTCATTAAAAAGTAACCTTTTCATTAAACAATATTCAGGCTGAAAGTAGAAAATAATTTATTTAAACTCATCTAAAATTTATCTTTATTATTGTATTTCTTAGAACTTAGAATTTCAAAGTGTAATAAAGCATCATTAATATTCTAACACTAGTAGGGGCTGGGTGCAGTGGCTCATGCCTGTTATCCCAGCACTTTGGGAGGCCGAGGCAGGTGGATCACTTGAGGTCAGGAGTTTGAGGCCAGCCTGGTCAATGGGGTGAAACTCTGTTTCTGCTAAATATACAAAAATTAGCTGAGTGTGGTGGTGGGCCTCTGTAATACCACCTACTCAGGAGGCTGAGGCAGGAGAATCACGTAAACCTGGGAGGCGGAGTTTTCAGTGAGCCAACATTGCACATTGCACTCCAGCCTGAGTGACACAGCGAGGGTACATCTCAAAAAAAAAAAAAAAAATGCTAGCACTACTGGGGCTATTGGACTTGATTACTGTCCTAAGTGTTTTTGTGGTCTTCTATGCAGTCAGAATCTATTTCTGTTCAGTGGGACCATAACGCTGAGGACAATTCTCACCTCAATTGCACTGGTATACTGCTCCAGTCTGCTGTCAATCTTGGAGACTACTGCTGCTTGATGAGTTGATTTGACACCACTGCTAAAAAAATAAACACAGACATATAAAAATATGAGAGAGAATCTTCCCATACATATGCTAGCTGATTAGCTCAATGGAACCATCAACCGTATTTACCTTTTCTGCACAGACTTATTCAAAAATTCTGCTCGCTCTTCTATCTAGGAATTGCAAAAGAAAATAAACCCAATTAATATTTCCAGCTTATAAACAGTGTTTCTCAGCCCAGGCCGATATCATCCTTGAACCTGGTAAATAAACATACGGGTTACTGTGCATAGCTCTGCTAGAAAGCAAAACTACATATAAGGTATTTGATAGTGAGATTTGGGGAATGAAGGTAAGACTGATACAGGGTTGAGACAATGTGTAAAAAAAAAAAATTACGTTTTCAAGGCAAAATAAAGACCAGACGGAAATGGAATAAAAATGCCTCTGAAAAAATATAAATAAATAATTAAAATTTAAGACTAACATAATCAGATGGGTGCTGTGGCTCACACCTATAATCCTAGCACTTTGGGAGGCCACAGCAGGCAAATTACTTGAGGTCAGGCAATCAAGACCAGCCTGGCCAACATGGTGAAACCCTGTCTCTACTAAAAAATACAAAAATTAGCTGGGCGTGGTGGCATGTGCCTGTAGCCCCAGCTACTTGGGAGGCTGAGATGGGAGAATTTATTGAACCCGGGAGGCAGAGATTGCAGTGAGCCAAGGTTGTGCCACTGCACTCCAGCCTGGGTGATAGAATGAGCATCTATCTCAACACAAACAAACAAAAACAAAAAACAAAACTTGCATAACTTTTTAAAAAATACACACTGTTGCCCTTTAGGGCATATTTACTACAGACATACTGTGCTATTTGAATAACAAAATTTTCTCATGATGTTTTAACTACAGATTTGGTATGTAACAGGATTGAGTAACTAGGAAATGTGAACTAGTCTCTTATTGCTTAACTTGATTTCCTAACTTGACAAGGGTCAATCATCAAGCTTATTGTTGAACTTAATTAGTGTTGGAATGTAAAAGATGTGATGCAGGTAGAGTGAGGATGGGGCACAGCTCATCGGCAATGGCTGAGGCTTCCCATGAAGACCCTCTTAGACCAAGTGTAAAATTAGGAAATAAGTCCAAAGAAACTGGGATGGACATAGAAAAAATGGGCAGTTCAGTGATCTTTGATGAATTCTTTTGTTGTTGTTAAGTTAGGAACATTTTGCTATAAATGAAGCTGCTAAATCAAACATTATATTTTACTGAAACTGTATCACTTAAATTTAGATGTTAGCAGTAAGCAAATATTTGTTGAATCCATGCCATACCTAACTCCAGACTAGAAATATTCTCTGCCACCCATCATTTATCAATACCATGAGCAAATATCTTCTTTGCTTAAAAGCACATGCAGGCTGAAAAATTCCATTTTCTTCCCTGTTCAGGGAAGCCAAGAAATATACTAGATTATAGTTGCCTTAGGCTAGTATGTTTGAGTAGCCCCTTGTCTCAGTGAGTTCCGGTTAATATGAGAAGTTACTATAGGCTGGGTGGCTTAAAACAAAAAACATTTCTTACATTTCTGGAGACTGGGAAGTCTAAGATTAGGTTGCCAGCATGGTTGGGTTCTGGTGAGAGCTCTCTTCATCGTTTGCAGATAGCATCTGCAAACTGCTGTGCTATCATATAGTGGAGGGTAGAGGGAGCAAGTAAGGTTCTGTGTCTCTTCTTACAAGGGCAATAATGCCATTAAGGGGGGCTCTACCCTCATGACCTAATTGTCTTCCAAAGGTCCCACCTCCTAATAACACTATATTTCAGGTTAGAATTTCAACATATGCATTTTGAGGGGACACACACGATTCTCTAAGATGTAAGGAGTTCTTTCTGACCCAGACTGGTCTGGGATTTGTGAGCAATTAATAAATATCACAGAGTTTTTTTTTAAAACATGCTTCATGCTTCCTCTCTAATATCAGTTGAATAACACTTTTATACATGTTAGTAAGAGCATTTCATTCTTTCCAATGATTTCCTACAAAGATTAAAGCAAACTCTTACTTAAAAAACTTTATACAAAAAAGTACTATAAGTAATGCTGAGTTTATGGGATATAAAAAAATCTATAAAGTAACTCTTATTTTTCTGATTTTAATTATAAACTTAGAAGTGTATCTGTGTAGAAAAAGTTCCCAGGTGAGTAAGGTGAAATAGTTTAAAACTGTGCAATGCACTAGGACTTTTAATATTGTCCGTCCGTCCATCCATCCATCCATTCATCCATCCATCCACCTCATCCATCCATCCATCCATCCACTCCATCCATCCATCCATCCACTCCATCCATCCACTCCATCCATCCTTCCATCCATCCATCCACCTCATCCATCCATCTATCCATCCACTCATCCATCCATCCACTCATCCATCCATCCATCCATCCATCCACTCATCCACTCATCCATCCATCCATCCATCCATCCATCCACTCATCCATCCATCCATCCATCCACTCATCCATCCTATTTTTGTCCCTGCCAGCCTGTCAGACAATTAGCCAATAAATTATATATTGAGTACCTTCTATATAAAACTGAATACTAATAAATAAAAAATGTTATTGATCAAATTGTGTCCGCCTAAAATGCATATGTTGAGGCTCTAACCCCCAGTTACTGTATTTGGAAATGGGGCATCTAAGGAAGTGATTAAGGTTAAATGAGATCATAGGGGTGGAACCCTGATCCTACAGGATTAGTATCCCTATAAGAAGACACACTAGAGAGCCCACTCACTCTCTTTCCACCATGTGAAGACACAGTAAGAAGGCAGCCATTGGCAAGCCATGAGGAAGGCTCTCACCAGAAACTGAATCTGCTCGCACCTTGATATTGGACTTCCAGCCTCCAGAACTGTGAGAAATACATTTCTATTGTTTAAGCCACCCAGTCTATTGTATTTTGTCATGGTATCCTGAGAAAGCTAAGATAGACAAGGTCTTATTCTTTTTTTTTTTTTTTTGAGGCAAAGTTTTGCTTTTGTTGCCCAGGCTAGAGTGGTGCAATGGCGCGATCTTGGCTCACCGCAACCTCTGCTTCCTGGGTTCAAGCAATTCTTCTGCCTCAGCCTCCCAAGTAGCTAGGATTACAGGCGTGCATACCATGCCCGGCTAATTTTGTATTTTTAGTAGAGGTGAGGCTTCTCCATGTTGGTCAGGTTGGTCTCGAACTCCTGACCTCAGATAATCTGCCCGCCTTGGCCTCCCAAAGTGCTGGAATTACAGGCATGAGCCACCATGCCTGGCTAACAAGGTCTTATTCTCTAAGGAACACAAAATTTAGTAGGCAAGACTAGTAAAGTATATAATATAAAATATTTAAAAATTAACGGTAGATATAATATTAAAGAAAAAAAAATGCTGTATCTATAAGAGAAGTAACTAACCAGGGGAGTTGGAGAAGGCTTTTCAGTAGTTTTGATATTGAGCTGAGATTAGTAGTTTCTGGCTGACATGGTTTCAGAAATGAGTTTATGAAAGCGAGCAAAGACGTGCATGGCTCAGCCAGGAAAGGCATTCCTGGCAAAGCAAGCATATGTACAAAGATTTGGGGAGCCACAAGGCATGCAGCATGGTGAGACTGAAGAATAAAGAAAAATTCAGTGTGGTGGGAGGATAGAGGTACTGCAGAAGGGGATATCGGAGGGGAGAATTGTTCCTTGCCCCACCTGCAGTGTCTTTATGACTCAGGGATCATCTTTCTAACCTAGGCTATGGCATTTATTCAAATTACCAAGGTTCTCAGATTCCTACTCCTCCTTTTGTATCTATTATAGCTAACATAGCTTGACTTCATCATCACATTTTGTCAGGATGCACTGTTTACTGATGCACTCCTGCTGGAAAATATCCTAGCTTAGTGACTGTGTAATTTAACAATTTGTACTGAATCTGTATATTACATGTTCTGTTTAAGGAGTTTAATGAGGGAAATTGGTTCTTCTGAAGACCAAGAGGTGGCAGTATTGTCTCGATAAAACTCAAGATACAAACATACTATTCATTTTAGAAAACTGGTGCTCTTGTTACACCACACCCTGCCCCCAACCAACATATAAAGGCAATAGAAATTTAAAAATCTTTGAATTTAATTTACTTAAAATTTATTGTTTATTACATATCAAAATTATTCGCTACTAACATAATTTAATGATGAAAACCCAGGCACAGACTTTCCCAAACAAGGAATAGAAATCATGAGATATTTTTCAAAAGATACGCTAGTTGATAGTACTTTGACATCAAATAGCAAATATGGTTTCTCCCATCGGTATTCTACAATGCCAACTGTGACCACTTTAAAAAGTTGCAGGGCCAAGGGTATCAATAGCTATTCCAATTAAATCGTAGAATATGAACTTGATCTTGAAAATCAGAGTCATAGCAAGTTCTTCAAGGCACATACATGGAAAGAATCATAGACTGTCTGCTTCTGAATACGTGTCTCTCTTACAGTATATAGAAACTTTTTCCTAGACTTTTTTTTATACATCTACTTTAGTCAATTGCAGACAAATATCTCTCCACCAGAGGGAGTAGATGAATGGCTCCTTGGGAGCTCTAAATGAAATGGGAAGCCAGCATCTGGTTGAGAGAAAGACCAGAGAAATAAGTAAGTTGAGAAATTTGGTGGCAAGGAAATAATTAAAGAGGAGGGTAGGGTGAGTTATAGTTTCTCCTGGAAAAAAAAATGTAGAATTTGGAAGTCTAGATGACTACTACTTTCTTCATGTTACTAAGACTGTTCAAGGAAGGCTTGGGTGGGATTTTAAAGAAGGTGGAAAGAGAGAGCGTGGTTTTCTTTGACTATTGTTGAGCCAGGAACAGAAGACCTAGACTGGGAACGGGCTGAACTCTGAGAGCTGTAAAGAGACAGCCTGAGCCCAGGGGGTTTTTGCTTTCTAGAGCAGGGGGTCTGCAAGCCATGGCCCATTTGTCCACATAGCCCCCAACCTGAAATGTTTTTTTCTCTTTTTTTTTTTTTTTTTTTTTTTTTTTGAGATGGAGTCTCACTCTGTCGCCCAGGCTGGAGTGCAGTGGTGTGACGCCTCCCGGGTTCAAGCAATTCTCCTGTCTCAGCCTCCTGAATAGCTGAGATTACAGGCACCTGCCACTTCACTTGGCTAATTTTTGTATTTTTAGTAGAGACGAGGTTTCACCATATTGGCCAGGCTGGTTTTGAATTCCTGACCTCGGGTGATTCACTTGACCCGGTCTCCCACAGTGCTGGGATTACAGATGTGAGCCACTGCGCCCAGCCTTGAGAATAGTTTTCACATTGTTAAATGGTTGAAAAAAAATCAAAAGAAGAATAATATTTCATGACATTGGAAAATTACAGTAAAATTACATAAAATTCAGATTTCAGAGTTCATAAATAAAGCTTGCCGACTCCGCAGGCCTCATTTTGCTCTGCTCTGAGATCAGCATTTGGTCACCTTTGTAATTCTTGAATTGTTTCTTTGAGGCAGTCATTAGTGCCATCAGGGCAGCCACCTTGCTTTGTTCTTTCCCTCATAGGACATAGCATGCATGAAGTATTTCATAAATAATCAAATATTAAATGTATAATCCCTCTGTGGCTTAGTCTGAATCTTCCCTGAAGCAGACCTTGAGACAAGGCTTTGAGTAGAAATAATTTATTTGGGAGGTATCAGAAATATGACCAGGACCCAGATCATCATAAAGACTAAGGGAAGCCATTTGGGGATTAAAAATTCTGATTTCTTTTTTAGAGACAGCGTCTCACTCTGTCACCCAAGCTAGAGTGCAGTGGCACAATCTTGGCTCACAGCAACCTCTGCCTCCTAGGTTCACGCGATTCTCCTGCCTCAGCCTCCCAAGTAGCTGGGTTTACAGGTGTGCACCACCACGCCTGGCTAATTTTTGTATTTTTAGTAGAGATGCTGTTTCACCATGTTGGCCAGGATGGTCTTGAACTCCTGACCTCAGGTGATCCACCCACCTCAGCCTCCCAAAGTGCTGGGATTACAGGTGTGAGCCACGGCACCCGGCCAAACCTGGGTATGATTCTATCCTGGCTTTGCTCATTGTTGATGCTTTATAACCTAGCTAAGTTGATGGAAAATGAAATGTTAAAAGTTCCAATCGCTGAAGATTCATTCATTCATTCATCATGTAACAAATATTTATTAAGTATCTTCGATATGATATAAGGCACTGTGCTAGATGCTCAATGATGTTAATCCTCAAAGAAACCGCCACTGGCAATAATAGTGGACTGATTATAAATCAAGGATGGTACTCTCTTGAGTCCACCGTATTTTTCCTACATCTCAACTATTCTATCGTCTCCCTGACTCAGCTGATTCCTGCTCCTTCTCTGTTCTCTTGGCAGCGCTCTGTTTTACATCAGTTAGGAGTTGTGCTCCATGAAGGCTGTCACAGAACCAAAGCCATCCCGGAAAAGGACCCTCTGCAAGTCACTTTTCACCTCCTCCCATCATAATTGCTTTAAAATTCGCACCTGTACCATTTCCAGCTGACTTTTAATCATGACAAAGAAAAAAACGAACAGCTAGCATGAAAAGCAGCTTAAACTCCTAAAATATATGTTCCCATTTTATAAACTTTCAATGTTTCTATTCTCAAGTGTTCAAAGGAATGAGGCACATGGGGAATGTGGATCAGTGAAATTCAGAGATAATCACCAAATGTCATTTTAATGTATGCCAAAACATCTAACAAACAACAGATAAAAATTTCACTACTGTCTCTCCTTTCCGTACGTTGTAAACAATGAGAAGCTGTGAAACAGCTGAAAGGAGGTGCTATGGTCCAAAATTTAGATGTTGAAACTGAATCATTGATGTGTTTGGTATTAAGAGGTGAGACCTTTGGGTGGTGATTAGGTAAGAAGGGTGGGGCCCTTGTGGGACTAATGCCCTTATAAAAGAGGCCTAAGGGAGTCTGTTTTCTCCCTTTCCCCTTCTACCTTGTGAGGACAAGGCGCCATCTATGAGGACAGGCCCTCCCAGACACCACGTCTGCTGGCACCCTGATCTTTGACTTCCCAGCCTCCAGAACTGTGAGCAATAAATTTTGAGACAGAGTCTTGCTCTGTTGCCCAGGTTAGAGTGCAGTGGCATGATCTTGGCTCACTGCAACCTCCACCTCCTGGGTTCAATCGATTCTCCTGCCTCAGCCTCCCAAGTAGCTGGAATTATTATAGATGCGTGCCAACACGCCAGGCCAATTTTTGTATTTTTGGTAAAGATGGGGTTTCAGCATGTTGGCCAGGCTGATCTCGAACTCCTGACCTCAGGTGATCTGCCCGCCTCGGCCTCCCAAAGTGCTGGGATTACAGGCGTGAGCCACCGCACCCGGCCCCAGTCTAAGGTATTTTGTTAGAGTAGTCTGAACAGATTGACATGGAAGGATAGCAAAAAGACGAATGAAACAAAGGCCCCAAATAATCAATAACTAAACAAGGGGCTAAAATCCAGTTTCCATTATATTCTAATAGAGGTATTATAAGAAGATTTTTCTGGGAAAAAAATACCTTGAGAGATGAACCTTTAGGAGTGAAACACTTGAATGGTTTCTTGTCATCTGACAAGCCATCTTCTGGCATCTTCTGGCGTTTCTCAGCAGCTTCTGCTCTTCGCCTTTCAATCTCTTCCTTTAGCCTTCTCTTCTCTTCCTAAGAGAGAAAGAGCAAATAACAAGGCATCAATATCAGCTTCACAGCCAAAGGGAAGAGCGCTGTAGGAGAGAGAGCACAGTCGGAGAGGCAGGAGACCCAAGCCGCAGACCGGACACTCTCCTTCTAGGTGGTCACCAGAGGTTGAGCCTGAGGGCTGGAGTCCAGCTGCCTGAATTTGCATTCTGGTGCTGCTACTTTCCAACTGCCTGACCTTGGCCATATTATTTATCTGCTCGGTGGCCCAGTTTCTGCATCCATAAAATGGGGATAATGATAGTACTCATTTTTTAGGGCTTTCATGAGGACTCAATGAGAAAGTACACGTAAAATGCTTAGACTAGGCTTGTTCAACTCATAGCCTTGGGGCCACATGATGCCTAGGATGGCTTTGAATGTGGCCTAACACAAATTCGTAAACTTTCTTAAAACCTTAGGAGACTTCTGTGATTTTTTTTTTTAGCTCATCAGTGATCATTAGTGTTAGCGTATGTTATGTGTGGCCCAAGGCAATTCTTCTTCTTCCAATGTGACCCAGAAAAGCCAAAAAATTGGACACCCCTGGCTTAGACTAACACTCATTATGTGATTTCTCATAGGGTGATACCTAATCACCACCGTCCTGTGGGTCATTAACAATGACTTTGCACTTCTGTATCTGTAAAATTAATATGAATATCCCTTCTACCTACATCCTAGGAGAGTTGTGAAGACAAATGAATAACTTATGTGAAAAGCTATCTAAATCTGTGGTACTATATTTGCCAGATGGTACAAGATGCGATTTTTATGGTCGCTCCCCGCTTCAAATGAATAAACAATTTTAGATGGTTTGACAAACCTGAAACGCTGTAGACCTTGCATCACGGTGTTGCAATCGCAAATGTTTACAGTCTATCTCATTAACCCCTCTGTGTCTTCATTCCTAGTCTAGAATACCCTGTCTTCTCTATCAGGCAAAAAATTCAGAGCTCTGATCAAGTTTACAACTTGATTTTCTGGGAGATTTATGCAGTCTCAGGTAGTTCTTAGACTGTGAGATCTTTACCACTGCATGTTCTCAAGCAGCGAGTAGATGTTCATCTGTCAGAGGATGTTGTAGAAGGATCCTGTGTTGGGCAGATTGGCCCAAATAATCGCCTAGGTCCAATCCAGTTCATGATTTCCCTTCAGCCTTTCCTGATACTTTTCTCCTCTGAATAATAATCATAATAAAAGTGATGGTAATAATGATATCTACCAGTTTTTGAGTGCCTAGGACGTGCCAGGCACTGGGAGCACAATGATCTATTAAAGTATCAGAAGAATCCTGCAAAGTCAATATTATTTCACAGGTAAGGAAAAGAAGATGCAGAATAGTCCAGGTTTTCCAAGGCCCCAGCTTGTTAGTGGCAGAGTTAGGATAGAGGCCTGGGTATGTTCCAAGATGGTGCCACTGCGCTCCAATCTGGGTGACAGAGTGGGACTCTGTCTTAAAAAAAAAAAAAAAAAAAGCCCAGGTGCAGTGGCTCACACCTGTAATCCTAGCACTTTGGGAGGCCAAGGCAGGTGGATCATGAGGTCAGGAGACTGAGACCATCCTGGCCAACATGATGAAACGCTGTCTCTACTAAAAATATAAAAATTAACTGGGTGTGGTGGTGCGTGCCTGTAGTCCCAGCTACTCAGGAGGCTGAGGCAGGAGAATTGTTTGAACCAGGGACTCGGAGGTTGCAGTGAGCTGATATCATGTTATTGCACTCCAGCCTGGGCAATAGAGCAAGAATCCGTCTAAAACAAAAACAAACAAACAAAAAAACCAGAAGCCTGGGTATGTTTAATTCTAAAATTCTATCATTCTGATTACTTCCTAACTAAAGTCATTGGCTCATTGAAAGTTGGAGTTAAAAGAGACCTTGAAATAATGTATCAAAACTTTCCATACAGTTCAGGAAAATTTTGCAAAGGATCCATGTCAAAATGCCATTGAGAGTCTTTTTTTTTTTTCCCATATTTTGAATGATGGGAGATCACTATCTCAAAAGTTCTAGGCTCCGAGTTGGAAAAGCGGGGTCTCCATACTGATTCTAACATTTATTAGTCAAGAATCTTGAAATAAGTCACTCAAACTATTTGATTCCTGCTTTCTTTGCCCATAAAATGAGAAGAACGTACCTCAGGATGAAAGGAAAGACTGCACTTTGTAAACTGCAGTGCTGTTAAGTTGTAGTCTGTTAAACATTATTTCATATGCTGAGCCAAAGTGTTCCTCCTTGTAACTTTATCTGCTGTTTTTGGCTCTGTCTTAAAAGATGGAACAAACTCATCTATTTATAATGATGGGGCTCCTCCTGTGTGTCAGGCACTGTATGGGGTCCCGGGTATACAGTAATGAACAACGCAGACACTGTCCCTGCCTGTTTACATTCTAATCTACTTACTTGCCCATTAAAAAAAATTTTTTTTAATATTCTTTATAAAAAGTCTTCAGCTATTAGAAAACAAGTATCACATAACTTCATTCTTGTAACTAATTTGCAGACCTTTCATCCTTCTCAGCTTTCTAGCTTTTCCATTTTGAGAGGCAGTAAAGGGTAATGGGTTAACACAAGGGAGACCTCAGGAAAATCACAAAAAAAAAACCAAAACCTCTCTGTGCCTCAGTTTTCTCATCTGTAAAATGGGGATAAATACCCATTATCAGCGAGTTCTTAGAAGCAGTGGACAAATTAATATGTCTACAAGTTTTAGAACCATACCTAGCACATGGTAAGTTTAGTATTCTTAAAAAATATTTTTAAGAGCCCATGCTCAAAAGAGCAGCTGCAGGGCACTACGGAATTTTCCCTTGCCACGTTTGCAGTGGGCTAGCGCTTGCCTTACCTCCTCTCTGAGTTTTCGATCGGCTTCCTCCTGCTTCCTCCTCTGTTCTTCCTCCTCCAGAACCTTCCTTCTCTCCTCCCTCTTTTTCTTGAGCTCCTCCAGCTCCAAAGCCGCCTCCTGCTGCTTCTGTTTGAGCTTCTCAAACTCTTCGCTCTCCGTCTCCCCACGACGACGACGAAGCTCCTCCAGCCGCTTGCCGGCTTCCACTTGGGGGGCGCCTTCGGCCTCCTTGGTGTCCAGGCTCGCCCTCCCTCCAGGACGGCTGTGGTTGGGGGGGGCAATGGAAAGGGGTTTACATGCCTTTGCCTGCAGTCTCCCTGGAGGAGGGCGAGGTCGTTCTGCGGCTTTTGCATCCCACACCAAATCTCCACTGCCTGTCATTAGCCCAAGGGGTAGGTAGGCTGGGAAAGGGCTCTGCCTGGAATCACAGGGGCCGAATGGGAGCCTCAGTTCTGCCACTTGCGCTTCGTTTCCTCAGCTGTACAATGTGACAAATATGTACTGCAAATTGGGACTGTAAAGTGGTGCAGCTGCTATGGAAACAGGATGGAAGTTCCTCAAAAAATCAACGAGAGAACTACCTCATGATCCAGCAATCCCACTTCTGGTATACCTCTGAAAGAATAGAAAGCAGGGTCTTGCAGAGATATTTGTATATCCACGTTCACAGCAGCATTATTTACAATGACCAAGAGATGGACGCAAGCCCATCATGGCAGGAATGGATAGATAAAAAGTGGGGCTGAGCGCGATCACTCACGCCTGTAATCCTAGCACTTTGGGAGGCCGAGGTGGGTGGATCACAAGGTCAGGAGTTCAAGACCAGCCTGGCCACGATGGTGAAACCCCGTCTCTACTAAAAATACAAAAATTAGCTGGGCATGATGGCAGAAGCCTGTCATCCCAGCTACTAGGGAGGCTGAGGCAGAGAAATGCTTGAACTTGGCAGGTGGAGGTTGCAGTGAGCCGAGATGGTGCCACTGCACTCCAGCCTGAGTGACAGAATGACACTCCGTCTCCAAAAAAAAAAAAAAAAAAAAAAAAAAAAAAGTCTAGCCATACCATGAAATATCATTCAGCCTTAAAAAGGAAGATCTTGTTACCTGTTACAGCATGGATAAACCTTGAAGATACTATGCTAAGTGAAATAAGCCAGGCACAGAAATCATACAAATACTGTATGATTCCACTTCTATGAGGGATCTAAAGTAGTCAAATTCATAGAGACAGAAATCGAACTGTAGTTACCAGAGGCAGAGGGTGGGCAGTAGAAGGAAATATAGAATTGTTGTGTAATGGGCGTAGCCCTTCAGTCTTGCAAGATGAAAACAGCTTGGGAGGTATGTTGCAGAACAATGTGAATATGCCTCACACTACTTAACTGTACATTTTAAAATGCTTAAGATGATAAATTTTAAGTTATGTTTGATTTTACCACAATTTTTAAAAAGATAGATGCTACAACATGGAAAAATGGGGCAAATACTATTTAATTCTATTTACCTCAGTGGGTTGCATGGGATTGTGTATTTATATATCATCTACTGTATGAATATTAGTTGTTATTGGAGAGGAAGGCATATAGTCCAAAACATTACTTGTGAGTGAGTTCAAAAGTCTCGTAGTGCCTGACTAGTCCTTTCCCACAAGTTACTGGTTAACTTGGATCTATCTGGAGTAATGGATCAGGAGGGAAGACAGAAAGGTTCAGGCACTGCGAACGGGAAAAAGTGGCTGAACTAAGGGTAGGCATTGAAGTAAATCCATCTATCCACAACTTTGCCTTGAGCTTGACTCTAGCAGCTGATCTCTGGTAGATGAAATTGCCCATTGCCCCTTGATTAGAGCTAAACACAGTGATTTATGTCCATTCTTACAGAGCCGCTCCAGGAAGTCCTTAAGGACTACATTAACTTATGGCTTCCATTTGTGTATTTTCTATGTTCTTTACCTCCAACACAACCGGACTATTCCTTATACAGACTTAAAATTATGAAATTAGTTTGGTATGACACGGTTAAGGTGATTACTTCCATGTCATTCTTTATGCTTTCTAAACCCTTGTCATATCCACGACTTCATTTAACAGTCACAATAACTGGGAAGATGTCAGGTTCGGTTTATCATCCCCATCTTACAAAGAAGGTAACCACAGGTGAGAGAGAGAATTATTTATTCAAGTTTTTGGTAGCTAGAAAGCAGCTGAGCCAGAATCAGATTCTAATGCTTATCTATTAATTGTACTCTTCTTGTCACTATACTGTAATTCTACCTGAAATAGGCATTGTTATGAAACAATGAATAAACTGAAAGAGAACACGTTAGCCCATCTCTCCACCTCTCACCTCAAACCTTCAGGATGGAGTCTGAGAGGAGCATTTCCCACCTCTGTCTCTAGAATTTTTATAGTCTAGGCCTGGCTACATTCTGTGCCTGAGCAGAAGCAATGCTTCATCAGATAGAATAGCTTATAAAACAGGAAGAAAATGGGTAAGTTTTAACGTAAGAACTAAAATTAAAATTATGTTGAGTTTTCTTTTGTGATTAAGGAGGATACACAGGGATTTCATTGCAGAATTGGGAACATGTTAAGACTTAAGACAGAATGCTATCCCAAAAGTCCTGATGTTAAAATTTTATTTCAGAACAGGTGTTTTAAGTATTTTACACATCTATAAAAAGATGGAGACATATCATTAGCACCTACTGTGACCCCTAAGTTTCTTTAATAAATTTGCTATATGGTAGAATTAGAACACTGATCATTTTAAAACATGTCGATACTTAACAGTAGAACTTCAGTAGAATACAGCATTTTCACTAACACAGAATTTGCCTGAGTTGGATTTGCCTGGGACTTTAGTCAGGAGAATTTAGTGCTTGAAGGCCCTTGTTATAAGTAGTCTTTAAGAGACAGAGATACAGCTTTGCCATTTAAAAACTTATTAGCAAGTAGTGAGGTCATTCTTAACTAGATGAGAGTGTAGGTGTCCTATTCCTGACACTTTTGTCTAAGGAACAAAGGAATTACCACACCCTAATACCGTTTACTACATGTAAAGAATGGCACAGTGTTGCTAGCTGTGGAACCAAAGAAAGAATAAAACCATGGCCAGGCACGGTAACTCACGCTATAATCCCAGTGCTTTGGGAGGCCAAGGCGGGTGGATCAAAAGGTCAAGAGTTTGAAACCAGCCTGACTAATATGGTGAAATCCTGTCTATACTAAAAATACAAAAATTAGCTGGGCATGGTGGCGTGCGCCAGTAATCCCTGCTACTTAGGAGGCTGGAGCAGGGGAATCGCTTGAACCTGGAAGGTGGAGGTTGCAGTGAGCCAAGACTGGGTCACTGTACTCCAGACTGGGCGTGAGAGGGAGATTCTGTCTCAAAAAAAAAAAAAAAATAATAATAATAAAACAAGGAATGGGTTCAAGAAATACATTGTGCACATTAATTTGAAACACTGAAGGCGTTCTGAATATACTGTGTCCTCCAGGACAATAATCTTCAAGCTGCAGACCAGAAAATCAATTTAGTAGATTGTCATCAACATTTAAACAAAACAGAAAGTATCAGAGTGCACTGCATAGAGCAGAAGAAAGTTCCATTTCTTGACACACTTGTTTCAGTTATAAAAATATATACAGGCTTGTACTGGGTCATGATGTAAAATTTATTTCTTACTAAGGGCTTAGGTTAAAAAATTTAAAACTGTTGGTCTAGGATCTTGACAGTTAAAGGTAAACTTTTATTTTGAACTCAGACAGGGTTAAAGGGTCCCTCAAAATCTAGTTGTCAAAGGCTCTTTCAGGGCCTTCTAGGTTCACAGGCCTGTGACTCTTCTCTCAGTTAATTTAGGGTCTTTCCTTTCAAAAATGAGTTTGCTCTATCTCTGTGTTCATTGTATCACTGTATAGGAACTAGACCAGCAAAACACCTGCCTACAGAAACATCCGTGGATTCCACTAGGTGTCGCTCAGTCTTCATTTTGGACAACCAAAATGTTCGTCATTAGGGACTAAATAAGTCATAATACATCCATCTAGTGGAAGGCTCCAATATCATTAATTATAGGCTTATGTTTATTTTTATAGAAAACAAGCTATGATACATTCTTACGCATGGTGCAAGAATCAATGCAGAATTATAAGTATACTCACACTTACGTACTACATATAAATATACACACGTGTGTCTATCTTGATTATTACATACATAGATAAACAGCTGGAAAAAGTGTTACTGGTGGTAATCGTTGGGTGGTGGGTGCTTATTTTTATTCTTCTGTTTTCTGACTGTTTTTATAATGAGTACATTTTTTTCCCTGTAAGTGGAAAAAAAACCTTTTCATTCCCACCTTAAAAAATAAAACGTCAAAAAGCCCTTCACGGGCCGGGCGCAGTGGCTCACGCCTGTAATCCCAGCACTTTGGGAGGCCAAAGCGGGTGGATCACGAGGTCAAGAGATCGAGACCATCCTGGTGAACATGGTGAAACCCCGTCTCTACTAAAAATACAAAAAATCAGCTGGGCATGGTGGCGCGTGCCTGTAATCCCAGCTACTCAGGAGGCTGAGGCAGGAGAATTGCTTGAACCCAGGAGGCGGAGGTTGCGGTGAGCCGAGGTCGCGCCATTGCACTCCAGCCTGGGTAACGACAGCGAAACTCGGAAACTCCGTCTCAAAACAAACAAACAAAAAAAGCCCTTCACTTTGCACTTTCTATAAAACCGTTGGTAGAATTTGCATTGCTATATCTTGCTCATTGAATGGAGATTTTTATCTCATGTTTTGGAGAAAACAAGTGAGTAACAAGAAAATGCAAACATCAGAGGGAACAGTAATTAAATCAAACATAAACAGCTATGTTCAATAGAGGAGCAAAAGTTTTGTTCACACCATCTCTGTCTATGTGCATGACCTCAGCATTAGGGTGCCACTTAATGTGGAAATCTCTTCCATAAAGTTCTTTCCCCCCACTCCCTTGGCTTCTTTAGGTGTAAGTCAAGATAAGTATCCAGGCTTTGACCATTAAGAATGCAGCTTGTTTGGGAGGCCGAGGCGGGTGGATCACGAGGTCAAGAGATCGAGACCATCCTGGTCAACACGGTGAAACCCCGTCTCTACTAAAA
>NW_022436947.1:6793750-6811172 GCF_009761245.1 Sapajus apella
GAACCCGGGAGGCGGAGGTTGCGGTGAGCTGAGATCGCGCCTTTCACTCCCGCCCTGGTGACAACAACGAAAAACCGCCCCCAAAAAAAAAAAAAAGAATGCAGCTTGTTTTCAGTTAAGCTGATAGGTACTAAACTTATCTAAATAAAGGCTGATACTGTCTTCCTCTCTCCTCATTTTATATGTATATTGAGCAGAATTGTACTTCCCTGCTTCTATCAGCATGAACTTGAAACTAAAACTCACATACATTGGTGGCTAAACTAAAATAAATAATATGGTAGCAGCTTGTTCCTGTATTTTTTTCCTGCCCAAAATAGAAAAATTAAGGCCAGTCACATTTAAGGATTCTTAGCATTCAACTTGTCACCATCTCCTGTGACTATTTCTCCCTTCAAATTACCCAGCTCTTTGGATTTCTACACAATAGGCATGTTAATTATTAATTTGAGCTTTGACTGAAGCTTGTTGGCAAGTTTGCTAATTGTTAAACAGCCTTTTTCTACTGACAGATTTTTTAAACATTCCTCTCAACAAAAACAGAACTTAGACCTTAAAAAAACCTTATGCCTATAAGACATATTTTAAACTATTAATTAAAAAATAGCAATATTAGGTAACATTCACTGAACACTTTTCATGGACCTGACACTATTCCAGAGCTTTAAAATATTAAACTTCAGGCACTTCAGCAAGTTTTAGACTCAACTTACTAACCTGAATCACTTGCTTTGTAGGTTTTCTGTGAATGTTCAATAAACGTAATTTTAACATTGTTCTCTTGGCAATCCCAAGTAATAGTTATAGATTCCACCTTTCTTACACCTTCATCTTTTTATTTATAGCGTTTATGTATACCTGTCTGCTTTAGGTTCTCCTTTAGATAAATATGAGTCAGTTTCTGTTCAAATTTTTCTATAGAAAAATTGTTTTGGGCAACTGTATTTATCCATCTTAGCCTCTTGGATGCACCTGAAATGTCCATCCCCAGCAGCTCCACCTGCTTTGAATATTACGAAGGCTTTGGTATAAGAAGCATGTCAGACTTCTCCCACATATCTACTTGGTGACTTTCTTATTTGAAGTGCTCAGAAAAACGGGCTCTATAGACAAGGCTGCAGCCAAGGAACAAGCCCAGGGAAATCCACATGGCAGGGACCCAAGACTCTTCTTCGGCACATCTGGCACAGCGGCCAGTGAGGTAACAGACGTTGGGATTTGGCCCCAGTAGTTGGAGGGAGTGTTTTGTGGGAAAGGAGCACAGGAATCACGTGGCCAGCTCAGTGTCTGCACCTCAAGTTCTTCTACAAAATTGTTAGAGCTCTGAGAATTTGACTGTATTTAGAAATGAGGATTTACATGGACATACTCATCTAGTCTGTCTGATAATGTTGCCGAGATTTTCAATGTGATGGGGTAGGGGATTATGTTGAAGGGAAAGCTCAAGCTCTACAAGAGAGTTTTGTCAAACTGTATGAAATAGAGCAGCAGGTCCATACCCTCTCACACCCTCTTAGAGACTTCCAATGCAAAGGAACATGAAGGACTCTCAAAGTCCTGTGGTAAAGAAATCTGATGAATTGAGCTTTACCTAATGTTTCCCAAGTATTTGGCCACAAAACAATCTTAGTCTTATGCAGTATTTATATACAACCTTTAGAAAATGCATTCTTGAAAATGGTACTGAGAAGCGTCTCTTATGAAGGTGGTCAGACCATAGAGAGAATCATTGAACGATATGAATCCCAGTCATAATGTTTTCTAATACACTCATCTCACATGAGGTCAGTGAAAAAAACCATGGATGCCAAACATGATCTGCCTTTAAAAATAATGGGAAAAGCAGATTAAGCCCTGTCTGAGTGGTGACTGCGGGGCTTCTGTTAGTGATATGGGAACCGGACCTGCTGAGTGAGCATCTCTAAGACAATGACAAATGACCTCACAACAAAAGCATGCTGCCTGTTTAGCACGTTTCTGTCTGGTGGCAAAGGATGAGAAGACTTTTTTTTTTTTTGCATATGAACAGTTGCTATGAACTAGTTGCTACTTCTTACCTGAAAGTATTCTCTGTATGTTTAAGTTTGTGGGTCATGAATTCTCCATTCTGTGACTTAACTTCTGTAAATCCTTTCTTCCGATCCAGGAAGCTCTTAGCTTCTTCTTTGGGTTCTTTGTCCTTTTTAATCTTTTCATCTTTGTTCTAACCAACAGTACATATCAGGAAGGAACAGAACAAGAAAATCTTATTAGGATTTTGGTTGGTATCGCCAAATAAGACCCAGACTTGTTAGGAAGGCAGGAAACTCAGAAACCACTCAGATGTGGTAGAGTTGAAATCAGGGGAAATTCTTAGAGAATGAGCTATGGTCCTTTAGCCTGTGAACAAACACCTTTACCACAATTTTAAGAAGGCAAGATCATTCCTGATCTCACTGAGGTTTTTACTTTCAAGAGCAGTGGTAGTACTATTGTTTGGAAACCATTAAGTTCTGGGAACTTCATGTAAAAGTAGATGTTTGCAGTTCCCCCTGGGAAGAGCAATTAGTAGGCTGGCTTTGATGAAGAATGGCCAGGTTGCCTGGACAGGTTTCTTCTTGGATGGAGAGAGAATCTGTGAGAAAGACACAAATGTGAAAGAAAGAAGAGGAAACCTACCAGTTTAGCTAGATCTTCCAAGCCATTTCTGGCAAAGACCAGCATTTTAATCAACAAGTAAATTTGGTCCCAAGGTTGGGACACTTAATAACGCTACCTTTAGTAGGAGGATTCAATGGCATATTTGGGATCTGTGAGACCATGTTTGTAGTCATCTAAACCATTAAAGTTAGAATGGAATAGGAGAAATTCCAGGGTTTCCCTTGATTTCCATTGTCAGTAAAAATTTAGTACTCTGGAAGTAGTTTTATGATTGCTGTGGGAGACATGGGAAGGTGATATATGGTGGGCAGGTGTTAGCTTTCATATCTTGTGGGTTTGTGTTTCTTACAGTAAATAAGAGTATTTAAAAGTAAGCTGAATTTACATAGCTTTTTGTGGGGGAGGGGGTAAAGGAGTTCAAATTACTTCAATCATATTATCTTATCCATTCTTAAAAGATGAGTGTGAAAACAGGTGAGGTGCATTCACAATGGTTCTTTTCAAGACAGTTACAATGCATGAGCATTCTAAAGAAACCCACAGAGGAAAGGAAGGCCATAAGGATTCAGGACTCAGGACTCGGGACTTTAGGTGCTGCTGCCTAGGACATTCTACCGTGACCTGATCACTCACTCCTTCCCACTTATTCTTCAGATAGTCTCTGAAGATTTACTTCTAAAGTGTATTTTTCATTTCTTATTTTTGAGACAGAGTCTTGCTCTGTTGCCCAGGATGGATTGCAATGGTGCGATCTTGGCTCACTGCAACCTCTGCCTCCCAGGTTCAAGCAATTCTCCTGCCTCAGCCTCCTGAATAGCTGGGATTACAGGCATGAGCCACCACGCCCAGCTAATTTCTGTATTTTTAGTAGAGACCAGGTTTCACTATGTTGGCCAAGCTGGTCGCGAACTCCTGACCTCAAGTGATCTGCCAGGTTTGGCCTCCCAAAGTGCTAGGATTATAGGCGTGGGCCACTATGCTTGACCTAAACTGCATGTTTTGCAAAGAAGAGCACAGGTTTTTGGTCTTTACTGATGAGTTTTAAGCCCTTTGTTTGTCTTCTTTGGGTATTAGCTGATTAATTACTAGAAATTCGCTACTATGCTGCCCTAATTAGTTAAGACTTCAATCTTTCACCTTGGGGTATATACCTAGGATGTCCCTCAGACACACGGAAAAGGAGGGCTGGGCCTTGCCATTCTCTCCAAGAGCTTTGTCTGCAAATCAGGAAATGTGACTTTTGGCTCCAGAGCTGATAACTAGTTATGTAACTTGGCCAAATCACCTGACTGCTCTGGGATGCTGGTCCCACATATGTAAAAAGATGTGTTTGGACCAGATGATTCCTTCTGAATTTTTCATCCTGTCATTTCCCTCTCGGCTCCTCATGGGTCATGAGAGGCTACAGAAAAAAGGAGCAAGCTCATGGCCTGAATGACAGCCTCACTGTGGCTCCCTGATGGCTGTCCTTGCCCAAGAATAAATGCATCAGTATTCATTGGACAGGAAGGATGAAGCAAAATATATTCTCATTTTGGCCTACACTGTTAGACTTAGCCCCAGAAACCATGGACTGGAGTTGATGTTTGGTTAAGAAGTATCTGTGGCTACAAATGTGAGGGAAACCTATTTTAGAGATAACCATGAGACAAATTCTGAGTAGGATCTCACGGCCTGTGGAGTGCTACGTATGCAGACCTTCCCTTTAGCTTTCTCCTATTTTGCAGTCAGAAAAATTTCCATTCTCCCCAAATTTATTATATCTGATTTACTGGTCCCCAAAGTGTTTAAAGTAGATTTGTAAAACAGTGTATGTCTAACGGAAGAAAAATTACCTTTTTTCATGCTATGCCTTTATTGGCAAAGGCTATTGTGGATGGTAGACTTATGTTCTTTTCGGAAAACCTTCTGAGAAACATTGTCAACGTAATAATGATGATTTGAGTTCAACTGAAAATTATTTTCTCTTTCTGGGAAATGAATAAAGTAATTCCATAGAGCCTTTACATTTATTTTTGGATGTTATGGCAGATTTAACGTAAACTCATGGGATTCTGAGCCCCCTGGGAAAGGCATTAGATCTTACAGGTTAGAATGGTACCATGGAGAATGTCTGTGCTGAAGGATTCACAGGTAGCCAGGTATCCTGAAAGTTTGTGTGCATGATACACAGATAACATTAGCATACTCATAAGAAAGGCTCTGGCCAAATGTGCTCATTTGAGTTAAACTCTAGATACTTGGGATATCCAGTACAATAACACATGGGAATGGGGTGGGGGATGGGAATTCAAATGACAGGTCCTTGTGCCAGACACATTCAGAAAGTTAAGCGACCAAGGACTGAGATGTGTCTCAAGCATGTTTCGCATTATTTGGTTCCAGAGTAGCAACAAGCGCCGGGTGCAGCTAGGGTTTCTCAGGCTGGATTTAACGTGCTTCATAAGCCCCAGATCCTTTCCTGGGTTCAATTTCTATAACATGGACGTCTTCTAGACTCCTTGCTATTGAAAGTTTGGTCCATGAACCTCATGGAATCAGATTCTGCATTTCACAAGACTCCCAGGTGATTTGCATGCACACTTATGTTTGGGAAGGATTGGTCCGCATGACATGAACATCACTTTCCAATACCTCAGGAGCATCTCTGCTAGAAACTGTTTTTCTGTTAGAGGCCAGAAAACAAATAAAACAGCTCCTGCATGAAGAACTAAAAAGAGACTTTTTATAACTGGAGAGGAAAGAAAGAAAGCTAAATTAAGTTTCAATGTTGGTGATCATTTGTGACTCACTGCCACAGTTAAACTGCAGTGGAGAAAGATTTTGTGTGTGTGTTTTCTAAGACATCGGAGTGATTTCTGGAAATGTTTTCTCTAAGAAGGCTCATGTGATATTTGTGTTTACTTGTGTTGCTCTATCCTATGGTGCACAAATCCTTGACAGGAAAGGTTTTAGTTAGTTGTTCTCTTTCTTTCTTTTTTGAACAAAAAGGAAAAAAAAATGGAAGAGGTTGTTTAAAATGGCTGAATCATGTAAACGTGATTTAGGCTGACTACATAAAGAAACAGCTGGAAAGGGGAAAACCTAGTCTTTCGACCAGTAGATTATTTACACGGTGTTAAAATAGGAATATCGATTTGGGTTTTCTTTTCTTTTAATCCTGGTTTGAGTGGCTTATCTGGTGTTGTGTCAAAAACAGGTCAAAGTTTTTGGAACTGGCTGGAATGTGCTGAAGGGCAACTTGGGAAACGGGCAGGGCTCAGTCATTCCTGGGAGTATCTGATGGACACCAAGGACGCTGTTGAACTAGGGCCTTATCTGAAAAGAGGCAAAAGGATCATCCCAGTGGCAACTGATGGGCCCTTTTAATTCTCAGACACTATACATAGGTATAGAAAGTTTGGTCAGGACAAACAAATCCCATTTTAGTGAATTGAATGAAATTATAAATATAGAATCCAGTGTTTTCCACAGCCTCTCTTCCCCCACACGTTTAATTACTGAATCATGCCCACTTTCTATAAAGACATTTACCAAGAAACACTTCGAGAACCCATGTGGGACATATTTCGGTTTGAGTTTAGTTCCAAGGTAACTTTCATTTCTCACTTTTTGTAAATGAATTTGTAGGTATTTGTTCACAAAGTGTAAAGTGTTTCCCAGCATGTTCAATGATTTCCTTGAATACCCCATGAGAGCTAAATTCAGTTTTCCTGTTATTAGCATTTACACTTTCTCCTTCCTTTACATGGTCTGTGCTCATATTCAATTTTCCCTTCCAAACCACCACAACTTCTATTAGAAACAGAGAGGAACATACATCTTAACAGAAATGTAGTATATAACATGAACTACGGGTTTTCATTTTTCATGTGAAATTTACAAAACATAGTTAAGAAAATAACCTACCCCCTATTTAATCTGGTCATCTGTTTTCTAAATACGGATTTCTCTGTTTAAGATTTTGAGTTTTCTGGCCAGGCATGGTGGCTCACGCCTGTAATCTCAGCACTTTGGGAAGCTGAGGCAGGCAGGTCACAGGTCAGGAGATAGAGACCATCCTGGCCAGCATGGTGAAACCCCAACTCTACTAAAAAATACAAAAATTAGCTGGATGTGGTACATGCCTGTAATCCCAGCTACTTGGGAGGCTGAGGCAGGAGAATCACTTGAACCTGGGAAGCAAAGATTGCAGTGAGCCAAGATTGCGCCACTGCACTCCAGCCTGGCAACAGAGCAAGACTCTGTCTCAAAAAAAAAAAAAAAAAAAAAAAAGATTTTGAGTTTTCTTAGTAGATGCCATGATAGGCAGAGAAATGTAGCAACAGCCTAATGGGGTTGGAGCTTTCTGGCTACAAAGCACTTCACCAGTCTCAGAGGCGAAGAACTTTGGGTCTTCCTACTTCTGATGATTCAGTTTCACCACGTTCTAATAAGTATTGTGAATTTATTCAAAATTTTAGTATAGTCAAAAATTTTAAGATTATTTGAGGTAAACACAGCATGAGAGTCGACTTGCAATCAGGTGTTCCGATGTGGCACTCTGATTACTGTCAAACCCCATGCCATTCTCTCCGTATAGCTCCTTGTTCACTTACCTACAGTCAAACACCCTGGCACCCACTCCCATGTGTGCCTCAGAAATGCAATGCAGAACATTTGGCCAAACTTCCCTTTTGAAAACCAAATATCACCTTCAGTTCACCAATTTTCTACTGAGATGTGTGTGGGTGTTTTTCCTTTGAAAAGTTAAAGCATTAATCAAGGCCAGTTGGAATTATTTCATGATTGAAATGAAAGTAGAATGGCTCAAGGAAAAAAAAAATTAGCATTCAGAAGAACAGAAAGCAGGATAAATTGATTCCAGCAGTGTTTTTCAAGCCTTTCTGATGGCGTCCCACAGAAAAAGAGACAATTTACATGATAATGCAATACTTACTACCTACAATGCCCTCTGATGCCTTATGTCCATTTCATTTTTTAAACAAATGCTGACTGATACATTGACTTAATTTTGAGACATTCTAACTGGATCTCACTATTCAATGGATTGTGAGTCATGGCTTGAAATACACTGGATAAGAGGTTACAATTTTGAGACTGTCAGACCTGAGATGTCATGGAATACTGCCTGCTTTTTCTATTGCTTTAGGATAATTACTTCTCAATCACAGTTACCTCTTCTTTTTTGAAGGTAGGCTTGTCTTCTTGAAACTTTTCTCTTTTAGCTCCCTTTTCTTCTCCCTTTTTATTTTCAAGAATGGTAAGGTCATACAAGTAAAAGAAAACCTTTCTAATTGACAAGAGTGAGAGGGTGCTCGGATCGCCTTGCAAGTGCGTGGGATGGCTTCTCTTCTGTCTCAGCGCTCACAGCACAGTGGTTCTAAACAGCAAGGTGGGATACTTTCTTCCCACCCCAACATCTTGTGTGCCTGCCATTGTGCTCACTGAAATCTAGCATGGTGTGGCACTCCTTGTGTATGTTTACAAACCTCATGTGTGATTTGGTGCACGCTGCTCATGATCTCAACTATAGCTGTGTTGACGAGCCTCTTGTATAGAAGCAGGAGTTAAAAGACAACTTCAGTGCATTGCAGACTTAGTGACAGAGAATTTGCTCTGGAGAGGTGAATGTGCAAGCATCTCTTTTTTTCTTTTTTTTAGGGATGGTGGTGGTGTGGTGTTTATTAGGTACAGTGCTTCTAATGCAGCCTTGCAGACAGTAAAAACATCTTTCTCAAAGCTTACAAACATTTCCCCCCTACTATTTCCACCCTTCCTCAAGCCACGTGAATTTATGTCACCCAGGTAATAAAGAACAATATGTATGCTCTTAATTACCAGTCAGTTATAAATTGATACTACCCTAAATTAATGGCTTTCTGCAAGTCTGCATTAAGCTGAGGTCTACATGTTGGCAAATCAGGGTTTTGACTTTTTTTTTTTTAAGGAAAGGTTCCATCCACTTCCTTTCCCTTCTTTATTACCAGTTAATTTCCAGGGGTTTGTTTTGCCTTCTTAAGATGAAATGTCTGACCATTATACTTCATGTCTATTTCCCACCCCAGCTTTTATATTTTTTTATTCAATGTCAAGCCCATGAGTGAGGTAAGGAGTCACGGGCCTCTTGCCTCATGCAGACCTATGGATAGAGGAAAGATATTTAAAAGAATGATTTTAGATGCAGGCGTAGAATCAGAAACCAACACAGCACCACCACATTTATCGTCTTTAGATTAATTTTTTTCTTTTTGGAATTCATAAAAGTCAAGCACAGAGCAATGAATTTCTCTCTGTCTTTTGACAGCCAAATTTACTGGCTGTCCCAGTAAATTTGGTTGATTGACTATTCAGCCATCAATCAATTGCTGCATGCTTGCGTATTGCTATGGCCTGAAAAAATGAATAGCTTGCCAAATGACCAAGCACGTGCGCTATATGCATGTGGCCTCAGTCCCAAATTGGATGTGCATTACATTTCTCACAAGTCACAGGCATCACACATATGGTGCAAAATGTTTACTGTACCTGTTTCTTTGGGACAGCTGTCTGAAGTTTATCTTCTTGCACTTTCTTTTCATTTACCCATTTCCCTTCTATTTTCACTTTTACCTTTTCCCCTTTTATCTTTGTCTCTTGTGTGGCATTTTTTTTCTCTTCTAGCTGCTTGTTACGTTTCTGCTCTTCTATCTTAGCTTTCTCTTCCTCCTCTGCCCTGGCCCTCTGCCTCTCCTCTGCTGCCCTTTTCTCTTCCTCCTTTATCCTCTGCCTCTCCTCTGCTGCCCTTTTCTCTTCCTCCTTTACCCTCTGCCTCTCCTCTGCTGCCCTTTTCTCTTCCTCTCTCATCCTTTCCCTCTCCTCTTCTCTCCTTTCTCTTTCTTGGGCAGCTGCTTTTTCTTCTGCTTCAATTCTTGCACGTTCATCTGCTATCTTTTTGTCTTGCTCAGCTTTAATTCTTTCTCTTTCTTCTGCTTCCAACCTTACCGTCTCTGCCTCAGCTCTTTCCCTGTCTTCCTCTTCTACCTTTTCATGACGGGGACTCTCATCTGAACCTTGTTCCCTCTCCTCCTCTGGCTGAGGCTCTTCTGAACTGACCTGCCCATTTTTTAATGCCATTACCACCGTTTCCTCCTGGCTTTCAGTTGTTTTCTCTTCTACCATCACCTCTACCTGATTTTCTCCAGTGCTCCCTCGCTTTGATTTCTCTTCCTCCTCCTCCTCCTTTTCCTTGTCGTTCTTCTTGTTTTCATCAGCATCCCTCCAATCATTCTTCTGGTAGGACTTGGTGATTGTTTCTGATTCCTCTATCTCGTATCTTTCTTGGCGACTTTCACTTTTTTCTTCCTTCTCTGCGGTTTCATTTTCTGCTGTGTCATTTTGCATTCTTCTGCTTGGGAGCGACAGACTTGCATCTGTTATTGTTGGGTCAAACTCCTTCTGCCGCTCCAGAGCCTCCTGAAGGCGTTTTTGGCGTCTTTCCTCTCGCCGAGCCAGGCGCTCCAGGAATGCGGCCTCATCATCCCCTTCCACTTGAGTGTTTGCGGTGGTTGTCTTGGCCTCCTCGTTGGGCACACTGTACGACAGAAAGAACACCACCAAAGACAGCTTGTTCATTCATCAGTCAGCAGCATCCATACGGCCTGTGCCACCCAGGACTACAGCAGGTGCCAAGCTCGTCCATATCCCCAGCCCATTACCATTTTAGTACATGCCTGCCTGGCTTTCAGCTGACAGCATGTGCTAGCCTTTCTCTGGGCACTGGAGTCTACTCAACATGCCAGACGTGGCTTGGGTATGAAATGTCCCCTGGAAGCAGCTTTCAAACAAAAATAGACAAGCCCTAGTGTTTCAATACCTCAGCACCCCTCACTTTTTGAGTTGGATAATTCCGAGGTGTGTGTTCCACACTGGATCTCAGAGTTTCCCAGTGGAGTGAAGCTCCAGACACCCACAGTGGTGACATGCTTGGTAATACAAACTTTATTTGGTGGACTTCCCTTTTGTGTCTCACCTTCCCACAGCCCCACCAGCGTTTCCTAGGATCACCTTACAAATAAATACTAGCAGTCAGATCTTTGTTTCTGGACTGCTTCTTGGGGAATTCAAACTTAAGGACCAAACTGAAATAATAAGTGAATTCGTTTGGTGTCAGGTAGTATTCTCACATGTCATTCGGTCATCTAGAATTCCTGATCTGGATTGGAGGGTCCCAAGGCACTTTGAGAGGAAGAAAATGTACATGACAGTGTTGAGATTCCACACTCATGCCAATGACCCCAAGGGAAGAGACATCTAAGTGTCCCTTACAATTCCTGTTCCTCCTCCCATAGTCAGGGGTAGTGATTACCACTCAAGGATTAAATTTCCACCTTCTCCTTTCTTTGTACCTAGTTGGGGCCATGCGACCAATAACTTCCAATGAATTGTAAACAGAAATGTCCAGCCAAGGCAATGAACAAACAGAGGTGCATTCTCTGTCTTCTCTCTGTCTGCTGGTAGATCAGTGAGAGCCAAGCCCTAGGTTTTGAGAGTCACAAGACAAAAGAAGACAGGCAGCTGGTTCCACCTACTAGACAGAAATATGCATAATGTAAGTGTTACTGCACTAAACTTAAAATTGGGGGGCACTAATCTTTATAGCAGCCAGTATTACCCCAATGAATGTTTACACAGTCTACCTTCTTTGTCAAGATTTCCATGAATAAAGGGCTTCTTGTCTATCTTTTCTACAGTGGACAAAGGGCAGGTACATTTGACATTTATTTTACAAAGAAAAGAAAATCTCTAAAAATTAAACTGTTGTCCATCACCTCCCTCGCTGTTGCAGGACGCTGGACACTGTCCAAGTCGGGGGTGTTGGTTCCTACTTGTAGGAAACACCCAGTCATGTGATACCAGAACTGTGACCAGAGTTGGAAGAATTTGTCTTGCAGTGTTTAGAAACTCCATCAAATTTCATAGTTCAGACCAAACTTGGCCCTTTTGAAGTTCAAGTTCACTTAATTTTGGAAAAACACATTTCATATTTAACGATAAAAAATGGCAGAGTAAAAACTAGCTTTAAAACTTTCTTGGCTTTTACTTTTGCTACAGGATACTGCCTCCGTGAATTAGACATGTGAGGATTAAATGTCCCTACAAATGCAAAAAATTTATAATTTAAGGGGAAGTCTATAGAGAGGGCATTTGGATCAACTGAATTCTAATAATTTTTAAAAGGCACCAAAATTCCAAAGTGCTAGCCAGATTAAAGTCTTCTTATGCTTAAAAAAAAAAAAAAAAAAAAAAAAAAAAAAGAATTTGAATTCAATCAATACCATGAAATAATGAATAATAGCCAAATATGAGAAGAGAAGGACAAGGAGAAGCAAGATTTTAAAAGCAAGAAAACTACGGACCACCGGTAACTTTCTAAGCCCCTGTTGACCGTTGACCACCCATTAATAACCAAGGTTCAGGAAAGGCATCAAAATGCCATTTTTAAAACTCTTTATATTCTTTCTCTCTCAGCTTGAAAATAGAAAAGGTAGGGAATGACTATGTTGCCCCCCAGTGTTAAGCATCTGGTAACAGTGAAAATTTATTGAGTGCTTACTATGTGTAAGACACTCTGCATTTTACATGCAGTGTTACATAGCTTAAGTTTAGCAGAATTTTTGGGAGAAAGGTATAATTTTTATTTCCATTTAAGTGAAGACATCAGTTAGTGAAAGGTCAAGTTGGAGTCAAAGTCAGTTAGTGAACCCTAGAGATCGTACCTATTTCCCCTTTGCTCTACTTACTCCCCAGTTAGAGCTACTTTCCAAGGGAAAAGGTCACCAATATCTGTGCTGCCTGCCAACATTTTCAAGACTGCTTTCAGAAACCTTCTAATACAGCCTCTCATACTTGGGTTAAGGAGGCCAGGCCCCATTCCCTTCAGCATTTTCTAAATAGACTGAATTAAACAAAATAAAACAATCTAAAACCAAAACCACATGTGAGATCTTATATAGTGTATCCATTATAATCAGTCCATGGTTTTAAATTGAAATTATTTTCTCCATTTTCCTCCTCAAATATATCCTCATCTTTTTTAGACCTTGGGGCATATAAATGACAATATAAATGACATATACTAACCATTAGCATAATGAACTGTGTAACCTTATTTCTGCTGCAAAAGCCCTTTTTAAAGAAGTTGAGCCTATTAGTCATTCTCAACAACCCTGATTTCGACCAGGGCCAGAGTGAGAAAAAATGTAACAGCAAACTCATTAAGTGTGTTTGAATAATCACATTAAATTAACCAGAATTTTGTATCTTGTTGAATATTATGGTGATCAGAGACTATTGATTCGGGCTGCATGTTAGAAAAAAGACATCTGCAATTCATGCCCACTTAAAAAATTCATGTGGTATCTGTTAATGGTGGGCATGGAGGACTCTATTAAACTAACACATCTTCAGTTCCAAACAGATAGCAATATCCTATAGAATAAATGTAAATACTTCTCCTTATTTAAAGATATAACCCACCAGAAAACAATGTAGATTCCTTAGAGAAGTAAAAGTAGAACTTACATTTGATCCAGCAATCCCACTACTGGGTATCTACCCAGAGGAAAAGAAGTCATTATATGAAAAAGATACTTGCACAGACATGTTTATAGAAGCAGAATTTGCAATTGCAAAAATATGGAAGCACCCTAAATGCCCATCAACCAACAAGTGCGTAAAGAAAATGTGATATATATCTATATCTATATTCCATGTTGTGTGTATGTATATATATACATATATACATTATATATACATACACACACACAAACTGCGTAACAATGCATGTAAAATGTATACACACACACAACATGGAATATTATTCAGCCATAAAAAGGAGCAAAATAAAGGAATTCACAGAAACCTGGATAGAGTTGGAGACCATTATTTAGATGAAGTAACTCAGGAATGGAAAACCAAAACCAAACATCGTATGTTCTCACTTATAAGTAGGAGCTAAGTTATGGGGATGCAAAGGTATAAAAACAATAAAATGGACTCTGGGGACTCAGGGAGAAAGGTAGGGGGGCGTGAGGGATAAAATACTACACAGTGGGGATGGTGTACACTGCTTGGGTGATGAGTGCACTAAAATATCAGAAATCACTATTATTATCTATGTAACCAAAACCCCACGTGTTCCCCCCAAACTATTGAAATTACAAAAAAATTAAACAAACATATATATGTAAAGATATAGGCCACATACTTATTAAATTAAGCAAATATTAGATTGTAAGATGAAATAAAAGCCTTCAACTGGGGTATGTTTATGAGATGGGAATGGGGTGGAGAGAGAACAGTATGTCCTAATGTCTAAACCAGATTGCCTATCCAATCAGATTCGTTGCCTAAAACACCGCAAAATAATTAAACAAGTTAGATTGACCGAAAAAGGTTGAGTTGGGCTGAGAAAGGAATGCTTTGCTTGACAAATTCCACTCAACAGACAGGCTGAGACACAAGTTAGAAATTCCCTATCGCAAAGAGGACAGTACCTGTTCTGGGCATTCACCTCCACCTGGTCGGTCACCTGTCCCAAGGATTCTTCCTCCTGCTTCTGCCGCAGCCGTTCCTGCCGGGCTCGGCGGCGCCGTTCCCGGGCGGCCTCCTCTTCATCATCGTCGTTCCTCTGGTAGGCAATTCTGCAACATTACAAAGACAAACATCTTGAGTATGCCACCTGCCAAACGTCATCACCAACTTCTTGGCAGGAACAGCCCTGAGCCCTTTTCTGAATTTGACTGCTTAATGAATCACATTATTCTAAAAGGATGGTTCTGTTCCTTAAGTTTAGAGACCTCGTGAACTAGTTTTCAGACTTTTAGCTATTTGAAAAGCATTAATCCAATAGCTACAGAAGATAATTTGCAATGATCAAATAACAACTAAAACATTCTGCACAAAAGCAAGTTGCCTTTGGAAATTACGGGTTAGCATTTCTTTTCTTTTTGGAGATAGAGTCTTGCTCTGTCACCCAGGTTGGAGGGTAGTGATCTCGGCTCACTGCAACCTACTCCTCCCAGGGTCAAACGATTCTCCTACCTCAACCTCCCAAGCAGCTGGGATTACAGGTGCACGCCAGCATGCCCAGCTGCTTTTTGTATTTTTCGTAGAGATGGGGGTTTCACCATGCTGGCCAGGCTGGTCTTGAACTTCTGACCTCGTGATCCACCCACCTCGGCCTCCCAAAATGCTGGGATTACAGGTGTAAGCCTCTGCGCCCTGCCTTGGGTTAGCATTTCTTTACAAAGGTGATTATCAGTATGTAAGATTTAGAAGAAGAGACCCAAAGTATTGAACCAAAAATAATCAAAATGCTTACTTAAAAAGATCTAGCATGTTGCATGAGTTACTTGTGTAGACACTGTCATGAAGATCAGAAAAGAATCAAGTTACACTACCAAACCAGGACTTTGGTGTTAATAAGCCAAAATTATTAAATTTAATTACAGAAAATATACTAATTATTAAAAATAAATATATTAAATAATAACTATTATTAAAATTGGGAGTAGAATATCTTCTTTGCTTGGATTTTGTTTTTCTCCCCAGTTCCTTTTCACTGGAGAGAGAAGGTGTTATTGACAATGGGTAGGAAGCTTCGGAGTCAGTGCATTTTGAAGGGGTGGCAGCTCCCTTTAAAGCCCCCCTCTTCTGCTCTAAAACATGCTTTAGTATCATACCACCCACATGCTGGGCACAACACAATGGCCCACAGCTGTTTATTTAGATAGATGTCTATAGGCTGAGGCAGACAGAAGAGACACAGAGGACTTCACATGTGTATACCTTATTTGGCACTTTTTTTGAGACAGAGTCTCACTTTGTCACCCAGGCCAGAGTGCAGTGGTGTGATCACAGCTCACGCAGCCTTGACCTCCTAAGCTCAAGCAATTCTCCCACCTCAGCCTCCTGAGTAGCTGGGACTACAGGTGCACACACCACCACACCCAGCTAACTTTTATACTTTTCAAGATATGGGGTTTCACTATGTTGCTTAGGCTAGTCTTGAGCTCTTGAACTCTACTTAGCTTTTGTAGTCATCTAAAGTGAATGCCTATTTGAGGAGATTACAAATCAATATCACTATGCTAGATATGTTTCTCTTAAGACTTATTTCCAAATAAAGAATTGGAGCTGGGGAACTGCAGAAGCTCATACTCAAGAGGAAATAGCTATTTTGACACCTTTGATGAGATACAGAGTGCCAAGAAAGCATGGGTGCTGGCTTGAAGGGTCAGTAGGTTGGTGTGGATATGGGGCTGCATTGTGCAGCAAGCTGCTTTTTGTATTAGAGAGTTGCAGTGTTTTTGTTACAATGTTACTTACATGTCTACAAAATAGAAATCCAGATATGTAAACATTTCATACTAATAATTCTTTTTTAAATTGTGGTAAGAACACTTAACATGAAACCCACCCTGTGGCATATTTTAAAGTGTACAATACAGTATTGTTAACTATAGGCGCACTGTTGTATGGCACTTCTCTAGAACATGTTTATGATTCTTGTATCATTGCAAAGCCAAAATAATTTGCAAATTAAAATAAAACAGTAGAACTATACCACTTATACCATACATGAACCTAATATAACTGAAGATGGTTTGCTCATGTTGGAGTTATAAATTAGGCATTATTAGGCTTAGACTCAGTACTTTCTTTCATCTGTGTCATCTTTTGACTTCAATAATAAGAATGTTACGAATGTTTTTCACTGAAGTATCTCACAAAAAACAGGATTAACGATTCCAAAGGTTGGTTGGTTTCTTCTTTGCTACTTGAAAAAATCTGACTTCATATTTACAAAAATCTGCTTATGTGCAATCCTCAAAAGCCAATACAAATAAAGTGTCACTAATTCTATAAAATGGGCTAGTTTGTTCTACAAATATAGAGGGGGCAGTGGGATATAGTTGATAATGGATGATCATGATTCAGAAAACTTGGGTTTTAGAACTGGTCTCTTACTAATTTACAGCCCTTTGATTAACCTGAGTTAAATATTCTTGTGTGTGACAATCAAATGAAATAATAGGTATGTCATGACAAAGCATTCTACACTGCAGTATCTTCCTGTTATTAGGAAAGTTCAGTTAAGGAGCTGCTTTTGGGGAAAGATGAGTTCAATTTTAGACTTGTTGAATTTGAGGTGACAACATGACATGATTTGAATGTTCCTTTCTAATTCAATCACATTGTAGTTTGCAGTAGAAAGCCCTTCCCAGTGGTTTGGCTTTACCCTTCAGATTCTTGGCTTAATATTCCTTTGGCTTCTTTCTTGGGAGACAGCTTTAACCACAACAGGGAGAATCAATCCTTAATAACTGCTTCCCAAACTAATCAAACAAAGTCTCAATTTGCTTTTCTACATCTCTGGATCAGCCATGAGGTCATGCCTGTTACCTGGGGCCTTCTTCGAAGACAAGCAAAAGGCATAAAATTCCATATGGGGGCCGGGCGCGGTGGCTCACACCTGTAATCCCAGCTCTTTGGGAGGCCAAGGCAGGTGGATCACGAGGTCAAGAGATCGAGACCATCCTGGTCAACATGGTGAAACCCCGTCTCTACTAAAAATACAAAAAAAATCACCTGGGCATGGTGGCGCATGCTTGTAATCCCAGCTACTCAGGAGGTTGAGGCAGGAGAATTGCCTGAACCTAGGAGGCGGAGGTTGCAGTGAGCCGAGATCGCGCCATTGCACTCCAGCCTGGGTGACAAGAGCGAAACTCCATCTCAA
>NW_022436947.1:6811272-6853980 GCF_009761245.1 Sapajus apella
GGGGGGGGTTCCCTCACACTGTGCTCATGATAGTGAGTTCTCATGAGATCTGATGGTTTTATAAGTGTTTGGCAAGTTCCTCCTTCCCTCACTCTTCCCTCTCCTGCCGCCTTGTAAAGACAGTGCCTGCTTCCCCTTCCTTCATGATTATTAAGTTTCCTGAGGCCTCCCCAGCCATGTGGAAACTGTGTCAATTAAACCTCTTTTCTTTATAAATTACCCAGTCTTGGGCAGTTCTTTATAGCAGTGTGAGAACAAACTAAGACACCTATCCTGAAAACAAAACTCCTCTAAGCCCTTAATGGAATATAACCATAAGCCCTTAAGTTCCCACTATTTTGATAAGTTACCATCTTTCACCTTTCACCTACCCACTGGGCGTCATGGCTGGATATTGCTGGCTGTTTGCTCTGACGTGAACTAGCTTTGCCACATAGGCCACATCACATGTAATCTCTCTTCACGTTTGATTTCTCAGTGGAGGAGTAACCTGAACAACTGATCATTTCCACTGTCTCTTCTAACTCTTCTCGCTTGGTACAGCTTAAAGTTTACAGGCAACCACTCTCCATTGGGAGCCCCTTTTCTAGTGTACACAGCTACTAGAGTCTATTAGCCTCTTTTCACACGGCTATAAAGAACTGCCCAAGACTGGGGAACTTATAAAGGAAAGAGATTTGACTCATAGTTCAGCATGGCTGGGGAGGGCTCAGGAAACTTACAATCATGGCAAAAGGGAAGTAGATACTTCTTTACTAGATGGCAGGAGAAGCGCCAAGCAAAGGAGGAACAGCCACTTATAAAACTATCAGATCTTGTGAGAACTTGCTATCATGAAACAGCATGGGAGAAACTGCACCCATGATTGAATTACCTCCACCTGGTCTCTCCCTTGACAAGTGGAGATTATGGGGATTACAATTCAAGATGAGATTTGGGTGGGGACACAAAGCCTAACCATAGCACAGGGAAAAATTTCTAAGGATCTTTTTATGACCATAATAAAAAAAAACAGATTAAAATTGTTTACAAAGTTAAGAACAAAAAAACTAAAATGGTTTCATGGAATTTTCAATCATAACATGTCCAGTTGCTGGTTCAAGAATATATCAGTTGGCTCTATAGGGAAAATTGTGTCCGTGCCAAATGACTTGATAGGAATGGAAATTCCTCAACTGTGAGGCTCCCTACAGTAGCCTTCAGCATGCAAACCAGAGTCGTTTCTTAGCTTTTAGGCCTCCCTCATGGTGACTTTCCCATCCTACTAACTCCACAGGTTTATTATTTTTTCTTCCAAAATTGAAAAAAAAAACCCTCAATTGTTCATTCTTTTGGATTTTAAAAGGAACTCTCACATATTATTTTTTTTTAAACCAGATAATTCAAAATATATAAAAGAGAAAGTAAAGCCCACTCCCTAGGATCATACCACCCAGATTTGAACACGATGAATATGTGATGTATTCTACCATTTTCCCATGCATGCAGATATTTTCCTTTTTAATAAAATAGGATGTCATACATATCACTTCATAAACCATTACTTTAATTTACCTTGCTTATGACTATTTTTAACATTAGCAAAATATAACTTCAATTGCAACACAGTATGCCACTAGGTGTACATACACATAATAATTACATGGATCTACTATGATTTAACTAATTTTCTACTGAGGCACATTTGAGATTGCTTTCAACTTTATATCTTCTTATAAACAATGCTACCAAGGACATTATTATAGACTCACTTTAATCACTTGTTCAATTATTTACTTAAAACTTTTCAGAAGTTAGAATTTCTGAGTTTAATTTCTGAATTTAAGAGTATGCTCATTTTAAAGGCTTTTGATACTCAAAGACAAATTGTCAACTTAACACCAGTAATGTACAAAAGCAGATTTCACCATAAAGCAGAATTTGTCCAAAAGACAAGTACAAAGGATGCTTATTATATCCAAATGATAGCATAAGCTCTGCTTCATGCTTCAGTGAAAGACAAAAATGTTGACATTTCTGATTTTCCACACGCCAGATTTAAATGTATTTGAAATGCTGCTGACTAGTAAAAATCATACCTAACCAACCGCTGGGTTGTAATAAAAGCATAATAATCCATTTGTTCCTTCTGTGAGAATTCAGCAGATGCCAGTATTAACCTGTCTGCCAAAGCCCACTGATGTTCCCAGATGACTCAGAAGCAGTGTGGGATCCTGAAGTTTATCTGAATCATCTGAGGATGATTGAATTATGTTTAATAAAGTTTAAATCAAATGTGTTTTTTTGGGACCTATTTTTTTTTTTTTAAATCTGGTAAGCCACAAATGATCTATAAAGCAATTCTCTGTGAAATAAAATGTTCATTTGACCAGAATCCATGAACTTCCCACCTATGCTGGTTGGAAGAGGGTTTATTGTGGAGTATTCTATTTTATTACTTGGAAACCGCTTTTGCTCATCTTTTGGCACAAACACTTGGAGAAAGGTACAATCGACCTTTCTGCAGCAAGGTCAGTTGACAGCAACATGGCTCATTGGACATTTGGGAGAAAGAGAAATGATGTGTGTGTGTGTGTGTGTGTGTGTGTGTGTGTGTGTGTGTGTGTTGTGGGTGGTTGCACACACTAATGAATAAATGCAAAGAATTTTAAAAGTCCATAATAAACCTATGATGTTATTTGATTGCGTCAGTAGTATGAAAAAGTAGAGAGGATTGGCTTTTTTTCTATTCCTGGAACCATTGCTTAAAGGCCCTGGTATTACAAGATAAGAAAAAAAAAAACACATATGCAATGGGAAAGCTCTCTTCTAATGCTGTGGCTTTTACAAGATATTTTAGGTCTTTAACACCAGGCCCTGCTGCCCCAGTGTATTTAAGTAACAAGATAACCATGTTATAGTCTGCAGCTTTTAGATAGAAAGTTCGAATAAATTAAAGCCTTACAGACATGGCAAATGAGGAGATCATGGAGGTGTGATTACATCTGGATGGGCCAGGGTCTAAATATATGCCAGACGAGAGACAGAGGAACTTGTGGACGCTTCCTTAGCGAGACACTGGAGCAAGGCACGAGTTGTCCTCTTGCTCCAGTGTCCCCCACCCCAGCTTCCCTATCAAATATTTCTCAAAACTTCTGCAACACTGGCAAAATTCTTATTATCCTCTCATCTATAGTGAAGATCGTCTTGTTTGACTTTTATCCCGTGTTCCCCGTAGTATAAAGAATGTTGCTTTTATTCCCTTCATTTTGTCTTTTCTCCATTTTGGTATCTTCTGGTTTGAGATTATAGGACATCATCCTTAAAGATTCAAGTAAAATTGTGGCAATAGTATTTTATTAACAAAACAAGATCTCTTCTCAGGAAGCCATGTTTAAAAATTACACCAGGAAAAAAATAATAGACATTTTTATGGGGAGGGGGCTGATTTTACTACATGTTTAAGAGCATTCAAGACTCAGAAAGAATGAAAAAGAACAGTTTAAGTCTATAGCGAGTACAAACGTGTTTATTTCATGTTGATAATCTCAGTACTGCTCTGAGTAATTACCTAGATAACCAAATAGTTAATCAAGTTTGGATTTGCATCTTGCAATTTTTTACATACATGGTAACTATAGTTATTTTGCCATGTAAACATTTTAATAATATATTTGAGGACTTGTCAAAGTCAGTTCACTAGGCATAATTTATGTAATAGGATACCATAGTTTAACCATTCTATAGATAGAAATTTTGGGTTCCAGTTTTTCCCCTATTGCATACAATGCATGTATTTCTCTAGGGTAGATATTGAGAAGTGAAGTTGTATGTGTTTATTTAAATTTAAAATTTAAAAGATCAGATCAAACTGCCCTGCACAGCAGTTGGTGTTTTTTGTTTTTTGTTTCAAGACAGAGTCTCACCGGAGTGCAGTGGCGCAATCTCAGCTCACTGCAAACTCCATCTCACGGGTTCAAGCGATTCTTGTATCTCAACCTCCTGAGTAGCTGGAATTAGAGACTCCCAACACTATGCACAGCTAATGTTTGTATTTTTAGAAGAGACGGGGTTTCACCATGTTGGCCAGGCTAGTCTCGAATTCCTGACCTCAGGTGATCCTGATCTCAGGTGATGCCTCGGTCTCACAAAGTGCTGGAATTACAGGCGTGAGCTACCGTGCCTGACTACAACAGTTAATTAAAACAAATTTACATTCCCATGCTTTGTCATTTCAAATACCCAAGTTGGATCAACATAAACTAAGACAGTCCACTGCTAACTGATAAGATTAAAGATGTAGTCTTCCACATCTTGTATTGTAATGGTTTCTAACATTTTAAGAATGAGGATCCTTTTAAAATATTAAGAAAAAATAAGATCTTATGACAATTGCTTATGTTTTTGTTATTTGTTAAAATGTTTTATAAAATATCTATAAATTCAATAAAGCATAAAAAGGAATCTGTATTTTATAAACCAGTGCATGTATGCTTATTTGAAAAACAGTCTTTCATACATGAGACAACTATTTAGCAGACTACAGTAAATACTTGGTGTGGACATGAATTCGGGGATCTCTCAAAATCTTCACCACTAGAGAACCATTGTTGTATTGAAAGAGATTACGAGAGTATCAGTGGATAGACTTTAACTTGTCACCTTCAGACTTTTTTGTGTTCTTCAATATTCCCGGTGCTTGATAAGCACACACACATACACAGACACAGATGACGACACACAGGTTAAGTGAAAAAAGCCTCAGAGAAACAAAAGGCTCAAGGTACTATAGTGAAGCCCAGTTAGAAAAGACTTAAAGAGGACTTCATTGAGATCCAAGTTTCCAAGTCTGGTTTCCTTGTTTCTGCCACATTCCTATATTTTGAAAAAGGACTCTGCACCTAAAATTCCAACAGATCAAATAAATTTCACCATCTGACAAGAAGTTCACTATTTATGAATTCATAGTAACTGACTGGCCAGTAGACAGTTGACCGGACCCCAAGATCAGCTCTAATCTTTCTGCATTCCACTGTCTGTTCACTTTTATAAAAGGTCGATGGAGATTTCAGGCTGGTAACTGAGATACTCAATCCAGAACACTATCCTGTCCCCAGCTTTCTGCAGCTGTACACTCCCCACGAAGGCCACAATCCGAAGAAGAATGCCCGGGGCTCACAGCCTCAAAGAACGATGACTTCTTAGTCAATTACTTTTATTCAATTCCCATCATTACTGGCTCTGCCAATGGCATTGTCTAAACCTGGGTCTTAATATGGAATCCAACTTAAAAAGTTAAAACCTCATGTAGGTTAGAAACATGCTTATCAGCTATTTGGAGGCAAAATGACTCACACATACTTTCATTATTCTTTTTCATGTACCAAAACCCCCAGGGATTTTATCTTATAGTAGGAAATGCAAGCAGATTCTCCAAACATATCCAAGTAGCTCTATAAACTGCTCAAACATTCTTAGCAAAATCTCAGACGAACTGTGATCAGGAGGGAAAATCCTGAGCTACCGAGATGAGTCATATTTGCCCTGCAGATTTACTGTATGTTTGAAAGTTAAAAGAAGTTTATAGAAACATTCCAGGCTCTTAAATATGATTTTGTTTATACATGGTGTCTGCAAAATGTTGTGGTTTCATGTAATTCACATAAAATCCAACTCTGAATTTTTTTCCTTGGAGTCCTTAAAATACAGGCATTAACAGTTATGATGGAGAAAAAAAATCAAATCAAGAAAATAAAAATACTTTTCACTTCAGAATATGTTTAGACTTAATTAGTAAGTAGTCTGTAGTCAGTTGGTCTGTTAGTAATGAATATAGGAGAGTGAAGGAAAGTCCCCTTGATTTAGAAGAAAAAAAAATTTGAGTGGAAATGTGCTGTATTATTTCATTGTGGGGTTCATTGCTGGATCAGTGTTGTGCCTTTTCCCGGGGTGAAAGCACGCAAGGGGATATATTACTTGCAAGAAAATTACCCAGGAAACAAAGCATTTCCCACTTCATTTATTCTCATTCTCCCACCCCATCTCCCTATACACAGACATATTTGAGAGTCACCAAAGTTTGCATCCCAACCATACTTGGATCTTCATAATAAAACACTGTGTCCTTGCAAGCTTTACTGTTGTGATGTCTGTTGTCACTACCAGCCCAACATTTGCTTTATACAATGGTGACATCCCCTAATTGTATGAGTTTCTATACTTATAGACCATAACAGAGGACATATGCTGCAGAAAAGAGTAGACAATGACATAAAATCCTCTGCTTGTGTCTACACATACCATAGCAGCCTGGTTCTCAGCATCATTATGACTGGAACATCCTGTCCAACAAATAGATCAGGTCTGATTGGTCTTGAATGGTTAGAAGACACCCAGGACGTACTGAGAGTTCTGATTCTGACTCTGAATTATAAAAGGAAAGTTCTTAGAATGGTCCTGTTCCAGGACAGGCAGATCCCCAAGCTTAGAGGCTCATTTCTGAATCCATGCACATACTCACAGAACATTTTTAAATGATGGACTCTAATTGTTTGGGTTTATTTCAAGCTAAAAAGGCTTTTATCATGACTTATATTGTACCTACAAATGAATATATAGTACATGACTACTTCATTTTATTATTATTATTTTAATTTATTTACTTATTTATTGAGACAAGGTCTCCTCTGTAACCCAGGCTGGAGTACACTGGCGCAATCTTGGCTCACTGCAGCCTCGGCCTCCTGGGTTCAAAAAATCCGCGCACCTCAGCCTCCCCAGTAGCTGGGACCACAGGTATGCGCCACCACACCTGGCTAATTTTTACATTTTTTGCAGAGACAGGGTCTCTCCATGTTGTCCAGGCTTGTCTTGAAGTCCTGAGCTCAAGCACTCTGCCCACCTCAGCCTCCCAAAGTGCTGGGTTACAGGCGTGAGCCACCATGCCCAACTGTGTACACGACTACTGTAAAGAATAATCAGACACACAATCATGTGCCTACTACCCAATTTAAACAACACCAGTTGTTAGGGATCCTTATGTGCCCCTTTGCAATGCCATTACTATCTCCTTTTTTTTTTTGAGGCAGAGTCTTACTCTGTCACCAGGCTGGAGTACAGTGGCGAGATCTTGGCTCACTACAACCTCCACCTCCCTGGTTCAAGCGATTCTCCTGCCTCAGCCTCCTGAGTAGCTGGGACTACAGGTGCGCACCACCACACCCAGCTCATTTTTGCATTTTTAGTAGAGACTGGGTTTCACCATGTTGGTCAGGATGGTCTTGAGCCCTTGATCTCATGATCTGCCCACCTTGGCCTCCCAAAGTGCTGGGAACCTCTCTCTTTTTAGCTGCCTCCAAATATGCACTAGCCTGAATTTTAGGATCTCTGAATTATTCTCTTACTTTTCCTTGTAGTTTTACCAGCATGGTACGCATCCCTAAACAATGTATTTTTCAGTGTTGCCTTTAAAAAAACTATAATTGACAATACTGTATGCATTCTGTGATTCTTTCATTCGACATTATGTTTTTGAGATTCATCTTTATTTATATTAATAGCTGTAGTTTATAACAACAAATGAAGCACCACCTTTTCTAAACATTTCTTGAGATTATAATTTGTATGGGATACATGTTTAACTTCTTTTTCAGTTAGTGCCATTTTCTTTTAAAATGTCGAAGGCCAGGTGCGATGGCTCATGCCTATAATCCAGCACTTTGTGAGGCCGAGGAGGTTGGATCATCTGAGGTCAGGAGTTCGAGACCAGCCTGATCAACATGGTGAAGCCCCATCTCTACTAAAAGTACAAAAAAATTTGGCTAGGGTGTGGTGGCACACGCCTGTAATTCCAGCTACTTGGGAGGCTGAGGCAGGAGAATCGCTTGAACCCCGCAGGTGGAGGTTGTAGTGAGCCAAGACTGTGCCATTGCATTCCAGCCTGGGCAATAAGAACATAACTCTGTCTAAAAAAAGTTTTTTTTTTAAATAAATATGAACCTCAGTGAACTTAGGCTTTTAAAAAATGTTGTCAGTCAAAAGTAAAATTTGAATTGGAGCTGTTCTTTGGCTGCTATTATCTATTAAAAGACAATCTTGCTTTAATACATAGTAGATGTGTATAATAAACCTTGGGCTTAGTCATTTAAAAAAAAATACACATTAGGAAACAACTCAGACCTAGGTGTTAATGACTAGTAGCACTATATTTTTCCAGCAGCTCTTTCTCTTGCATAGAGGTCTAGATCTGGATATACAACTGAATCACACCTGCTCCAGAGTAGGATGTAGGGAGATTTCCACATTTCTACCAGCTGAGTTGGATGCAATGATATTTGACCAAAGGTCTATAAACATGCACATTATTTTCATATCCAAAGACAATTCCTAGAAAGAGAAATTTCCATTGCCATCTTCAAATGTAAAAAATATGAACTCCTTTTAGATGAGTCTTATATTTTGAGTGATCTAGAAGTTCAAGCCTCACCCCCAAATCTGAAATGTTTGCGTGTAGTCCATAATCTCATGTGATTGAGCTTCCAATTATGATACCGCTATCACAACGGTAAACATCTCCCAAAAGACATAAAGCGATTGGAAAATGAAAGCAAGATGTCCTTAGGTGGACATGATAAGGCTGTGAGTAATTAAAGGAGATCCCTGCAAGGGAAAGTGGTATTGCAGACATGCCGACGGAAACGGTACAGGGCATGTGGATGTTGCTAAATCAAGTCACATATCTTGTGTCAGCTGAGTGAATTCTCAGCATCCTCTCTAGACAGGCTCTGCTTAATGTGGGGAAATTTATGGGTAATGGATTTTCATAACAGGCCTTTTATGATCTTTCCTTCCCCTGAAAGTGCCCTCTGGAGCTTTTCTTCTTCCACTTTCATTTTTCTTAATTGGAAAAAGATTTACTATTCATTTCCTCCTTCCCAGGGCTCCTTTCCACTCGAGTGGCATTGCCTCCCAACTTGTTTCTCCATCTTATACCCCTTATCTCTTCTTCATAGACAGAAAACTGTAATATATGATAGATCTGACACTGGGACGTTGTTGCTGGCTCTGCTAGTGAAGAAGTCACTGCCATTCTAATAAGAATGGGGTGAACCCCACCTGCCTGACTCCAGAGGTCCTGTACATACCTATCTAACATCCAGTTGGTTCATACCCCCACTCCATGTGCTAGCATTGGAGAGCTTTGTGTACAAGTGGCAGAGAGCAGAAAGACAAACCCTGAGTGGAGACAGGAAATGGGAAACAAAGGGCCAAATCCTGGATGTTTGGCCCACTGGAGAGAATATTTATTCTTGCAGGGGACTTGGCAGCCAACCACCGCTCATGGGTCCCATCTCACTACTGTTGAGAAAGGAAGTCAAGGAGTCTGCTCTGCTCTTGGTAGATCATCTTCCTAAATCAGTGGAAACCTTACTTAAGACACAGCCTGCTCAATGTGGAGGGAGAAAAGCAAACACTCGTTTGTTGTGATTTGGTAAAAAGCCAGCCTAACCAAACCAAACCAGGGTAGCATCTTCTATGCTTAAAGACTCCTTTTGAGTTAATAGAAGACCCCTATAAAAATGTGAATGTTTTAACAGCAAGAATAATGTTAAATAACTAAGCATCCACATTTATGTGTGCAATTGAGTTAGAATCACCAACAGCTTAAGACTCAGAGAACCAGGACTCCGAGAGAGGGAGCATAGGCATTAGAAACATTCTTGGACGGCAATTAAATGATTTGAGGGTTCTTGTCTGTCCTGGAACAGATTTCTGTCCCAAAAAGGTAATTCTATCCTAATCTATTGGCTAGGTTAGATTACTAACCAATCAGGCTTATGCTGTCTGCTCACTAGATCACCAATGTAATCACTAATTCCTTAAACTTGTTACCTCATACAGGAGGAACTGCTTCACTAGTGGAAATCGTTGACTTGACTTGAAAGTCTAGGCCAGGCACGGTGGCTCACGCCTGTAATCCCAGCACTTTGGGAGGCCGAGGCGGGCGGATCATGATGTCAAGAGATCGAGACCATTCTGGCCAACATGGTGAAACCCCGTCTCCACTAAAAATACAAAAACTAGCTGGGCGCGGTGGCGTGCGCCTGTAGTCCCAGCTACTCAGGAGGCTGAGGCAGGAGAATTGCTTGAACCCGGGAGGCGGAGGTTGCAGTGAGCCGAGATTGTGCCACTGCAGTCCAGCCTAGCGCCTGGCAACAGAGTGAGACTCTGTCTCAAAAAAAAGTCAGGAAGAAAAAAAAAAAAAAGAAAAGAAAGTCCTATTTCTGAATTACAGATAACAAAGTTACAGCACTGGCACTAGCTGGTTACTAGCCAGTGCTGTGACTTTGTTATCTGTAATTCAGAAATATGGGTTGCTAATCTTGTATACATTCCTCTCCCTGACGGATCCACGTGGAACCTACCTAGACTTGGAGGCAAGGACAGTTCAATTCACGTGAGACATCAGAGTGGTGAGCTCTGGGCAGCAAGGGGGATGCATGAATGCTAGGTTCCAGGGAGGAGGCATGGGGGCCTAGGTTCCAGGAGGAGGTGGCAAACCATCATTCAGAACCATCTACCAGATACCAAGGTGGAGTCTGAACTTGCGGTAGTGGGATGCTGATAGGTAATGCTTGCTGCTATAACCTGGAAACTGACACCCAGGTAGCTGCAATTAGCACATCCATTCAACAGATATTTATTGAACATTTACTCCATTCAAGCCACCAAGGGCAGGAACTAAGATGAATTAAACCCCTGAGAGGAGTTCATAATCTGTAGGGAAGTTAAGACCTGTTAAGAATGTGATAATAGATAGAATGTGTTAAATATTACAGAAGACTTATAGATAAAGTGATTTAAAGTTTAGAGGAGGAAGAAGGCAGTTCCAGCTAAGGGATCAGAGAAGGCTTCATGGAGAAAGTGGTATTTGAGCTGGCTCTTTTGGGATGGCTAGGATTGGGAGCTGAGGGAATGAAAGAGAACCTCTCCACATACATAAAGCTCAAACAGCAAGGTTGCAAATTCAGGAAGTATGGTTATGGAAAAGCACACAATTCCATCTGGCTAGGGCTTGGAAGGCATGAAGGGCTTTAGTGAGGCGCCAGTCATGCTTGGCACATACAGAAAGATGGCTTTAAATAACTGAGAAGAGCAGACCAATCATTTAACAAAGGATTAGCTCCTTCCAAAGGCTGTGCCCTGTGGAAGGGAGCTCTTGAAGGGCAGCACACATGAGGATTTTCTAGTTTCAGTCTCCACTGCAGGTGTTTCAACTCACTCTGCAGCTTTCCCCAAGAAATAAAAGAAATTAGGGCCAGCTACCCAATATCAAGGACCCCATTCATCTTAGCTGCAGGAGGAGACGTCTGTTCAGTAAGTCCTACAATCATTGAGAACAGGAGCACCATGGAGGACCACTCAAGAGCCATAAGCTGTGACTTTCCATTTTTCAGAGTGGAATTTCTGTCCTTTTTCATTCTTGTTACCTTCTCCACTGTCTTGCACTCACTTTGCCCACCCCGTGTTAAACTGGATTTTCACTTATTCTGCTTCTATTCAGAGCCCAGCTGAAACCCACTGCTTGTGGTAACATACTGAGTGTCTAGGACAAGAGATTAATGAAACTAGAGGAATTTTGAGATTATTTCGAATTCAAGCTTTACATTTTGTACTTGGTAACCTGGGGTCTAAGAGGTAAAGTGACTCATACAAGTAATTACAAAATCAGGATTGACCCAGGTCTTCAAGTTCCTATGCCTGTTTTCTTTCTACAATAGAAAGCTTTCTTAGGGTGCCCTGGAGATGAACAAAGAGCTTCAGTCATCTGAGCCAGGGATTGGCAAACTGTGACCTGCAGGCCAAAGCCAGCTCACTCTGTTTTTGCAAATAAAGTTTTATGGGAATACAACCACACCTCTATGTCTATGGCTGTTTTGCACTTCAGTGCCAGAGCTGAGTTATTATGACAGAAGCTGCATGGCTCACAAATTTGAAAATATATACTATCTGACCCTTTACAAAAAAGTTTGCTGATCCATGATCTAAGTCAATGGTTTCTAAATGTCTTTTCATAGTATACTATATAATCAATTTTAAAAATTAAGCATGCATCAACACTGATATATATATTTATGCATACTACACATTTATACATATATGTGTACTCATTTAATTATAAATTGGATACATGTATTGTTTAAATGTTTACAGATATTACAAAACGCAATGAACAGAAATTTAAAAGGATAGAATAATGAAACAAAGGTATATTTAAAATAATGTTACATTTAATTTGTTAATGTTCATAAAACTTTATTTTTGAAAAATCTTGGCTCAACGCATTGTAATCAATAATTTGAAGGTCTGGCTCTAAGTTCAGTTTACTTTGGTATTTCGCTTTAAATGACAGTCAGAGCTTAATTTTTTTAATCCCCAAAGATATGCAAAGAAACACATCGTGGCTTGGCAGGCTGCAGCACAGTACTAATACATTAAATTTGCCCCACTAACCATGAACTGCACTTTGCCTAGAAAATTGCATCCAAAAATTGTCTGTCCTGATGTCAATCAGTTGTTCTAGTTCAAAGTAATCCCAAGGTGCTTCAGTTTTACATTTTAAATAAATAGCACCAAAATCTACTGAAATGCTTCACTGGGGAGATTTTTAAATAGATTAGAAAATGTTTCCAAGGTGGAGTGTGAAGATAAGATAGTCTTGGTAGGTTACATGTTTACATCTTTTTCACTGACAAAAATCACAAAAAATGGTGCCATTTTCCAAAAGATCTCTCCGCTCATGAGTTTCTTCTGAAAAGCAATGAGATTCCCCCTCTCTGCTGGAAACTCCCCTCTGCTGAAAGGAACAGGTAAAGTGTGAGGCAGAGGACGCACTGGTCCCTGTTTACAAGCATTAGTGTCCGCTCTATGTGCAAGTGTCAGCGTTGCCTTGGGTTTGTGTTATTAGTGTTACCTTCTGCTGCAGCTTCTGCAGAAATCCTTCTCAGTACACGTCTATTTCATGAAGTTTAAACTAGATAAGGTTGATGGCTGGTAAATCCATTTACCTAGTCAGTTACAAGAAAATTGCCTTAAGTCACAGAATGCTGAAAAGACAAGGCCAAGCAAAGACTCCACTGTTCTCCCCTCTGAGGGCGCAGGGAACTCATGCTCCGTTTTTCCAGGGCACTATATTTTTATGATGCTCTCAGGACCAGTCACATGGGGTCAGAAACCAAGGGAAAGTGCTGGTGCCAGAAAGCATAATGAAGTAAAGCTTTCCTTTTCTTTTAATTTCATTTTATACTCTCTTGCCCTCTTTGATTATGCTTTTCCTTAAGAGGCTCTTTCCTCCTCTCCATTTTTACCAAGAACCGACTTATCTGTCCCTCAAGGCCAGTTCAAATGCTACACGCTTCCAACATGGAAGTCAACTAGAAGGAGCCCTTTAATGCCTCTGAAATCTCTGTGGTTCTTCTAGTTATTTATCACATATTGCTCTATTGCTGCTATTTGTATATTATCTCCAATATTATGGTGTGTGTTTCTTGAAAGCAAGAATCATGTTTTATACATTTTTAGCACTCTTCTCAAAGTGCCTTGCATAAAGCAGGTATTTAATAAGTACTTTTAGTAATTGCAGTCAAGAAAGGCACATGGCATTAAAATACAAAGCTAACCTATAGAGAATAAGAGTGAACTGCCTAAGCTCATATGGATTCATCTAAATCAGAACATGGAAAGGCCAAATACTCCAAGACTTAAAAGTTTTAGTGTCAAAAACAGAACAACAGTGCTTTCTCAAAAGGCAGATCAATGTAATGTGACTCCAATCCATGTGTGGGGAAAGGCTGACAATTCTAGGCTAGGCTCATGAGTATTTACTGAAAAAAAAGTATTTAAAGTTATTACAGCTTTATCTTTTCTCGGTAACAGAGGCGGGAGAAGGTCATCACCAAAACCAAAGTGTGTGCACACACACAGAGCACATATACACGTGATCAGAAGCCTTGTGAGTGGCTTTAAAAGCAGACACTTCATACTGGCTCATGAATATGAACCAGGAATACCTGGCTGTGCCTGCTGCCATGTTGCTATGGGCTGCAGGGCTCACCCTCAGACCGTGGTTCCAGAAGGTGAAGCCTGATCATTCACCGAACTGAGGAAAAAAAAAAAAAAAAAAGTGACCTCATAGATTTCAATTTAATCATTACGACAAAACTATATTAAACCAATTGAGGAATGACAGTGACAGCCTAAAAGCTAGGTTTGGAGAAAGGAGAATTTTTAGAATAAAAATGCAGGAGATAGAACCCCCAACACTTTGCACTTCCTTCAATTCCTTCCTGCCAGTACAGGTATTGATCGACTTAAGACCGATGCAACTTACAACCATTCGACTTTAGGACCACAATCGCTAGCCACGACTGCTCTGCTGTAGATTTTTGGAAACACTACAACATTTTGATGTGTATCAAGAATATTGCTACCGCCTGGGAGGCTGTGACGACAAAGTGCATGAATGGCATTTGGAAAAACAGTGTTAAGCGCTATGTTAATGATTTTGACGGATTTGACAGTGAACATGAACTTGAAACGATTTGGGGAAAAAATAGTAAAACTCGCTAAAGACCTTTCTCTGGGGTGTGAAATGGAAGATGTCGAAGAGTCGCTAGACAAAGAATCCGGAGAACTTACAAATGAAGAGCTAATCGAACTGGAAGAAGAAAGAGTGGCGGAAGAAGAAAGAAGAGAAGCAGAGAAAGAAGAAGAGTAGCCAGAAAGAAAGTTCACCACTAAGGGATTATCAGACGGTTTATCTTTACTGAATAAACTTCTTATACATTTTGAAGCAATGGACCCAAACATTGAACGATTTGCAAGGATTGAACGGATGGCGCACGATGTGTTTCGTCCATATCGTGAAATTTATGAAGAAAAAAAAAAACATACAATTCAGACAAAGCTCACCGGTAACCCCAACTGCTGCCTCAGATGACGACATCAACGATCCGCAGCCAAGCACCAGTGGCCAATAAAATGTTTCGTACATGTTTATATATTTTAATACGTTTTGCAATTGGGAAAATGTTTCCTATGGTATTTCTTACACCTGTATTTTGTATTTTTGTATGCATCGGTATTTTGTAATTTTGTATGTTTTGCAAATATTAAACCAGTTGTACTGGTAATGCAGTGTTTTACTTAAACCTGATGAATGTAAAAATAAGAAACAAAATGGTGTAGAGATGATACAAATGGCATAAAATGAACAAAGAAAATTATGATATATAACAATAATGAAAGAAAATTATGATAAAATATGACTTAAAGATTTTTATAACATCATTTCACAGTACTGTACATATAGCCTACTCAACTTATGACCAAATCGTGTTACGACCGGTCTGTCGGAACCAGTCGTGGTCGTAAGTCGAGCATTAGCTGTAGTTGGAGGCAATTACTAGCCACAAACTTTCTGGCCAGTGTTTCTTAGGCAGGTTCTTGGTGCATTTTGCTCATTGGTCCAGAATGCAAATGTTTTAATACATTTCTTTGCTTCTCATTCCTATGCTACTTTCTCTGGAGATGGCATTATGTTGCAACTATATACAGAAAACCGCCTTGAGTTCAGAGCTGGAAAATGGATGATTTACTTGTTAAGAAGACCAAATGATTATGGACAGGAAAAGTATTTGACTTTTGAACCTAGTCAATAATCAGGCGCTAAAGTCAAACAGAGTCAACCGGTGTTTTCCAGTGAGATTGTGGACTGTGGCCTGCTTCAAGAGCGTGTGTGTGTGTGTGTGTGTGTGTGTGTGTACACATGTGTGCATTTGGATCAGCCTTTTTTATTGTCATGTGATTGGCCTTGGCTTGGCTGATGAATAGAGCAGTTCTGTATTTTCCTGCAACTCCAGCACATGCCTTTTTACCTCCATAACTCCTCCTGCACCATCTTCCCTTGCAAATTTCTTTTATTCTTTCTCTTTTCACTATCAAGCTTAGTTTTAGTTTTGGCCTTTTGCAATGTCTGTAGAAAGCAAAAAGAACTCAGTACAGCTAGGTAAACTGAGCATGTTTGATTTAGCCAGTGCTTTGGAAATAAAACTGGTTCTGAAACTCAATGGAGAAGTCATTAAGATAGCCCAAAATAGTTAATGCCACTGTATCATGGGCTGCCTTGTCAGTTTACATTCAATTCCAGAGTTAGGTTTATCAGTTAGTTTAACCTACTTGGTAGTTGATCAAAAATCATCTTGGGATGGATCTCCATGGGGCTAGTGAAGTGATTTTTAGTTCCATACATCTTAACCACTTGCCCAGATGATTAAAAAAATCAAAAGAACAGTTCAGTTTAATTATTAAATACATTGGAACACTATGTTGACTATATTCAATATTTTTGATCCCGGTATTAGTAGGCACAGCTCCAAAATGACATTGTATTATAGGCTTGTGCTCTCTAAGCTGACCTTTGAGACACACTGTCCGACATCCCTTTAAGCTCTCAATCTTACTCGATCCCACAGAGAACTCTGACACTATTGACTGCATCTTTCTTTTTGAGATTCTCTGTTTTTATTTATTTTGTAGTTTCTTTTGTACCTTTTACTGGGTTTCTTCCTCAACTCCTTCTTTCTCCTATCCAACATACTCCCCCTGGATAATCTCATCTATGTCTACAACTTAGTTGTCAATTTTAAGGCTAGGATTCTCTATATTCCCAGCTCAGTCGGCACTCCTGAATTTCATTTTTTTTTTTTTTTGAGGTGGAATTTTGCTCTTGTTGCCCATGCTGGAGTGCAATGGCATGATCTGGGCTCACTGCAACCTCCACCTCCCTGGTTCAAGCAATTCTCCTGCCTCAGCCTCCCAAGTAGCTGGGATTACAGGCTCCTGCCACCATGCCCAGTGAATTTTGTATTTTTAGTTGAGGTGGGGTTTCACCATGTTGGCCAGGCTGGTCTCAAACTCCCAACCTCAGGTGATCCACCTGTCTCAGCCTCCCAAAGTGCTGGGATTACAGGCGTGAGCCACCACACCCAGCCTTTGCACTCCTGAATTTCTAAATGGCCTTTCTCCCTTGGTAATGAAATATCCAGTAAGGAAGCTGAGAGTAATTTTAGACACCTGATTAATCCACAATTCTTTCAAAATTCAAAACTTCTCTCCATGCTGATACTGCACTTCCATATGCTCTTACTTTTGAAAATTGATAATTTGAAAAAGAAAATTTGATTTCTTGGTCATATCATCCTATCCTTGCTACAGCAATTTCACAATTCTGGAAAGTGAAGTTGGCTTAATATTATAAGAAAAAGTAAAATAAGAGGCATTTATTAACTAAATTAAATATCAAGGGATGAATAACTTGCAGGGACACAGAGAAACTATAAAAAATATCACCTCATTTGGGAGGCCGAGGCAAGTGGATCACGAGGTCAAGAGATCAAGACTATCCTGGCCAACATGGTGAAACCCCGTCTCTACTAAAATACAAAAAAATTAGTCAGGCATGGTGGTACGCGCCTGTGGTCCCAGCTAGTCGGGAGGCTGAGGCAGAAGAATCGGTTGAACCCAGGAGGCGGAGGTTGCAGTGAGCCGAGATTGCGCCACTGCACTCCAGCCTGGTGACAGAGCAAGACTCCATCTCAAAAAAAAAAAAAAATGATAATAATAATCGCCTCATTACTTATGACTTTGAAATGGATACCATTTTCAACACTTAGCAATTTCACTCCTTACATGCATGGAAAATAAAGTTTAAACAATACTCATGTGTCTAGAAGTTGATTTTGGTTGAAAGCACAATTCTCTACTGTTGAGTGTTAAACAGCCGAACCAAATCTACCAACCTGAGAGGAAACCTGTCTAACTTGTTTCATAAATATATTGTATTTTCTTGAGAGGTTTCAAAATGTCAGGAAGAAAAACTGCCTGGCCCTTTAGGGGGCCAGATGATCCAATAGAGGATGCATTCAGAGCAGCGGTTGCTTCTCAAGGTCCTCAACCTTGACTGCATATTAGAATCACCTGGCGGAGCGCCTAAGACTCTTGATGCCCAGGCCATGCCCCAAACCAATTAAACCTAATCCTGCTCTAGGTCTGATCCAGGCATCAGAACTTTTTAAAGCTCCCCAAGTGATTCCAGCCTGCAGTTCATGTGAGAAACACGGATGCATAATGAGTGACCCAGGAACACTGCGGACCAGATACAGTTAAGTTAAAAGGCACTGTCGAGTCATTCAGAAAACAGAGTGGAGAGAGGAGTCACAGGCAAGCATTTAGTGATCAGATGGGAAATAGATGAGCAACTCATCACTTTGATCCTAAATGCCAGGCTCTTTTCCTTTCTTTTATTATTTTTAAATTGGAGAATATAAATATGTACAAGCAAAAGTCGGTGCTACTTAATATTGTTGCATAGATAAATGTTTAAAACTTATTAAACATTTGGGCTGGGCGTGATGGCTCACGCCTGTAATCCCAGCACTTTGGGAGGCCAAGGTGGGCAGATCATGAGATCAGGAGTTCAAGACCAGCCTGGCCAACACAGTGAAACCCCCATCTCTACTAAAAATACGAAGATTAGCTGGGCATGGTGGCGTGTGCCTGTAATGCCAGCTACTCGGGAGGCTGAGGCAGGAGAATTGCTTGAACCTGGGAGGGGGAGATTGCAGAGAGCCGAGATGGCGCCATTGCACTCCAGCTTGGGCAACAAAGTGAGACTTTGTCTCAAACTAAACTAAAATAAACATTATTAAACATTTCTTAAATATACCTAATGGTATATTCCTTATTCTCTCCATGACTAAATTTGATTAAGTCCAATATCACCTTCCTCGCCTGGTGACCAAGAGGATTTTAACCTATAACCTCAACCTCTTTTAATGAAAACATCATAAAACCCCAAATTCCTATCTTTTTTCAACATAGATAATTGTGTCAGCATGATATTCCTAAGGCTGTTAGAGATCTGTGAAAAAACAATTCCTAGCCGTCTGTTCTACAGAATTCAAACTGAAAAAAAGAGAAGAAAACCTAGGTCTGGAGCCAGCCAAACCAATGAGATACCTGCCAAACCACACCTTATCCTCTTCAATCAGCAAAAATATCATCCACCGCCTGACTTCCCTTCCCTCACCAATAGGCGTTTGTTCATTCCCTTATTAGGACAGTGGCAGCGACCAGAGAGACTGCTCGTGTCTCAGGGCCCACGAGTGGCTCCCACAACATGTGCAGTTCATCAAAAATGAAAAGGCGGGGGGAATGGAAAAATGAAATCCTCACTGTAGGGAGGAGAATCCATTTGGGGTAGGCCACAATTAGGGTTTGGAAAACAATTTTTTTTAAAGGCCAAACCAAAAAAACACAATCCTAATATTTTTTGTAAATGCATTTTTAGGAAGAATATGTTTGAAACTTAGAAATGCCATCAAGGAAATTTTATTTGCATGCTTCCAGGGAGTATAATATAAAATATGGAAGTATCTAGTCTTGCCTTTAAGAAGGGCTGGGCTTGGCTGGTCTGTTCCAGTTATAGGACCTGGGACAGACACCTGAACACAGAGTTGTTATGTGCTCTTTTTTTTCTTTAACCTGGAGCAAAATAAAAGCTCTGTCCTCCCTTCTCTCATTCTGTGTCTCCTCTGTTTACAGGGCTACTTTCTCCACTATCCTCTGATCTTAATTCTTACCCTTCTTCTTTTTCTCACAAGGTACCAACCGATAGTTAAACCAGGTTTTTTTTTTCTATGATGTTAGTGCAACTTCCAAGTCAAAATGAGACATCTCCCTGTTATGATCTGTGTCAGCAAGGCTGTCTTGCTAATCCTATCCTGTTTAGTGGTAAGCTGTTTTCAGAGCCAACTCATGAACTCAGATCCATCCAAGCAAAAACAGATGGCAACTTTTTACAAAACACTTTTACAAAGCACTTTTATCACTTTCTACAAAACACTTTCATGCGATCTAATTTGATCTTCATAGTTATAGTGTTTGAGAGATGGGCACTATTGTTTCTATTTCATAGTTGAGGAAATTGGCTCAGAGGGGTTAGGTGACTTGTATTCAGAACTAGGACATCCCAACAGTTTTGGGCTTTTCTGACTGGTGGGGTTCTCTACTTTCTCCAAATGTCACAGTCCTGCTCAAATAAGGAGCTCTGAAGCCTACTAGAGAGATTTTAAGTCCTCAGCTTCCCCTAGGGAGCCCTAAACAAAGGGTCTCAGGGCTGCTAAGAGACTATAGGAGACCCCAGGAATCACCTCACCCTTCTGGATTCGAGCTGCTGCTAGCGAGGAATACCTAATTTGCTCAATTTTACTCCTTGTGGAAGTTCTACGTTTATCATTTGTAAAGCTAAAAACTAAAAATCATAGCCACTGTCTATTTAAGAATGAACAGTAACATTGATAATTTAATAAAGAGTAATGCACAGGTCCAGCCCATCTGACTTTAAATGAATGAGTCAAGCAAACAAATTGTTTTCAAGGATGGTGAAGCTTACTTAACAGTAATAATTTGTGTTGTGCAGTAGTTATAAGGTACCAGGCAGATGCATCTCATTTCATCCTTACAACAACAGTGAATAGGTATGATTGCTCTTGTTTACAATCTAGATAAGCAAACCTGGCACAGAGAAGTCAAATCACTTACACAAGATTATACACACAGCATTGTAGCCATCACTGGCCAACCCCAAAGTCTGAGCTCTTCACACGACAACAAAGCCCCTTCATTTCTTTCCAGGTCTCAGCTCTCTGGCTTTGACTGAGCAGGGGTTAGAAGTCTAAGATATAGAGAAGTCCAAAAATTAAGATATAGAGAAGGCATGTGATATTAATAACAATGGTTTTAGAGGACTGGCTAGATATATGGAAGTCCATGTCTCCAGCTGGGGAAAGAGGTGTACTCATGACCTTTTTTTCCTATCTATCTATCTATCTATCTGTTTAATTTTTGAGATGGAGTCTCGCTCTGCCGCCCAGGCTGGAGTGCAGTGGCATGATCTTGGCTCACTGCAACCTCCGCCTCCCGAGTTCAAGAGAGTCCTGCCTCAACCTCCCCAGTAGCTGGGATTACAGGTGTGTGCCACCACGCCCGGCTAATTTTTTGTATTTTTAGTAGAGATGGGGTTTCACCATGTTAGCCAGGATGGTCTCAATCTCCTGACCTGGTGATCCATCTGCCTTCGTCTCCCAAAGTGCTGGGATTATAGGCAGGAGCCACCGTACCCGGCCTGACCTATTTTTAGGGCCTGTAGGGCAATATTTAGAGCACTGGGCTGATTATTTAGGGGAAAGAGTCATAGAACTCAAAGTATCTTCCTAGATCCTTCCTCTTCAGCCCTCCAGGCCTGCTCCTCCAGGAGGAGACGTTTGCTCTTCAAGCGGGATATGATGTAATAATACAGCTGCTGCCAGATTCACCCACTCAAAGACCAGAGGTTAGAGCTCTGAAAACACAGGGAATAGCCTCCATTATGTGCTAAGCCTGAGACAGCAGGGAAACCACCAGGAGCCAAAGCCAGGCACCAGTCTCACACACACCCAAGCAGGGAGGAGGTCAGCAAGTGAGTGAACCCCTCTGGCCTCATTTTCCTCATCTGTAAATGGAGGTAATACATTATTCATTAACTGACTGGTGGTGTAAGGATTAAATGAACTAATATTTGGAGTTGTAAGGATTAAATGAATTAATATTTGTATGGTACTTAGCACAGTGCTTGGCATATAGTTAATACTACATGAATGTTCACCATTTTTATAATTCTATCATCATCATCATCATCAACACGATGGAAATTTAATCTGTGTTGACGGGTCTTGCAGAGCATGTTCTTGTTTCCAAACAAGAAGCGGGGAACTGGGCAGAAAAGATTTTTAAAACTTAAGGATCTTAGATGGCTTTTCATTGATGATAGTAACACCACACAAGGCTGAGAAGGGCAGAATAAATGTAAGGGAAAATTCTTATCTCCTCTTTGCGTTTCCTTGTTCCTCCCTGCTGATTACTTTTCTCTTTCTTTTTTGGGGAGTGTACAAGGAGAACTTTGGCTAAATATGTTCAATAAATGGAATGCCTTTCATCTCTTATTTTCTCTCTTTCTTAATCCAGGTCATTTTTCACTAAAACATACTTGTAAATTTATCAGAGAGCTTTATCTTCCCATGCCAGAAAAGGCTTGTGTCCTAGTGGAAGAGGATAATCCCCTTTTCTGTTCTTCTTTGGCGCTGGTTTAATACCCAGCCTTCACGGAGAATTGATGGATCAGAGCTCGATGCAGGGAGACTGGTTAGCTTTCTGAGAAGTGAATGCTTCCTGATCACCAAGAGGCAAAAACTCCCTAGCCCCAAAGGTTTTAGACAGGTTTTTTACCTGTCAGGGAAGAACCCAGCTGTCCTCCCTACTCCAATAAACTTCAGCCAGCTGGCATTTTATTTATTAATTTATATTACTTTTATTTTGAGACACCATCTTACTGTGCTACCCAGGCCAGAGTACAGTGGTGAGAACACTGAGATCCCAGCTCAAATGATCCTCCCGCCTCAGCCTCTTGAGTAACTGGGACTTTAGATGTGTGCCACCATGCCCAGTTAATTTTTGTAGAGATGAGGTTTCATCATGTTGCCCAGGATAGTTTCAAACTCCTGGGCTCAAGCAATCCTCCCGCCTCGACCTCTCAAAGTGTTGGGATTACAGGTGTGAGCCAGCATGCCTGGCCAGTTGGCATTTTAAATGTACTTAATAATTATTATCCCACTTATTGCTTTTATTTATTTATTTATTTATTTTGAGATGGAGTCTTGCTCTGTAGCCCAGGCTGGAATGCAATGGCACAATCTTGGCTCACTGCGACCTCTGCCTCCTGAGTTCAAGGGATTCTCCTGGCTTAGCCTCCTGAATAGCTGGGATTACAGGCATGTATCACCACGCCTGGCTAATTTTTGTATTTTTAGTAGAGACGAGGTTTTGCCATGTTGGCCAGGCTGGTCTTGAACTCCTGACCTCAGGTGATTTGCCCACCTCAGCCTCCCAAAATGCTGAGATTACAGGCGTGAGCTGCCACACCTGGCCTATCCTACTTAATGCTTATGAATTAAACTATGAAACTGCATGTTAAAGTTTTAAAATCTTTCCATATTTGTCACGCATTCAGTTGCATCCTCCAAAAAATGATATGTGGACGACCTAACCCCCAGCACCCCAGAATATGACCTTATTTGGAAACAGGGACTTGACCGAGGTAAGTGAGTAAAGATGAAGTCATCAGGGTGGGTTCTAATCCAATGTGACTGATGTCCTTATCAAAAGGGGAAAATTTGGCTTCAGACACAGAGACAGACCTGCACAGAGGGCAGACGCTAAGAGACAATCTTGGCCACGTGAAGGCAGAGATTGGAGTAACATATCCACAAGCCAAGAAATCCCAAAGTTTACTGCCAAGCCACCAGAAGTGAGCACAGAGGCATGGAACAGATTTCTCCTCACGGCTCTCAGAAGGAAGCAACCTTGCTTGTGATTTACTTTTTTCTAAAGATTTTATTTTTGTAGAGGAGTTTTACAATCATGGCACAATTGAGAGGAAGATACAGAGATGTCCCATATATTCCCTGTCTCACAAATGCATAGCCTCTCCCATTATAAACGTCCCCCACCAGTGTAGTTCCTTACAACCGATGAACCTGCACTGACATATCAGTGTTACCCAGAGTCCATGGTTGACGCTGGGTGGTACTGAGAGTGGACATAGGGTTCACTCCTGTCATAGTTGACATTAGGGTTCACTCTTGCCATTGTACATTCTTTGCCCTGGACAAATTTAGTGTCATACCAAGTATTTTCACTGCCCTAAAAACCCTCTGTGCTCGGGCTGGACACAGTGGCTCACGCCTGTAATCCCAGCACTTTGGGAGGCCAAGGCGGGTGGATCACAAGGTCAAGAGATCAAGACCATCCTGGTCCACATGGTGAAACCACATCTCTACTAAAAGTACAAAAAATTAGCTGGGCATGATGGCGCGTGCCTGTAATCCCAGCTACTCAGGAGACTGAGGCAGGAGAATTGCCTGAACCCAGGAGGCGGAGGTTGCGGTGAGCCGAGATCGCGCCATTGCACTCCCCCCTGGGAAAAAAGAACAAAACTCCCTCCAAAAAAAAAAAAAAAAAAAAAAAAAAATCCTCTGTGCTCTGCCTATTCATCCCTCCCTTCTTGCCCTAGCGCCTGGAAACCACTGATCTTTTTACTGTCTCCATAGTTTTGTCTTTTTCAGAATGTCACAGAGTTGGAAACCTACAGCTTGCAGCCTTTTCCGACTGGCTTCTTTCACTTAGTAATACGCACTTACGTTTCCTCCATGGCTTTTCATGGCTTCATAGCGCATTTGTTTTTTGTTCTGAGTAATACTCTATTGTTTGGGTACACCACAGTTTATTTATCCACTCATTCACTGAAGTCATTTATCCATTCACCTACTGAAGGACAACCAGACTGCTCTTTCAAGCCACCGAGTAAGTGATACTTTGTTAAGGTAGCCCCAGGAAAGGAATGCTGAACTCAGTTTAAGGACTGAAGGATTCTACTTTGCTAATAATCATATTTCAACAATTTCTAGCACCTGGTACTGTTTATTTAGGTTAGTGGTTCATTACATTCAAGCAGCAGCCCACCTGACTGTTTAAGATGCCTTCTGCTATAGGTTGTAAATTTATTCTACTGGATGTTCCATTTTTCCCTTTGCTGTGTTCCTTTTTTCCTCTGGTATATGGGAATCTTGGAAGATTTCCCGTGTAGTTCTGAGGTGGGCTCATGAAACCTAAGCCTTCCTAGGCTCCCAGGAGTAGCTGGATCAACAGAGCCACTCCATTCCCAGGGAGTAAGGGGTGGTTTACATGGTATCCCTCCCAGCTCCAAAACCTTCAGATTTGGGAGAAACAGACTCATAATACTTCCCTGGATCACACTGAATGCTTCATTAATGTCAGACGTTTGAAATTTATACCGGAAAGTTGAAAAAGTATTCCCCATGGAGTTTACATAGACTGGGATGGCTCAGTCTGTGATGCAAGGCTGTTTCCTCTGGGGTGAATTGACATACACATACTTCCTGATTGCTCCTCACTCAGTGGAGTTAAAAGGAAAGTCCCTGCCTCAGCTTGGATCTAGGGAAATTTTGCTCTTTTGTGACAATAAAATATTCACTTAGAAAGTTAACCAATATCACAAAACCATTTTTCACAATAGGCCTCTCTAGGTTGCAAGAAATTTGCCCAATGTGTGGAGACCTCAGCTAATTTTAGACTGTAGAGGTAATGGCCAGACTCATTGCATTTAATCTAGAAGTATGTACACTCAGATGGGTTGAATTGTATCCACCACCTCCAAAAATATGTTGGAGTCTTAACCCCCAGTCCCTCAGGATGTGACCTGATTTGGAAATAGAGTATTTGCAGATGTAATCAAGTTGAGGCCATTCGGATGAGCTCTAATCCAGTGTGGCTGGTGCCCTTTGGACATGAACACAGACACACACACACAGGGAGGCCTCTGTGAAGAGACATAGGGAGAATGCTGTATGAAATTAACGCGGCCACAAGCCAAGGAACATCTGGGGCTACCAGACGCTACAGGAGGCAAGGAGGGCTCCTTCCCTACAGGTTTCAGAGCATGGCCCTGCTGACGCCCTGATTCCAGACTTCTAGCCTCCACAACTGTGAGACATTAAGTGTCTGCTGTTCTAAGCCACTTTGCTCATAGTACTCTGTTGTGGAACAAGCAAAGCAGCCGTCAGAAACAAATACAACTCATCACGGTCACTCATGCTTTTGTGATTACCCAGAAGCACCCACAGGTTCATCTCCTACACACTGAGATCATGGCAGTAACTACTGTTAAACACCTACGTTCCCCCCATTCCTACCCCTTGAGCACTGAGTAAGCACCAGGCACTGTGCTAACCACTTTACATATATCTTCCTTTTTCTTGTAGATCAATCAACTGAGAAACTCAGAGAGATTCAGTAACAGGCTCAAGGACACATAGTTAACGAAATGACGGGACTAGGATTTGGATTCAAGCTTATCTGGATTTTGAAGTCAACAGTCTTAATTTATCTCTCCTCACCTGTGCAGAATACTGCAAGATTGGTGGCATCTGCTGGCAAACAAACACCTATCTGTTCCTGCCTCCCTCGTGGCACTGAATCTGGTTTAAGCCCACCAGAAAAAGTAGTAATTCTATATTTTGCCAAAAAAAAAAATTCTATTTTTAGCAAGTTTCCTTTAACATCAGAGTTAGCCAATGTATACTGGTTCAAATTCTCATTTTAAATAGTAAGTCAATGAGATAACTAAATCTGAAATAAAGAGCTCTAATTTTCCTGAAAGCAGAATAATGTTTTAATAAATGCATGCCAATCACAAATTAAATTCTGTTGATTTCACCCTGGCATCTATCAGTCTGTTGGCCGAAGATATCATGCCATTTCTCTTCGGGGGTCTTTGGGGAGGGGAGTGCCCAGAGAGAAAGGGAAAGGATGGAAATTTTATTTTTCCCTCTGTTACTTACAAAGTAAAAGGTAGAGTGATTTGGAGAACTGAGTTTTAGAAAAGGTGAATGACGACATTCCTTGTAAAGATCAGCAAACAGGCTGGGTGTGGTGACTCATGTCTGTAATCTCTACACTTCGGGAGCCCCAGGCAGGAGTATCTCTTGAGTTCAAGAGTTCGAGACCAGGCTGGGCAGCACGGTGAGACCTCGTCTCTACAAAAAATTTTAAAAATTAACTAGGAGTGGTGGCACGCACCTTTAGTCCTAACTACTCAGGAGACTGAGGTAGGAAGATTGCTTGAGCCCAGGAGGTTGAGGCTGCAGTGAGCCAAGATAGTGCCACTGCACTCTAGCCTGAGAGACAGAGTAAGATCCTGTCTCAAAACAAAAACAAAAAAGAAAGATCAACAAACAGACATGGAAAGATAGAGAAAAGACACGAAGAGCTAATGCGGCAGGCAGAGCTAGCCTGTTAGAGGCATAGGTCTAGGATGGGTTAGGTCCCTGAATAGGAATTCAGCAGGCCTTGAAAGAAGCATTCTGGCTGGGTGCGGTGGCTCATGCCTGTAATCCCAGAACTTTGTGAGGCCCAGGAGGGTGGATCACCTGAGGTCAGGTATTCGAGACCAGCCTGGGCAACATGGCGAAACCCCGTCTCTACTAAAAATGCAAAATTAGCCAGGTGTGGTAGCGGATGCCTGTAATCCCAGCTACTTGGGAGGCTGAGGCAGGGGAATCACATGAACCTGAGAGGCAGAGGTTGCACTGAGCCGGGATTGTGCCATTGCACTCCAGCATGGACAAGAGCGAAACTCTGTCTCAAAAAAAAAAAAAAAAAAAAGCATTCATGCTAACCAATGTCTGTGTGAGATGAGGTTTTAGTTACAAAAGGAAAAGTGAAAGATAAATGAGGAAAGTATCATATTTGATCTAAAAGTTTATTGTTTTAAACCCTTCTTGATAAAATTATCTCTTTTAGTGGTTAGATTTACTGTTAGTTGCTTTTAATAAAAAGTGTTCTTAAAAACAGTAGAAATTAGTGTTTATAAATCTACTGGGTTAGAGCAGATAATATCAGGCAAAGCACACTCCTTTACAAATTGGCTCATGACTTAAAAACCCAATGACCACCTAGTTGCTTCCTTGATTTTAAAATCAGAAAAATGGCCAGATTCAGTAGCTTGCACCTATAATCCCAGCACTTTGGGAGGCTGAGATTGGCAGATCACCTGAGGTCAGGAGTTCGAGACCAGCCTGGTCAACATGGCAAAACTCCGTCTCTACAAAAATACAAAAATCACGCTTACAATCCCAGCTACTCTGCAGGCTGAGGAAGGAGAAGCACTTGAACCCACGAGGTGGAGTTTGCAGTGAGCCAAGATCAGTCCACTGCACTCCAGCCTTGGGGATAGAGACTCCATCTCAAAAAATAAAAATAAAAAATAAAACCAGAAAAAAGTATTTAAGGGCAGAGGGACCAGGATAACTTGGCTGAGCTTCTTCAATTCAAACCTAGTTATAATATCACAAACAAATGTCACCCTGAGGTTTCCATTTATGAAGTTGCAGCTTATTATAGCCTTGTTCAAGAATTCTTTCCCAGATCTACAAAGAACAAATGGTCCCTCAAGGTTATTCCCCTGATATTAAATTTTAATTGCAAAAATAAGACTGTTTAATAACAACTTGTCTTGGCTTTGTACTTAATATTTTTCTGCACACTTTCATGCAATTATACTGGATGCTCTTGCTCACCCTGTGAATTATGCAGAGCAGGCATTAGCATCTCCACTTTATAGCTGTGGTGCAGCAAGTTGAAGCGACTTGCTTCAGATCGCCGTGCTGATTACTGAAGGAGTTAGACCAGAATCCAGACCCTCTGACTCCCATCCAAAAAATCTTTTCTTAAACCTCCAGGCTGGCCAGGCATGTTGGCGGGTGCCTATAATCCCAGCTACTTGGGAGGCTGAGGCAGGAGAATTGCTTGAACCTGAGAGGCAGAGGTTGCAGTGAGCCAAGACAGTGCCATTGCACTCCAGCCTGGATGACAAGAGTGAAACTCCATCTCAAAAAAAAAAAAAAAACTTTGGGGAGGCTTAGTACTTTTGGGAGGCTGAGGTGGGAAGAATGCTTGAGCCCAGGAGTTTGAGACCAGCATGGGCAACAAAGTGGGACCCCCATCTCTACCAAAAAATACAAAAAATTATCAAGGCATGGTGGCACACGCCTGTAGCCCCAGGAGGTTGAGGCAGGAGGATCGCTTGAGCCCAGAGGTTGAGGCTGCAGTGAGCCAGGGTTGTGCCATCACACTCCAGCCTGAGTGACCAGAGACCTTCTCTCAAAAAAACTACATTAAATAAATTTAAAAAAAAAAAAAGAAAGAAAAAAAAAAACAACCTCCATGCTGACCCCCATAGCCAGCAGCCTGGGTTGTCACCAGCCAGCGTAGCTTCTTAAGCTGCCTTGAAGGCGGGGACCAGAGATGCCAAAGTCATGTGATATGTTCAGTGGTTTTTGAACTTTCATTTGTGACCCATCTACAGCTTTTGAAATCTATTTGGTGGGTGACCAGCACTTTAAAATGAAATAGAATCGAATAGAAAATAGCAGAGGACATTGTACACAGCAACAGTGAGTACTGTTTCATGTAATTTTTGTTTCAAATATATATATATATATATATACATACATACATTGTATATAGGTACTGGGGCTACAAAATAAAATGCATTTATTTCACAAGGTCACAGGAAATAAAATGAAGATTGAGGACACTGAGGTAGATAATGCTAAGCTGGGTGAGAGGTCAGAAGACGACAGGACCCTTGAGGCCAGAGCCTAGGTGCCTTGTCCTTTTTTATGTTCTTAATGCTCAGTCAGCACAGCAGTATTTACTAGCATGGGAAACCCTCAATGAGTATTTGCTGAATGAATGACTGGAAATGAATGAGGTTTACAGATTTTCTAAAGACTCCTCTTAAAAATTTAATTAGGCTTGGAAATAGATCCAGGCAGCACTACATTTATGAAGAGCACGTTTCCAAGACATTCTTTGTAAATTACCTTTTGAAACTTTGACATCAGGACACGTGGTAGTTGGAATCTCAGACCAGCCTATAACCACCAACCACCATTTTTTTTTTTTTTTTTTTTGAGACAGAGTCTCACTCTGTCAACAGGCTGGAGTGCAGTGGCATGATCTCAGCTCACCGTAACCTCCACCTCCCAAGTTCAAGCGATTCTCCTGCCACAGCCTCCCAAGTAGCTGGGACTACATGCACGCACCACCATGCCTGGCTATTTTTGTATTTTTAGTAGAGACTGGGCTTCACCATGTTGGCCAGGATGGTCTTGATCCCTTGACCTTGTGTTCTGCCCGCTGTGGCCTCCCAAAGTTCAGGGATTACAGGTATAAGCCACCATGCCCAGCCAACCACCTTTTTAAATCCAAGGTACATCTGAAGCTGGTATGGAGAACTGAAGCCGTGTTTCTATAGGGAAGCAGACCCTCACGGGTTCAGTTAGAAATGCCACGGTAAGTTCGCCTTCAGAGAACAGAGGACCTCTTCCCCATTTCTCATTCCTCTTGCCACTGTGAGGCTTGTCTCTATAAAGTGATTTTGATGGGCTGAGAGGAATGTGAGAAGCAGCGTCGGCAGGGCTCATTTCAAGGACCGATAGGTCAAAGGTAAGGAGAGGGAAAAACACAGATAGCAATGCAAGTAACATCAACAGATTTGAAAGGCTTGTGGCCACCAGGTATTGAATCAGTGTGAAGGTCAAGACCACCTCCGTAATCACCACTGCTCGTGCAGTGCAGCAATATCATGTGCAGAGTACCCAACACGTGCAAAGCACAATGACCGATTTCTCTGCCATTCTTTTTTATTTTTCATCTATAAACAGCAGTAGCAATTTTATCCATAACCAGATAAGGGGTCCAGATCATTTAAAATCTTTCATTGAACAAAAATTAAGCAACATTGGTCAGTTTGGCCTACAAACCAATAGTCACAAAATGTAAATGCCCATTACTTTGTAAGAGAGAAGGCCTGTCTCACCAGATTGTTGATTTTTACTTTGAACATAATTCTAACAAATGGGAACCCTGTTATTCTTGGCAACAGCAGAATAGGGAGCAGGACCAGTAGAAGCAGATGCATTAATAGGTACTGGAGGAGATTTAAAAGCATCAATAAGTAGATGGAAGGCATCATATAATAACTGGACCCATTTTTGGATGGGAGTCTTATCCCCTGAGGTATCACACTATTTTACAGCATGATTAAAAAACTATGTTCATGAGGAAAACTCCTAGCAATTCGAGAATGTTTAAATGTATTGTAATATCTGTTTTAATGAAGGCAGAGTTTTTCACTGAATACATACATATAAATGTATGTGTGTGTGTGCATATATATATATATATATATATATATATATATATATAAAACTTACACAGAATTTAGCATCCTGGATAATTATAATGCTACATTTCCTGATAACATTGAATAAACCAGGCATTCCTAAACTTTTGACAAATCTCAATATTCTTGTGTTCATTTCCTTTGTCACTTCTGCAGAATATTTAAAAATGATGGCAAACATTTATTTCCCAGCACTGTTTTGGAATCAGTTCCCTGAGAAAACAGTGGGATGAACTAAATAATTTCCTATGTTTCCTTGACTCCATGATTTTACAATTTATATACCCTTCCATGTTTGTTAGAAAATGTAACTCAAAAATAAAACTTGTAACTTTCATCTGCTAAATATATAAAAGCACACTTCTCTGTAAGCAAAATAACTTTGTGGACTAAAACAAATATTTACAGGAAACTCCAAATCTTGTTGCAAGTAAAATTCCTTAGGCTTTGGGAAAATGATAGAAGTAGCAGTGAAAATATTAAGCTGCAAGTCACAGAAGCGCTCAGTGATCCTGGTAGAACCAAATATACCTTGAAATCAAAATAACTGAACAACTATTCACACCTGCTCCTGAAAATAACATGGCCCTTGTGTCGGTCTTCGCAGTCAGGAATTTTAACATGCCTCATTAAAAAAATCACAGCCAATCTTGCTCCACAGGTGACGAAACAGAGATACATTATCTGATGGCAATGCAAAGGAACTTAGAATTCATTTTGTTGGGCACCTATTTTAGCATTTAACCTAGTCGTCTTGCAAAGCAAAAGGAGTGCAGGCTTTGTATGTTCAAATGACTCAGATGAAAAACGTAAACTCAGGTGAACTGAGTTTGATTTAGTCAATAATAGGAAACTTAAAGAATATTTCTGGAGCATGAGCCCTGTTCTGGATGCTGAAGATTCAAAGATTCAAAATCGTTCTGCTTCAAGTGAATTACCATTGATTGGGAGGGAAGAGAGCTATGTTCAACACTAACTTTAGTACTGAGAAAGGAAATTAAGTTTTGGGACCCCCGAACGCATTTAGACTAAGGGAAAAGTCAAGATGGGAAGTGGGCCACTCAAACCTGCCTCCCCCTTGTAGTTCCTAAATACAACCAACCACTACAAGATGAAAAGCTACAAAAGTCTCCCCCATATTTTGCCCACAAAGAATCACCATGGCAATGCAGACTGGTAGCTTATCTTTACAGGTGCAGTCACCCCAGCCCACCAGACACAAACGCATATCTGATTATTACCCTACCCCATGTTCTGTGTTATGGGATGTAAAATGCAGATTCCCTACATTTTTTCCTCTGCCCCTTTTTATGTTATCTTATCTAAAAAATGCAGATTCACTTACATGAAAACTGTGTACTTCTCAATATCCTACCCTTTCCCCTTTAAATCTGGAGCCCTCAAAATCACCTTCAGATAAAAGCATGTCTCCCAGGTGCATCCTTAATTTTGGCAAATAAACCTCCTAAAATGATTGAGACTTGCCTCATCATTTTCCTCAATTGATGGTACAAAGCTAACAGAAGAAGGTTGGGCAAACGTTATCAGAGTGAGAGAAGGGAGGAGTGAGGAAGGCTTACAGAGGATGGGAGCATTTGATCAGGGCCTTGCAGGACAGGGAGGTGGTCAGAAACAGAGGAGAAAAAGAGTGTTCCCTGTGTAGGGAACAGAATGAGTCAGGGGAGAGTGGTGGCTTGTACATGCTGAGTTTGGGGCACTGTGAGTGATCTTATTTCACTGGATCAGGTACTCCTGTACTTTTTACAAATACCAACATCCCTGCATGCATTTCTTTTGTTATTTCTGCAGAATCTGATAAAATTATTCCTATCATTTATTTATTTTCCTGCAAAGTTTTTAGCATTCTCCCTGGTGGAAGTCAGAATGGGAAGAAATACTGAAGGCATATTGTGGAGAACTTTTAATGCTGTAATATGGAGACAGTGGACTTTATCTTCAAGGATGCTGTAGGGGGTTGGATCAGAAAGGGGAGACAGACAGAGGCCGAGGACCAGATGGCAGGCAATGACAACCATCCCAGTGAGAGGCAATAGCTGTTGAAATCCAGGAAATGGCAGAGTAAACAGAGAAGAGAGACACAGAGAAAGCAGACTGATAGAACCTCAGGCATGAAGGAGTGGAAACAAGGGTCAGGACCATGAGGTGAGTGAGGGGGAGAGAGAGACAGAGAGAGAGAGAAAGTGAGAGAGAGAGAGAGAGAGAGAGAGAGAACGAGAGCACTAGGCAGACTGGGCTCTTTTCTTAGCATTCCACGCTCTATGGCTGATCAGCTGTCTGACCCTGGGCAAGCCCTTCCTGTGCCTCAGTTTTCCTCACCTGAAATGAAGGCTTTCAATGAGATCAGTGGTTTCAAAGCTGTCCCATGGAGACCTAGGATTCCAAGGAAGTTGTGATGAAGAGGATGGGGAGGTGGGGTAGAAGAGGGTTGAAGCGTGGGGTAGAATCGTGCTGTGGGCTATGGCTGGAGAGTGGAACGAGGATGAGGAGCTCCAGACCTCAAACCTTCCCTTTAACCAGAACATCTCCTTCACATAACAGTATTCCCTTTAAGATTAAACTTGATTTTTTAAAAAAGTTTGATAAGCCCTGGACTATACAGGTAACCTCTAAAGTCCCTTTGAGCTCTCCCACGTGAATAATCACACTTACAGAAACTAGTTATCCAAGAGATCTGCTAATGTAATGGACATGGGTCTTGTTTTCAGGACTCTGATGAGTTCCTCTGTTTATTTGATTAACTGTTGCACAAACGCTGGAACAACTGGAACAACAATTGTCATGCTGAATCGGTGCCAAAACTCTCAAAAATGGAAAAGATTTACTGAAAGGCCATTTGGTGTTCTTACTCTTGTGCGGTACCTTTTCCCAAGACCCAGTACGCTTTTCAAACCTCATAAACACCAGTGTGAAAATGGCCCTCTGCATGAGAGTACAAAGACATGGCTTTGCTACCAACTGTTGTCTGCTTTGGGGTAAGTTGAGTTACCCCTCTGGGTTCTGTTTCCCTGCCTGTTGAAGGAGAGCATTGCACCAGAGTCTAAAGGCCTCCCTCCCGGCTTAAACATTCCAGCATTTCATGATCCTAAACCCTTAGAGCCCGTTATCTGAACAATTCCTTGATCAGTAGCATATGCTCTGAATCTTGTTCTGTCTCAGTCAGATGGTCAGTATATCGAGGGCTTTGGCTGTTTACTTTAAGGATTGGGCAATGTGTGGTTTAGCCGAAATCTCTGAGTCCTGCAAACGGATCATTCTGAAGGGAGGGCTAAGGTCTAAATTAACAGCAGACCTTTAGAAACACAATGCTTTGTGGATTGCTATTTGACACGGAGAAACCTGTGCCCAGGTATAAACCCCTGGCAAATGGTCCACAAACCACCATTAAAATGGAAACGAGAAAAACCAGTGAATCAGAACAACCATGAAGTGGAGACCGGAAAGTTTCAGACAGGTCTGAAACTCACACACTCACTGCATTCCTTTCCTGCCTGCTGTCTCCTCCTCTCCCCTCCCACTCCCACATTTTTTTTTTAAACAACAATTCGTTTGTTTAAAAAAAATAGAAAATAAAGGAAAAACCAAAGAAGCGAAATGAGGACTCACTGGGAGAGCGCGGCCAGGCTGCGTCTTCCATGCGATCCGGATCCACCCAGCATGTCCGCAGCTGGGAAGGGGCTGCGGGGCAGAGAGGTACAGAGACCTGGCCGGGCCGGGCGGTCAGGGCGTGGGCCGGGCCTGCGGACGGGCCATGTGATCTGTGGCTGAAATGCACGGTGCAGGATGCTCCCGTGTTCTCCCTTTGTGTTAACACGTTGGTCTGTCCCTGTGACGAAAGTCTGGGCTTGTCCTCAGCCAAATCTACTCCTCCCCACCCGATCCCTCCTCACAGGATCATCAGAGAGCTGATTGTTATTTTTTACTGTAATCTCTCTAATAGAAGCCCATCATGTTTGGCGATTAAAGAACACCGATTGCTTCAAGAGTTCCAGAAATGTTATTGCTGGGTAGTCAGGGCCAGGATCCCCAGTAGCTTTCCTGATGAAGACTTTATATGCTTAATTACAAATATATTTTCCAAGGTAAGTAACTAGTCAAAGGAAAAAGAGACTGATGCATTTGCTCAGCCTTTTGGCAAATAGTTGATTATGGTATTACATGCATATACAACCTAATTCTGACAAGATCAACAGAAATCAGCCCACCAAAAAGTTCATCCGGGTGCAGTTCTCAGGCTCTCATTCTGAGCTCTGTTCTCAATTAGCATTGGCGTAGGTGGCTTCCAAAGCAAACAGTTCCCACTGAGAAATCAAATCTGAGAAACTCCTCTTATCCCTTTTATCCAGGGAAGGAGGCATGACATAAAAATGCAAACCAAATGCAAAGGGATGAAGAGAGACGGCTCTGCTCAGTGATGGGCTGGATGGTTCAGTCTGTTTGGTGCTCACATCTCTCCAAGAAATGTGGGCAAGAGCCCTCCTGAAAACATGTTGAAACAGCAGGCCCCGTCTGCACCCATGGTACTCTGCCGGTGATCTCATCAGCCAAGCTGGGCAATGGAGCCTGGTCAGCAGTGGCTTGGAAAGCAGTCAAATCCCAGTCCTGAGGAGGGGGTGGTGCTGATTTTGTCTGGAGATGACACTCCGTTTCAGCATGACTTATGAATACGGTTCTTCATCTCTAATGAGCAATAAACAGATTGGTGCTTGGGTACCAAGCTGCTTGTGGGACTGGCTTTTTATCAAGTGAGAACAACTCCGATCTCCACAATGTAGGGTTAAGATTATTCTCTTGGAAAATGGCAGGAAAAGCAGTCAGTTTCACACATTGAGAGCCCTTTCACGGAATGAAAGAGATCTTTGAGATCTGTGGCTCTATGTCATATGCAGACAAGGACACCAAAGCACAGAGCATTTAGATGCCCAGTGTCATGGAGCTGAACTGCATCTGCTACTCTGTGTTCAACTTAAAGTTTAATTGGGTTAGGTTAAATGCTGTCTTCACTTTAGCTAAAACATTTGGTTGTTTTCTTGCTCAAATACTATGAGGACATCAAAGTCATAGTTTATAGGCCAGGTGAGGTGGCTCACGCCTGTAATCCCAACACTCTGGGAGGCTGAGGCGGGCAGATCAAGGTCAGGAATTCGAGACTAGCCTGGCCAACATGGTGAAACCCCATCTCTACTAAAACTACAAAAATTACCCTGGCTTGGTGGCGGATGCCTGTAGTCCCAGCTACTTGGGAGGCTGAGGCAGGAGAATCACTTGAACCCGGAAGGCAGAGGATGCAGTGAGCCGAGATCATGCCACTGCACTCCAGCCTGGGTGACAGAGCGAGACTCCATTTCAAAAAACAAAAAACAGGCCAGGCCCGGTGGCTCACGCCTGTAATTCCAGCACTTTGGGAGGCCGAGTCGGGTGGATCACGAGGTCAAGAGATCGAGACCATCCTGGTCAACATGGTGAAACCCCGTCTCTACTAAAAATACAAAAAATCAGCTGGGCATGGTGGCGCGTGCCTGTAATCCCAGCTACTCAGGAGGCTGAGGCAGGAGAATTGACTGAACCCAGGAGGCGGAGGTTGCGGTGAGCTGAGATTGCGCCATTGCACTCCAGCCTGGGTAACAAGAGCGAAACTCCGTCTCAAAAAACAAAAACAACCACAAAAAATGAAGTCTTACTTTATAGAGTAAATACAGTTTAATAAACATCTCCATATATCATTATGTATATGTGCATTTAAATATCTGATTACACATATGATCACTGAACATATACTGATTAAAGTAGCACATAGGACGCTCACAAAAGTAGAGATACGTATGCCTTCACACAACAAGACTTAAAATATACACTGACTTGTCTTGAGTTTCTTGCTGTAGAACATGTATCAAGACAGAAACGTATCAAGGCATTCTGCTGCTCCTCTTTCTACCAAATTTGGCCCAGTAAATTTTTTCCTTTCAGTTACTGACAAAAGTCAGTGGTTTTCTGTGGTAGGTGGAATAATGTTTCCCCTAAATCTCCAGAACTTGAGAACACGTTACTTTGCTTGGCAAAAGGGACCTTGTAGATGGGATGAAATTAAAGACATTGAGGTGGGGAGAGCATCCTGGATTATCCAGGTGTGCTCAAACTAATCACATGGCTCTTTAAAATCAGAGACCCCTTTCCAGCTGTAGTTAGGGGACCTCTATCTTCAGGGTGGGCAGAGAGATGCACTGGTGAAAACTTTGAAGATGGAGAGGGGGGCCCAGAGCCTGGGAATGTGACTTCCTCTAGAAGCTGGAAAAGGCAAGGAAATTGATTCTACCCTGGAGTCTCCAGGAAGGCATGCAGCCCTGCTGATACCTCGATGTTAGCCGAGACCTGTGTCAGACTTCTAACCTGTAGAACTGTACATTGTAAGTTGTGTTGTTCTAAGCCACCAAGTTTGTAGCTATTTGTCGCAGCCATGCGAGAAAGCTATCACCTCCTGATTCCCTCCTCCCCAGCCCCCCACCCCAATTCTGAGGTGACAAATATAGTTCTGGCATATTCAAAATAGGTTCATAAAATGGAATAACCTAGAAAAATATAATCTGTGGTTCTTTCTGGCCAGTATTCCTCATGGAGGAGAGCAAGAATTTAGTAATCTTCCGCTCGTGCAGAATCCTTGCACAGAAAGTGTGCTAATTGCCAGCTGTCCACAGGATGGCCACAAGGCTATTTCCCTAGTTGCCAAGTGAGGGAAACGGAAACAGCGCATACCCTCCTTTGTTTTCAGGGGCATCCATTTGGGAAGCAGCTGCCTCTCTCCAGTTTATGATGGTAAAACTCAGTGGTGTTATAGCTCATGCTACCTGGTAGGGTACTGACATGGGAACAGTGAAGAGAGAAGTGAGTCTTGGACCTGGTTCAGACACTCGCTGGGAACAGGAAGAGCACAAAGGCCAAAGAAAGACAGACAATGCGGGAAGATGCATGGAGATAACAAGTGAATTGCAAGCTCAGAACAGGGCTGGGCTAGGCAAGTGCTTCCACGAGTCCTCTGAGACCTGGTGGCTGGGGCTGGAGAGGCAAGGTAAGAGGAACGAGAAAGAACAATCAAAAGGTTATTTGTGTACGCAGCGTTCTGGTGCTGCAGAGACCTACAGGCCTGTGTGCTTTCACTGCATAGCAGAGACTGGTACCCAGGATCCAGCTGCCAGAACTGGTATCTCTGAGAAGTGAACTAATGACCACTGATTGGCACCAGGAACAACTGAGCCAGTCATCCTTCAGCAAGATAATAGGTATCATGAATTTAATGACACTTCAGGACGTTTTTACTCGGAAAAATGAAAGTCTGGGCCACTCTGAAATTACTCATAGCATCCTTTGTTTCTGGACACTTTATTGTTTAATTTTTCATCAAAGAGATTCTGGGCTGGGAAGGTTGGAAAGAGGTCAGTGCAATAGAAAAAAACAGCCCTCACCACAGGGTGGTCCTTTATTAAGAAAACATGATTTTTTAAGAATAACTTTACTTCATGGAGGTAGGGGACCGGACCACATGATCTGTTCCAGACTTTATAGTCTGCAGAGGTTGTTTAAGAACAGCTTCTACCTTGGAGCAATTCCCAAGGGAAAAGAGAGGTATGCGGGAAGTGCTATGCACATGCCCTAATGCACTTATGACACACATGCACGCACAGGCACATGCACACACAGACACGTGTGCACACACAGGCACACACATATATACATGCATGCATGCATACCCACGCATGCACGCACACAACATACAAAGCCATTCACTTCCTACAGAAACTCACATAAACCTAAGTGAAATTCACCACTAGGGAGGCAGCAGTCCAAGTGGTATAAAGGGGATGTCTGAAAAGGCTGTTAGAGATATATTTTCTTATAAAGAAATTCATAGGCCCTGTACTCTTAGAATTAGGCAAAAAATCTTGACTAGACAGCTGTTCCGCCATCCCAGAGTGAACAGAATGTAACTACAGGAGTTTACATACTCTCAGGCGGCATCTCTTTCCTCCCGTCTGTTGGCCTCTCATAGTCTTCCTCTCATAGCTGACAGCATCTCCCATCCCCTGCCCCCACCATGCCATTGAACATGTTCACTTAAACTATATTGCTCTGTAATGTCCTGTGGTATTGAATGTATGGGCTGCTGTGGAAAATCACCGTTTACTTCTCATCCCAGTCTTCCAGTGGTTCTTCACCAGCATCCTCGTGGCCTGTGCTTTTCTTTTCTTATACTTTCCTTTTCTTTTTGAGATGGAGTCTCGCTTTGTCACCCAGGCTGGAGTGCAATGGCGTGATCTGGGCTCACTGCAACCCCCGCCTCCCAGGTTCAAGCGATTCTCCTGCCTTAGCCTCCCAAGTAGCTGGGATTACAGGTGTGCGCCATCACACCTGGATAATTTTTGTATTTTTAGTAGCGGTGGGTTTCACCTTGTTGGTCAGGCTGGTCTTGAATTCCTGACCTGGTGATCCGCCCACCTCAGCCTCCCAAAGTGCTGGGATTACAGGCATGAGTCACCACGCCCGGCCCATTTTTCTTAATTATTCTTTGCCTCATCTGTTTCTAGGCCTGTAATAGGGTCTTGGGATGTGACACTCTCTGACTGACCTTATAATGGTGACCAGGATAGTTTTATTTTGTTCCAGCACATTCCTTTTTGCTTTGCTTCACTTAGCACCATTGGAATGTTTACTATAAGCGAGTCATTGCACTGAGTGCTTTGGGGATGCAAAGATAAGAAGGGCAGTCCCAAAGGGAGATAAGATATGGATACAAAAATTCTATTACAAGACAGAATACAAGTGAACAGTACTCTGAAAGCAGTAGAGCTAAAGAACTATGCTTCAACAGGTGACATCCTGTGATCAACTTCCCAGTGTTTAATCACTCTCACGCTCAATTTATCCTGTTATCGAACTAGATTTCCTGTTGCCGAAATAGAAACCCACTTATCTCTACGAGGGCCACAGGTATTAAGTCATCCTTTAGTCTCGTCTTTTCTAGGCTAGATGCCAATGCCTATTTTCCATCCTTTTAATATCAGCCTGAATATAACAACTCTTCAAATGGGAAACCAAAATTGGACATAATAAAAGCTGACCAAGGCTTGGATGAAGTCCCAGCGCTGCCTGCCACGTGCCTGTTAACACATCCTAACATCATTTTCACATTGATAATAGCATCTCTTAGAGAGATCATTCATTCAGTTTTATGCTAAATCCACGGTTTTTGGTTTTTCTTTGTTCTTCTCCAAATGAATGGCTCTGTAAGTCCTACGCCCACTCACTCCTTTTGCTTCTCTGAATTCTCGTGGTTCTTTAAGAACCAGTACCTGGCCTCACCTCTATGAAGTCTTCTTGGATTTGACTTTATTTCATTGTCATTTATCTTCTTAGGGAGAGAGAGACCAGAAAGCTTGAGCCCACTCTTGTTTACATGTATTTGAGAGATAATTATGTTGCAATGTATGAGTCAGCCCCTCCAGCAAACTTGCTGTGAGACTCCCTGTTTCTGTTTAAACTGTCTTGTACCAATTACTTAGGTCTACTCTCTAAGCTCTTTTGAAAATCCAGGGTTTTTAACCAACTGGACTATTTTCTTTTCCTGAAAAGTTTCTATCTGAAAAGGATCATGCCTCTAACTCCTTTCTGCCCTCCAACTTGAAACATATCTTTAAAACAATAAACAGTGCTTAGAAATAGCAAGGCTCTAACAGTTTCTTGAATGAATGGTGGCTGGTACACATCTACAAAATCCTGGTTCTGGTCTCAGTGAAAAGAATAATAATTTCTGCTTTATCTAATTCTAAGAAAGAAGTATGTACATGAAGAATATGATTTCTACTCAGAAGAAACTGAATCTAGATCATAGTGCTATATTTTAGAACACAGATTTGTTGTTCAGAGATACAGGCTGTGAAGGAAATTATTACTGGGACTCAGGAGATAATTCTAGTGCAGAAGAAAAGGTCAAATCTTCAAAGGGAGCATATTAGTTCATAAGCCACAGAATTCTCAGTATGTACCACTCTTGTTCAAAGTATCTAAATATTTCCACAACCATAAATTTAGTTGCTGGTGTCCACTTTATGCATCTGGATATTAAATTTACACATGGCTTTTAAAGCTGGAATCAAATCCAGATTTTTTCCAGTGATACCATATAAAGCCTTAAAAAATATTGATTTCCTTCTTTTTTGGGAGGTGGTCAGCCCTGGATGAAAGCATATTGTTCCTATTGCTAGAGAAATAATCCATTCTGTGTTTCAGATACTTAAGGTGCTGTGCTTATTATTTACATGATATAAATAACACTTTATCAGGTTCTGTTACATTTTATAATCACATCTAACTGGAATCAGTACTTGATTAAGATATCTAAAGATAGAAATAAATGTATGGTATGAGCATGGTGGCTCACACCTGTAATCCCAGCACTTTGGGAGGCCGAGGCGGGTGGATCACCTGTGGTCAGGAGTTAGAGACCAGCCTGGCCAACATAGCAAAACTCTGTCTCTGTCTAAAATACAAAATTTAGCCTGTCATGGTGGTGTGCACCTACAACCCCAGCTTTACTCCAGAGGCTGGGAGGTAGAGGCTGCAGTGAGCTGAGATCATACCAATGCACTTCAGCCTGGGTGACAGAGTGAGACTCTGTCGAAAGAAAGAGAGAGAGAGAGAGAGGAGAGGAAGAGAAAGAGAGAGAGAATAAAGAAACTGAGACAGAAAGGGAGACTCTGTCTCAAAAAAAGAAAGAGAAAGAGAGAAAGAAGAAAAGAAAGAAAGAAAAAGAAAGAAAGAAAGAAGGAAAGAGAAAGAGAGGAAGTAAGGGAAGGAGGGAGGGAGGGAGGGAAAGTCTTATTTTTCATTGTTCCTGTGTAACTTATTTTACCAAATAAGTCTGTCTTAATTGCTACTTTACCAAATAAGTTACAGTATAACTTTTTTGCTGGAAGGAATATTTCCCACCACCAGTTTTGCACCTGATACAGCCTAAAAGGGCATGAGGAATATAGCAGATGGCCAATAGTACTTGTCACTTGTTCTCTGGGGTGAAGAGGGAGAACGATGAAGCTGGCTTGTCCTTCCAATGGTTTCCACAGATTCGCCTTTTAAAATTTTGGAGTATTCATAACAGTTCTGCACCAGAAATTGGATCTTGGAAGTTCCAGAGTCGACAGGTATCAGGAAGATTGATGAACTCACAGATGTACAATAGACCAATGCCATCTCTGGTGCCAATTAAGACAGAATAAATGCCTTCCATCTTCTCTCATTTCCCAACCAGGGCACCTCCCATTCCCCAAGCCAGGATGTCAGGAAGCTGCATAGTCAACAGAGACTTCTTCATGAATGTGAAGTTAGAGCAAAGGGAGGTGAAATCAAGCCAAGGGGAGACGTGAGGAAACACTTCTCCAAGTGGAGAGAATACTTTTCATGGCACAACTCTGAGATTCAAGCCATGAATCTCACGTCACCACCCTGAAACTCAACCAACTCTGAGATTCAAGGTCTGTCTCATTTGGATGTTCCTAGATTCCCAGGGCCAAACCTGGTCTTGAACTTGGCAATCATGCAGGCTTTTTCTACTGGCCCTTTTTTTTTTTTTTTTTTGAGACAGAGTTTCATTCTTGTTGCCCAGTCTGTAGTACAATGGTATGATCTAGGCTTACTGCAACCTCAGCTTCCTGGGTTCAAGCAATTCTCCTGCCTCAGCCTCC
>NW_022436947.1:6854080-6865312 GCF_009761245.1 Sapajus apella
TTTTTTTTTTGAGACTCGGTCTTGTGCTGTCTGTGCTGTCGCCTAGTCTGGAGCACAATGATGCAAGACTCACTGCAACCTCCACCTCCTGATTCAAGTGATTCTCCTGCCTCAGCCTCTCAAGTAGCTGGGATTATAGGCACGTGCCACCACACCCAGCTAATTTTTGTATTTTTAGTAGAGGCAGGGTTTCACCATGTTGGCCAGGTTGGTCTTGAACTCCTGACCTCAGGTGATCCATCTGCCTCAGCCTCCCAAAGTGCTGGGATTCCAGGCATGAGCCACTGCAGCCAACTTCTACCGGCCATTCTTTCTTTACGCTTGCAAATATCGTGGATTACAGTTGGACTCCACTTGCTTAAATCTGGGAGACCTAATGCAATTTGACCATTATTGTATTGTATTTATTAGAAATGCTCTTCTGTAGAATCTTAGGTACCTTTACAATGGTAGCATAAGGCAGGAGATTAGAAATAAGAGTAGGAGAAGAAAGCTTTTCCATTTTAAGATGCTATTTTACTTTGAGATTAAGCAATAGAATCAGGCTCTCATTAACACAGGAAAAGCAAATGGGGCTTTTTTTTTTTTAATTTTTGCTCACCAATTTATAGAATAAGAACCAGGCTGGCAGGTTTTTAAGGAAAAATATTTAGTAAAATATATATATATTCAATTTTCTCATTTAAAAGCCAGAAGCCATCTGGAAAGCTTTTTAATTTTAAGACATTATGAAGACAATAACAACAAAAAATAAAATAGATGATACTTTTTTAAAAAAAAAGTAGCGGACAGTCACTTCAAATTTGAAAGCCAATGATCTGAAATATGAATTCAGCTTTCTAAAATATGTTGCCAAGTAGAGGGGACTGAAGTAATCTGAGATTCTCCTAGGTATTTTAGAATTTAGAGTGTTTCTAGGATAACTTCAAATTACCTTTCCTTCTGACTCTTTCCCAGTGGATCTAAGAATCAAAAATTCAACTGAAAAGTAAGAGATACAATTCTGAGGCTATTCTATTGTGCTTCCGGGTCTGTGTATTTTTGAGTTCCAGTTGACTAACTTTATTTTCATTACAAATTTTATGTTAACAAATTAACCAAAGGGTATAATTTTATAATGAAGAAACTTCACTTATAAATACTTCTCCTGTTTCTTCCAAATAGTACTACTCAAGGAGCATAAACCGTTTATAAAATGCTCGACTTTACTGGAAAAAAATAATTAACCCCTCATATCTTGATTAAAAAGTATTGGGCTCTAATGTATTACTTTTTTCTTTTTCTTTTTTGTTCTTTTTTGGTCCATCATTACATGTCAATGTTGGAAAACCATTTACCATTGGGAATCTACACTTTGAACTCAGCTGGTATGTTAAACCCTCTATTCTATTGTATGCTAAACATTCTATTCTCAGAAAGAATGTCGCAAATACTTGCCAGAGATTGGCCCTGCCCTTATCCTACTTCTGCCTATTCTTCTGGGATTAACTGGGGTACTTTACTCCTCCTGACCACAAGCTTGATCTTTCATTAGAGAAATTTTTGATTACACAATTTGTTCACTGTTGGACTCCTGCATGTTTGGTACAAACCCTGTAATTCGATGATTACCTGATTTTACAATGCAGATACTAATTGCAAATAATACTAAGGGCTTGAGTACTAGTATTACTGGCAAACAGGCCAACAAAAGGAAATGGACTCTTACCATATTAATATCATTTGCCTCCACATGTAACTAAATAAGCATAAGTGGACACAAGTACATGTTGTAAAAGTCCAATTATCCTTAATAATCAGAGAAATATACAGATGAATCTCTTTATTTCTCTAGAGAAAAGATATGGAGTCAAAATTCCAATGGCTTGAAGGCTCAGGAGAGGAGTGATGAAACCTCAAGAAAGGTATCAATGGTGTCACTATTTACAGGACACAATGAATGTCACTAACATTTCTACCTCTCTTAGAAGTAGCTCAGCAAATTTGTCAAAGTTGTGCCTCAACACAGATATGGACTAAAGCATTAGTGTCCGTTCAACACTGTATGCTGGTCTTGGGGAAATAATCGTGAGTAAGATGTGGTTTCTGATCTACAGTTGCTTTCAATTTGGTGGAGAAAACAGATATGAGAACAAATAAACATATAAAAAAAGTGATAATAACTAACATACATTAAAAAGTCCCCTATAAGACTCAAGGTGGGAGTAGGGTTTTCAGAGTAAGCACAGTCAGTTTCCTTCTGATTGGGATAAAGCCAGAATTTTAAATCTGCATTTTCTCAACTCACAACTAGAGAAAAAGGGAAGATAAAATGGCTTTGGTGCTCCTAATCTGCAATTGAGGTCCTAAGCCTTCTCCAGAGGTGACAGACTCTAGGGAAAGTGACAGGTGACATTTTATTTCATTATATTTTCTCAGCATCTGATTTTTGAAAGACTGGAATTCCAGAGGGCCAGTCAGATAGCATAAGGAAGCAGGGTGAGAAGTGTGAAAATTCCTTTGAAATAGTACATGACCAGCATGAAACCTGCAACTCTACACATAGTTAATATAGAAGTGAATCCAGTTTCAATTACTCACCGGGGCACTTCAACATGATAAACGTATGTCATGCGCATTACCCTTTATACTTTCCCTGGCATTTTTTTCTACATCTTGCTTAATTTTCTGAGCCACCCAGAGAAGTGTTAGTTTTCTTTTATAGATAGGGAAGCCCTGATCTGCCGAACTTTTATTCAGTGTCTTTTATCCTTCATTTAAAAGGCAATCTCTTTAGCAGGAATTAGAGGACATTTAACTCTAATGGAATACTAAATTGAGAGTGGGGGACCGCACGATGCAGAGAAAAAAGCGCCAGAATTGGAGTAAATGGCTGCTCTTGGACATGTTGCTCTACAAGCCCTGGGTCCAGTGATTTGGGCTTTCAACCCCCTTTCATAGAACGTAAGAGAGAGAGAGCGTATGTTAAGTTCTGATCCAATTAGACACAAGAATCTGTCTTCTAGAAGTTAATTTGGGAATTTCTCTCTGGCCTCAAGCTAGAGTTTAAAAAAAATACTTTATTCTGTTCAGTTCAAAATAGCAACAATAATCCCTAGGTAGCCAGGACATTCTGTGAGGATGCCGGCTCAGGGAAAATACACGCAGGGTTAGATAGGAAGAGTTAAAGGATCTTAAAAGGTAGTAGCAGGAAGGACAGGTATCAGATATCGGTTCTTTCTTTCTACACCACAATTTTTGCCCTAGGCCCCTTATTAATAGTTCCTTTCTCATCTTCATCAAAGGAGAAATAATGAGGGAATATTCAGTCCCCCACAAGAGCCCCCACTAAGAAAAGATCAAGATCTACACAGCAGTTTTGATTAGAGAAACAAGAATTGTTCAAGGAATGGGTGGGCAGAGATAGACGTATACTGTAGCTGCCAATAGTGCCTTGGGAAAGATGCAGTGTAATTAGACCTGATGATGCTTCTTGTCTTTGAATCAGCGTGATAACCTATCACCTCATCCTGCTTGTTTATTTGCTCACTTCCTGCTCAGTTATTTTCCATATTGGTCTCTTGAGTCCACCCCCTCCCTGCCCCTCGCCCACCCAAAAACCTGCCAACAGTGCAAGGTTTTCTGTGGGAATCAAAAATGGATTGACTGCTGTTATTCTAAGTGGGCACTGTAGCACTACTAGCTCCAGAAATAAAGGACTCTTTCATTACCTAGCTGCTGGTGCCGGCGCTGAGTTATCTAGGTTTTATTTGGAGAGCCCCATGAACCATGCCAAATTCCCACTGGACAAAAAGACCCAGGCTACCCTTAGAAAAATAAAAGCACATATTGAGCAATCTGCTGGAAACTGTCAGCTGAATTCCTGAATGGTACCGGAAAACAGAAGCCAGTGAAGATGTGACATGGATAGTCCATGTTGTGTCACCCACAATGGAAAATATGAACATTGGAAGAATTTCCTATCCTAAACAATGTGGGGTTTAAAATACACTCTCCGGAGACTCTCCTGAATGTACAGGCTTGTAGCTGCTATTTATAGTGACCGATGTGTACTTTACTGAGATTTTTATCCCAACAAAGGAACTGTATGTGATAGAGGGAGTTATTAAAATGGAAAATAAGCCCTCACATTCTAACTTAGTCAGTGGTACTCATCGCAAATGCAATGTCAAGTCTGACTAAAATAGATTAACTGGAAGGAAGGCCAGTAAAAATTACGAAATACTTAAAAGAAATTTAATTTTGAAAAATGGTCAAGTATACCTACCTGGTAACTTCTACCACACTAGCAAAATATTAGAAGCTTATTCAAATGGTGAATAAATAAAAATTATAATTTATAATTAGCAAATTAAGCTGTTCAATGTAAGTGAATGTTTCCAAAGCTATTTAAGAGGTTTAAAAAAGTTGTGCTCTCCAGTGTTTAAAAACTAAGCCATGGAACGTAGCTTACATATTTAACATGTTAACCAAACCTTTTATTTATAAATAATTCAAAGTTGTACTTTACTAATGTCCCTGAGTAACTGATTAAAAATTCAAAAACAGTCTGAGTTAATGCAGTTTTACAATAGACTAAAAACTGATTTTCCACTGCTGATGAATAGTGCTCATTAGATAGCAAACTAGTGAAGAGAACTGATTTTATTCACAAAATATGCACGGTTCCTTTTTAACCTGATTCACAGATGAATGAGAATTCACTTAAGGAGCCACCACATCGGTCCAACATGCTCATGTTTCATGCCCTGTGGTACTTTCTTACAGCACTGTTTAGGGACCTTTGGGATAATAAGGGTCAAGAACTTCCCTGGAAGACTTGAAAGCAATTGAAGTCATCATTCTTGCCTGCTAGTTCCATCTGACACATGGGGTTGTACCTGACCAAATGATAGCTGCAAATGCAGATCTGTCACTCCTGCTGGCCAGTGAGAAAACCAAAGGCCCAAAGAGAGAGGTTCAGTATAAATATTGGAAAAGCTTTCATTACATTTCTTTTTGAGACAGGGTCTCACTCCGTTGCCCAGGCTGGAGTGCAGTAGTGCAATCATGGCTCACAGCTCACTGCAGCCTCGACATCCCAGGCTCAAGTAATCCTCCCACCTCGGCCTCCAGAGTACCTGGTACTGCAGGCACACACTGCCACACCCAGCTATTTTTTTGATTATTTGTATAGATGAGGTCTTCCTACGTTGCTTAGGCTGGTCTCAAACTTCTGGGCTCAAGTGATCCTCCCACCTCAGCCTCCCAAAGTATTGGGATTATAGGAGAGACCCACCACACCTGGCCTATATTTTTACTTTATTTTGATGAGAATTCTGTGTTCACATTGTGTATTTCTTACAGTTTTAGACAGCATAAGGACACTTGTCCTGTGTCTTTATTTTGTCTTGAGACAGAGTCTTACTCTATCACCCAGAATGATAGAGTAAGTACAGTGGTGCAATCTTGACTTACTGCAACCTCTGCCTCCTGGTTGGAAGCAATTCTCCTGCCTCAGCCTCCCCAGTAACTGGGATTACAGGCGCCCACTACCATGCCCGGCTAATTTTTGTATTTTTAGTAGTGACAGGGTTTCACCATGTTGGCCAGGCTGGTCTTAAATTCCTGACCTCAGGTGATTCACCTGACTCAGCCTCCCAAAGTGCTGACATTACAGGCAGGAGCCACCACACCCAGCTTGTCCTGTGTGTTTAGAAAAACAAACTTCTTGCCCTCTCAGGGAAGTCGGCTCTCACTGACACCTTTACCTGAGAGTCCGGAGCGAATCTTTGGAATGCCTGGATCCCCGGGCCCTGGAGAAGCTAGTACCTAAATTCATATGATTTCATTTCAAATTTTATTTTAAAATAAATGAATTATTCAGAACACTGGTTACCTCTGCGGGTGGGGAGGTGAAGGGAAGGGACTGGAGAGGAGCCTGGGGCTTCAAGGGCGTTGGAAATGTTCTAGGTCTCAGGCTGCTTGGTGAGTTTATCGGACATGCATTAGGATGATTTAGAACTTCCATATATATTACATAGGATTACTTTGTATGCATCAGCTTTCTCATAATTAAAATGAATAAATGAGTAATTTTGGATACATTTTTTTCAAAATCATTTTGTAAAAATTAGGCATATAATTTTCTTTATGTTATTAGTACAGTATTTATATATAATGTTGGCACTGAGAAGCTTCGGGTTGATACTTTAATAGCAATGGACTCATAGATTATGCAATGTGAAAAGAGAAATAATTTCACAAGGCACAAAGAGTATTGTAAATATGGTCATCCCTCAGTATCAGCAGGAGAATATAAATGCTATGCACATAGTTGTTATACTGTATTGTTAGGAAATAATGACAAGGAAAAAAAGCATGTACGTGTTTAGTACAGAGGCAACTATGGTAGGCCTAACTACATTTTTAATCTGGGTTGGCTGAATCCTCAGGTACAGCGAGCTGTCCGTATATGATTGATTAAATTATATACACACATACACATATGTTGATATAATTGTGATAAAGACCTTGATATGTACCAGACTATCCCATGCTTTTGTCTTGATTTCAAACAAGTAGGGAAAATGGAAAAGAACTCTTAATAACAGAAAGGTAAATTTTCTTTTTATATGGAGACCTTTATATCCATAGTTCTCCCACCACTCTCAAGGTAGCTTTTAAAACAGATTTGAAACAGAGAAGAGACGAGACACCAAACCATCTGACACATGGGGTTGTACCTTGCTCAGTGATACCCCAGAAGGTAGCTGCCAAAAGGCTGAGTTTCCTGGCAGATGACCCCAGAGAGGGATTTTCTGAGAGCACCTTTCTTACCATGTCCTTCAGTCAGCAGAAAAAAAAGCAACAAGAGGTAACACAGACTGAACATTAATCACCTTTTACCGAGTGCTTTATAATCTGCATTAAACCTTATGAGGAAGAATTGTTCCGATGGCCATTTTCCACATGATGAAATGGGCTGAGAGAGGCAGAGTAGAACCACTCTTGAAAATCCAGCTGGGATTCTGGGATTTGAATCTAAGTCTTCATGACTCTAGATCCTACTCTCTGAAAGGCACCTGTCCCACTCCAAATCTGTCCCATCCTCCTCAAAGATAGTAATGATAAATGTAAAATATAAGTTTCTGTAGTAGGAATCAAATCTGTTCATATCTTTTTCATATTTAGAGAGGAAAGCCATTTGATGAATTTTCTAAAAACTGGTAAGGATGGAGAAACCCTACATAACTTATTTTCATAATTAAACTTTGTTTGAAGAAATCATGCTAACACAACATATATCAAATAAGACTTCCAAAATTGATGGAAAAGGGGATTGTAGTAAATCACCATAGTTTTTTGTCCTTGTTGACAAAGATGGCAAAGTTGGATTCCCAGTTCCTGACATTTAACTGGTACCATTCTGCCAGTTGCAAGTTATTCACTTCTCTTTGTTTTTCACTTTATTCACTACAAAGTAATCTGACCTAATCTTCTTTATTTAGAAATATTATCCATAAATGGCTTTTAAATTTTAAAAAGCACTCTACATGCAGCACATTGTAGACTACACTCTTTGCCAAAAATATGCTTTTTCCTAATCAATAGCCATAGTTTTTTTTTTTTTTCTTTTCTCCAGACAGCAAGATCAGGATGGCTTTGTTTATCCAGGGACCCACATTATGCAAACAGTTTAGCTGGGTGATCTTGAGGGGATATGTCTCCTAGGCTTGAGTTTCTTCATATTTAACATGCAGTTTTAAAATTCATTAGATCAGGGATTCTTGGCCAGGAGGCATCGGCCCCCAGGAGGTCTGCGGACGGAGGTTCGTGATGCTCCTGAATGTAAGTGCCAAGTTTGGTGGGTGCATATGTGCATTTTTCTTGGAGGAAGGTCCAGAGTTTTCATCAGTGCCTCAAAATAGTGTGTGGTCCAAAACGAAATACATAACGTTCCCTTGTGGAAGATGATTCATAAGGTCAGGGACAGCCTTAAGTTTTTAAGAGTGATGATATGACTAAGTCCCTGTCCTAATGATGTACAGTGTTGTTGAAAAAATTCCAGTGAAGAGTCAAGAATAGTCACATCAACAGCCTTCTTTGCCTTAAGCAGGGAAACTCGATCTTCTCTGTTTCTATTTTTCTGTGAAATGGGAATAACACAGATTTTCTGAGGGCAAACTAAACAATGACTGTGCCTACACATGTAAGCAATACACCGGAAGCAGCATAAAAAAGAGTTCAACTAGGTGCAATCGTCTTCGGTTTGGTCTACTGCTGTTACAGGACTTCCTTTAGTTCAGTTAAAGATGGGGTCCTTGTCTGTCCCATGGCCAGGAAACTCTGGGCTCACAGATGGTTTAAAGGGTGAGCAAAGCAAGATTTTACTGGGTGAAAAGGAAGAAAAGGGGGAAACAGGGACTCTCCCAAGGCCAGAGCCCCTCTGCAAGAGCGCTTCCTGTCCGCCATTTTGTTCCTGTTTCCACACAGGAAGAGGCGGGGCCAGGCTCCTCCCAGTTGCAAACCAGGCGAGCAGGGTGGGGTTTCTCCAGCGACCCCCTCCTACCCGGTTGTCTCATTGCCACATAACTGCTTTGAATGAGTATCTCCCGTCTTGGGGAGTTACTTTGCTATTATGAGATAATGGATTTTCAGCCAAGACCACCAGTTAAAAACATGAAAATATATTTCAGTGGAAAAGCTTTGAGATTTGAGGCAGGCAAGACCACCAGTTAAAAACATGAAAGCTTCCATGGATCAATCTGTTTCAGTGGAAAAGCTTTGAGATTTGAGGCAGGCAGGCAGGACAGGCTGTAGTCCTTATCTCTAAGAAGTTGAATATGTTACTTAGACTTTCAGACCCAAGGATTCCTCAACTGGAAGTAAAATATCCAAGTCATAGGGTTGTTTTGATGATTAAATGAGATAATGTATATAAAGTATATTACCTAGTACCTGGAATTTGGTTGATGTTAAACAAATGATGATTCATTTTCTTATTAATATTAGACAAAAAATTTGTCTGATACCTTTTTCTACTTGAGAACTATTCTTTTTGTTTTGTTTTACTGGCATTCTTACTGCTATTTCGTATAAGATGGGGAGAACTATTCTAAACTAAATTTTTAAAGTGAAATTCTGAGAAATTTTTTTAGACATTATATTTAAAATAAAGGATATGCCATTTATGAATTAGAAAATTAGCCACATGTCTATAATATGTGATTTTGAAGTCCTCATGGAGCAATTATATTTGCCAGGTTGATTTTGATGTTGCCAAAGGTTTCTTTCCCAACTGCAATAAAAACATCTCAGCAAACTCAAGATCAGTATAGAAAAGAAGCTTTGTGGTAAGGATGCCGCAAGTTATAATACCAAGCTGACAGAGACATAAAATTCATATTCAGGGTTTGGCGTGGTGGCTCATGCCTGTAATCCCAGCACTTTGGGAGGCTGAGGTGGGTACATCACGAGGTCAGGAGTTTGAGAGTAGGCTTGCCAACATGGTGAAACCCTGTCTCTAATAAAGATACAAAAAATCAGCCGGGCATGGTGGCACATGTCTGTAATCCCGGCTACTCGGGAGGCTGAGGCAGGAAAATCACTTGAATTCAGGAGGCAGAGGGTGCAGTGAGCCAAGATGGCACCACTATACTCCAGCCTGGGCAACAGGGTGAGACTCTGTCTCAAAAAAAAAAAAAAAATTATGTTCAGTAAAATTTAATTTTGTACCAAAAGCCTACCATAACATTAATACAATTTTAATAACAACATCTAACATTTCTTGAGCATATACTGTATGCCAGGTATTGTGTTAATTTTTCCACATCATGGGCCAGCTGATTTAATCTTTTTCTTTGTTTTTTTTTTTTTTAGACAGTTTCACTCTGTCGCCCGGGCTGGAGTGCAATGGCATGCAGGATCTTGGCCTACTGTAAACTCTGCCTCCTGGGTTCAAGTGAGTCTCCTGCCCCAGCCTCCCAATTAGCTGGAATTACAGGCGCCTACCACCATGCCCAGCTAATTTTTTGTTTTTTGTTTTTATTTTTGTATTTTTTTAGTAGAGTTGGGGTTTTACCATGTTGGCCAGGCTGGTCTTGAACTCCTGACCTCGTGTGATCTACCCACCTCAGCCTCCCAAAGTGCTGGGATTATTGAGCCACCGTGCCCAGCCTAATCTTTACAATGACTCTATGAGGTATTATTATAAAGAAAAAGGAGCAAGAAATATTTAATTTATCACAAGTTAACCCACCATTCTGTCCAAGTCAGAATCTGAACCCAGGTCTGTCATACTTCATCACCCACACAGCTAACTACCACATCATCCTCCCTTCCCTAGGTGACCGAGGATTGTGAAATTATAAATGTTACGTATGGAAATGGAAAAAAAAATTACTGCTATTTTAATACGTAAATGTATGGATTTACATATTTGTCGCCTTTTTTTCCAGCTAAGAACGAAGTGATGGATCAGCATGTGAGATCCTTAAGAATCTAGATATTTAATTTTTGTACCAAAAATGTAGATGTAGTTATTAAATGGATGCCACTTTGGAGAGATCCTCAATTCCTGATGTTCTACTGACAACCATAGCATGGGATACTTTTAGGTTGAGAGGAATTGTTAGGTTAGTGGCAATTGGTCAAAGTATGTCGTCTTTACCTATAAATTGACAAAGGTAACAAATAATGTCTATTTAGAGTGAGTGAGAGGGAAAAAGTACAAGAGGGGGAGGATATCAATGTGTGCATGTATTTTTATATGACTGGACACAAATAGGATCCCTATACATGGAAATTACTTCATCTTGTTCATGCACCTACATTCAAGGTGGACTGAAACTAAATATATAGATTGGAAAAAGTATAAATAGATATGAAAGTCTGTAATTTTTATGTCAAATAGATATAAAACTTTCCAGATATATATATATTTGTACTGTCACCCAGGCTGGAGTGCAGTGGCGTGATCTCAGCTCGCTGCAACTTCTGCCTCCCAAGCTCAAGCGATTCTCCTGCTTCAGCCTCCTGAGTAATTGGGACTACAGGCATGTACCACCACGCCTGGCTAATTTTTTGTATTTTTAGTAGAGACAGGGTTTCACTATGTTGGCCAGGCTGGTCTTGAACTCCTGACATCATGATGTACCTGCCTTGGCCTCCCAAAGTGCTGGGATTACAGGCATAAGCCACCACGCCCGGCCCAGAAATAATATTTTTGAATTTCTTTCAAACCAATTACTT